>NC_064813.1:30133159-30433159 GCF_023721935.1 Panthera uncia
CCCGCCATGGTGCGCGCGCGGAGCTGGGCTGGGGCGGCCTGGGCGGCCGGGACCCGCGCGCTCCCGCGTCTCGGCCCCGGAACCCCGCCCCGCCCCGCGCGCGCCCGCCCTGCCCCGCCCCGCGCCCTCGGGACCGCGCCGCTGGAGGCGGGGAGCCCCGGGTGTAACCCGAGGCTCCTGACTCCCCAGCCCGGCCTGCAAGCTGAGCTACAGTAGTAGCTCCTTGAGTGGGTACGTGGATGACACAGCCCCAAATTCCGACACGTAGAAAGGTGTATGTATAAACCGGGACCGGATGCCCGCCTGGATCAGTCGGTGGGGCCTGTGACTCTTGATCTCAGGCTTGTGAGCTCGTGTGTGGACTGTGGGGGTGGAGATTACTTAAAAATAAATATCTTTGAAAAGAATCCCTTTTACTTATGGCCAATTTCTTTTCCTTCCCAGTTGTGTTTAAATTTCGAGTCCGCAAGGGGGTTTTTGCAAAGGGAGGGTGGGGCATGGCACAGATCCGCCCTGAAATAACAATAGCTAACATTTGTGCAAAGATTCCTTCATTAATTTATTCATCAAATCCTTACTGAGGGCCTCCACGTACCAGCTCACTGGGAACACACTGCTGAACAGGAGAGATCCACAACCCACGTGGAACTTACATTCTGTAGGCAAAATAGACAAGAATAAAATACGTTGTATATTAGATGGTGAATACTAGGGAGGAAAGTAAAGCAGGGCAAAGGGATGGGGAGCATTGGGGGATGCAATTGTATTGTATTTATTTAGTTTTAAGTTTATTTATTTTGAGAGAGCACAAGCAGGGAGGAAGGGCAGAGAGAGAGAGAGAGAGAAAGAATCGTAAGCAGGTGCCACACTGTCAGCACAGAGCCTGATGCAGGGCTTGAACTCAGTGACCACGAGATGGGTGACCTGAGCCAAAGTTGGCTGCTTAACTGACTGTGCCACCCAGGTTGCCCTGGGGACTACAATTTTAAATAGGCTGACCAGGGAAGGCCCCACTGAGAAGGTGGTATTTGTATAAACATCTATAGGAAGTGAGGGAGGTAGCTAAGGGGGGAGGGCCTTCCCTGCAGAGGGAAAGGCAGGTGCATAAATGTTGAGGAAGGAGAGTGCCCTGCTTGTTGGAGAAACAGTGGGATGGAAGAGGTGAAGGAGATAAGGTCTGGGAGGTCAAAGAGTAAAGGGGATGGAGGTGGGGGGCAGGTTTTGTGGGGCCTTACAGCTTATTTGTTTACTTTGAGAGAGACAGAGAGACAGAGCTCGAGTGGAGGAGGGGCACAGAGAGAGAGGGAGACACAGAATCAGAAGCAGGCTCCAGTCTCTGAGCTGTCAGCACAGAGCCTGACGCGGGGCTCAAACCCACAAACTGCGAGATCATGACCTGAGGTGAAGTCGGAATGCTTAACCGACTGAGCCACCCAAGCACCCCCAGCTTATTTTTAAAGGATGTTGGCTTCCACGCTGAGTGAATGGAGCACAGGGATGAGTTAGGATGTTGGTGGAATGACTGCTGTTGTGTTGAGAACAGGAAGCCGCCGCAGTAATCCGGTGACCGGGCCAGAGGTGACAGCGGCTTGCGCCAGAGTGCTGGCGGGGGAGGTGGTGAGAAGTGAGTGGGTCGCAGATGTGGTTTGAAGGTGAGGCTGACAGGATTTGCTGACATATGAGAGGAGACAAGGGGTCTGAGAGACAGAACAGAGTCAAGGATGACCCCGCGGGTTCTGGCCTTGGTAACTGGAAGGATGCAGCTGCCACTTTCAGGGATAAGGAGAGATGGTGAGAAGAGCGGGTGCAGGGAGAGAAGCTCAAGATCAGGCTTGTTCAGTCTGAGGACACACAGACATCTAAGTAGAAGTAGCAAATTGACAGTCGGCCATAAGTCTGGATTTTAAGAAAGTGCTCCAGGCTAAAGATATAAATCATGGGATCACTGGCATATATATAGGTTGTATTTAAAGCCACAGAAGGGGCGCCTGGGTGGTTCGGTCAGTTATACGTCAGACTCTTGATTTTGGCTCAGGTCATGATCTCACAGTTCATGAGACGGAGGCCAATGTCGGGCTCTGCACTGACATGGTAGAGCCTGCCTGGGATTCTCTCTCTCTCTTCCTGTCTCTCTTGCTGCCCCTTCCCTGCTTGCGCTCTCCTTCCCTCTCTCTCTCTCTCTCTCTCTCCCTAAAATAAATGCGCTTAAAAAAAAAAAAAATAAAGCCACAGAATGGGTTGGATCATCAAGGACATGCAGGTGGATAGGAAGGTGGAGAGGACCAAGGACTGAGTTTTTGGGCCCCACCAACATTTTGTGGGTGGGAGAACTAGCAAAGGAAACCAAAGAAGGGCTTAGCGTGCCAAGTGCTGACTCAGCACTTTTACTAGTGTTTGCTCATTTAATCCTCACTCTGTGAAGTAAGAAGTGTCACCCATTTTACAGATGATGAAACTGAAGTGCAGAGACCTTAAATACCTTGCCCAAGGTCACAGATGGGTGGCTGAGCCAAGATTCAAACCCAGGCCCCCTCCCAGAGTCTTCCCCTTGACCATCAGGCTGCACCTTCCCTCAGGGACGGCACCAAGTTTTCATACATTTACTTATTCAACAGGAGCTTCTAGTATAGAGTGACCTGAACAGGATCCATCACAAACCCTCTGAATCTCAATTTATGCATGTAGTATACCAGCCTGCTTCCTTGATAGAATAGTGTTGAAACTAAAAATGAGAATGGATTTGAAAGTCTGTGTAAGTTGCAGCGCTCAGTATCTGTTACACTGTCACAGGATCTCCAGGTTAGAAGAGGCCCTTTTAAGCCTTTGAATAGAGTATCATCCCCTTCCTGGTGCATCATGTTCCTTAATAACATCTCTGGCATAGAGTGTGCTGCTTCTCTGCTTGGGCCCTTTCTCTCTCTACAGTTCTATTTGTTAGTGACTTTTTTGAGCCAAAAGATACTCCATGTAACTTCTACTGATCCAATCCAGCTTCCCCTCCCTGAGACCGCTGTGTATAATTGTATGATTTCATAGCATGCTCATATATCCTTGGATTTTTCCAGATATTCCTCTGATTGCCTTTCCCTACTTGACCCCAGATTCTTTTTTCCCAAATGAATCAGTCACCTTCAAGGAGAATACAAATTATTCTAAATGAAACAGAATGACTGTAATAAGAAAGCTGGTTACACAGGGGATGGGAGAGGCTGGGAAGAAACCCTGAGGTGATCTGAAGATGAGAAACAGCAGGAGATTAACAACAACCTACCCTTAGAAGGGAAGAGGTGGTGGTATTAGAGTCTGGGCCCTGGGTCACCTGGCTGAAGCTAGAAACACAAGAAGCCTTTGCATCAGGGGCTGGAACCATGGAAGGGAAGCTGCCAGGAGCAGCGAACAAGGGAAAGAAAAACTCTGGCTTCTCCCTTGCCCTGACTCTCTCCAATCTCCCAGAGGTACCTCCTCTTGACTAAATCCACTGGAAACCCAGCCAAGAGGCAGTCTCTGCCTTATGTGAAATTTTTTTCACCTGCTGCTTACAGGCAAATGATTAAAGCCACCTTGGTTGGCAGCTACGTCACTGTGATCTCCGTTTCTGCCACAACAGGGCATCCTCCCTGTGTGTCTATCTTCACACCGTCTTCCATTTTTTTGCAAGGACACAAGTCATAATAGATGAGGCATCACCTTACTTCGTATGACCTCATCTTAACTAATACATCTGCAACAACCTATTTCCAGATGAGGTCCCATTCTGAGGTACCAGGGGTTAGGACTTCGACGTATCTTTTTGAAGGACACAGTTCAACTCAAACAGAAATCCTTAGGATATAGATGGTAATTCAGAGCATGAGACTGGAGAGGAGCCCACTTCTCTAGCCCCCTGGGGAGTGAGTTGAAGGGAGATCAGAGACCTAGCTTGGGAATGCCATCCTGGAGAGTTGAGGGGATGAGGAGAAATAAGCAAAGGAGGCTGAGAAGGAGCAGCGAGTGAAGTGGGAGGCAGAGTGGGAACAGGTGGGGTGCTGGAAGCCAGGGGAGGAAAGTAGATAGGGAGGAAAGGGTCAGCTAAGGCTGAGGATGAAGCTGACAAAACAAAGGAATAAAAAAAACAAATGGCAGAACCAGACCTGTATATACAGAGAAGAAACTGATGGTTGCTAGAGGAGATGGACAAAATGGGGAAAGGTGAATGGGAGATACAGTTCCAGAATGAATAAGTCACAGGAATAAGAGTACAGCAAAGGGAATATAGTCAATGACACTGTAATAGCATTGTATGGTGACAGAAGGTAGCTACATTTGTGGTGAGCATGGCATGACCTATAAACTTCTTGAATCACTATGGTGAACAGCTAAAAAATAATGTAACGCTGTGTTACAACTATACAAAAACAAACAAACAAAACCTCACCAGAAAAAAAAAAATAAGAGGAAAAAAGAGGATGAAGAAATGGTCATCTTATTTGACACCTCTGAGGTCAATTGTGACCTTGACAAGCATATTTCGGTGGAGTGGAGACGATGAAAGTCTGATCCGTGTGTGCTCATGAGAGAATGGGAGGAGAGGACTTGGGGACTACTAGTCCGGAAAATTCTATCTATGTGTTCATGGCTTCTCCATTCTAGCAGAAGGAGCCAGAAGGGCAAGGTTCTTGGAGTACCTCATTTATTTCTGTATTCCAGTGCCCAGCACTGTATTTGTTAAACCATGTTAAATATTATATTAGCATCTCCTTCAAATGTGGGAATCTGTAATTTCCCAGTTTGGTCATAGCAACAAAGAGTAGAGAGGGATGATAGGTCTGGACTAGATTTTTCTGGTTCCTTCCAGCTCTAAAATTCTATGATGGTATGACTTGTTCTATCAGCCACCCTTGCATTAATACAGTTAGGAATTTAACAAGTTGTTTGTAGTTATTTGCATTTGCAAACAACTGTTAAATGAAATAGCTGGAATAAGTGTTCCATTCATAAATTGAACATTGTTGAGTACCTACCACGTGTAAGGTATTGCATATATCGTCCCATTTGAAGATGCAAGACCTGGGAACCCAGGATAGGGGAGGGTGGTCAGAAGAGGTGAGAGGGCCTCCTCCCACTACTAACACTCTGGAGGTCCAGGGTACTTTGATGTGGTTGGTGCTACTGTGGTTGACACTGAAGAGGGAAGAGGCATTGAGTGGCCTGCGTGCAGGCGGTTGCAGATCTGCAGCTGCCCGGGACACAGAGCAGCATTCACGGCGGCATAAGCAACCTCTATTTGCCTCACCACCAATCAGCCCAGGGCGGCCACACAGAATAGCAGTTCAGGCAGTAGGAGGAGGGGAAGATGTGGTCCTCAGATCCACCCTGCTACAGGGCAAACGCCGTCTTCTCCACCACACTCAGGACAAAGAGGCTTCTGCTGTGGTGAACAGCACCTTTGGGTTTTGCTACATAATCTATTTAGGCTCTCATTAAGGCACTGTTAGCAGGGCAGGGTTTAGGCGTTGCATTCTAAGGCAAAGAGAAGAGGTTTGTATTACAAGACCTGTCGGAGAGGGGCAGAGCCAGGACAAGAACCGAGAAGTCTCGACTCCCAAGTGTCTACCCTAGGAATAATGGAAAGCACTTGGATTCTGTAGTCTGATCCTGGATCAAATAATCTTCACTTCATTACTCCCGTCCCCAAATCCTGTCCGAAACAAGGTACCTGTTTCTTCATCCGTAAAACAGGAAGAAAAATGTCCTGCTTACAGGGTTCCTCGCAGGATCATGGCATTATATGAGTGAAAGCGCTTTGTAACATACAAAGTGCTCTGCAGACATTTATTAATGGTTATAAACCACCAGACTGCCTCTTGGAGTTATAGATTAGGCTCCCTCACTCGTTGGACTTAATTACCCCTCATTCCACTTTCTACTCCTTTTCTCCGTCCCTCCTCCTCCCACAAACAGAGGAAGTGAGACAGGAAGCGAGCACGTGCGTCTAACGCCTGGTCTGGGTAACGCGCAGGCTTCTCAGCTCCAAAGTTGCTGAGAGGGGGGCCCCCCGCCCAGAACTACATTTCCCAGCAACCTTTCGGGGTCTCCAGAGGCGGGCGGGGTGGGGGGGAGGCGCATGCGCCAAGTTCCGCCCCGCCTGGTCTCCGGGCCGCACCTCCGAACCGGTTTCGCCTGGCAGAGCCGGCTGCTTCAGGCGCCCTGGACGCGGTGCTCGCCTCGCGGCTTCTCCCGCGCTGTGGCGGTGCCAGGTGTGGCTTAGCTCGGGTCAGTGCCATGATCCGGCAGGAGCTCTCCACATCCTACCAGGAGGTACAAAGCAGTGGGGGCGGAAGTAAAGTTTCCCTCGGGGCGCAGGAGCGGGGTCCCGCGGTCTGGGCGGCGGAGGGGGGGGGGCGTCCGGGCAGGTCGAGTGAGCTTTCCGAGGAGTGCGGCGGGGGAGGGGTCCCCGCGTGCGGAGGAGCCTCGGAGCAGGAAGGAAGCGGGGCGCAGAGCCTCCTCCGGATGCTGCCGGCGCGGGATGGAGCCGGGGCCCCCGAGCCGTGAGCCGTAACCAGCAGGTGAATGATTGAAAAGGCGTCCGACCCAGGCAGCAGCGCGCCGGCCGCACTTGACCTCGGCTGTTCTTTGCAAGTGGAGGCACGGCGCCCTCCTCCCGGCTGGAACAGATGCGCTGGGAGCATTAGCCCCTCTGCAAGCCCAGGGCTTCGTGGTACATGACAGGGATAATTACAGCTTGTTCGGTGGCCGCCTAACTTTGAAAAGGTGCTTTCGCCTATCTAGCTGTTGCTCGCCGCGCTCCGTTTTCCTTTCACTCTCACCTCCCACTACTTTAACTATCACTTTTCCAGCTCTTTGTCTCTTTCTTGTTTGTCCGAGCTACAGGCGGTTTCAGCTTTTCCTCAGGCTTCCTGAGTCCTCCTGACTTACTCTAACTAGTAAACTGCTCTCCTCCTCCTCCTCCTCCTCCTCCTCCTCTTAGGTCTTACACTCTGGTCATCTCTGGTGATCATCCCCCCTTCCCCCACCCCGCACGGTCGTCCCCTCATTTGTAGGTTCAGTTACACATCTTCAGTCCTCAGGTTTGTGTTCTGTGTCTGCTCTGACCACCTGAGTGAGATGCTGTGTTACCATCTCTCCCTTTGGTGTCCCCTAGGCTGTGCAGATTTGCTTTGAGGCCCTGCCTTGATCCCAGAACATTCCTTTTTACAAACACCTGGTGCTGCCCTTGATCTACCCTGAACAGTCCACAAATTTCTTAGCAAGCTTCGGAAGCGCTGCACAGCTCAGCATCCCTGACTTCTCATCTCACCTATCTGTGTTCTGATCACACTGGAAATTCACTCTTTAAAAATGTGCTCCGACTTTCCTGTCCCTATGCGCATTCTCACACCATTTCTTTTTCTTTAACTTCTTCTCAGTCCCCATTGGTCAAAATCCCCTCCCTTATTCAAGGAGGGATCTTAAGTCCCTCATGTTCCATGGAGACTGACTTCCCAGATCAGTCTAGCATTCTGCCTGTCCTTCTCATATGTACTTCCTGCTGTTTTGATCAATACTGACCAACATTGGTGTACATTCCTCTCTTTGTAAATGATACTGTGTGGATTATATAAATAATATAAAAGCAGATGGCTTAGCCCTACAGTGGAGGGGGAACCTCCACCTGAGTTGGAGGCAGATGAGATTTGCCTAAGGCTTGCTATTTTTTTAGTGTAGGACCTGGTCTGGAATCTGACTTTGGGACACATTTCTATCTTTCTCCCCACAATCTCCTTTATCCAAAGGAGCCAGATGGATTTTAACCTGTGTTGGGATTCTGTGGCCCCTAGATTCCATGCCCTAGCCTGTGAAGGAATCCAGAGGAATGAGTTGTGTCTTTCCTCTGAAAGCTTTCAGATTCACAGGGAGTAGAGCATAGTGCGTAAATACTGTTTTGAAGTTGGGGAGCCCATGTTCCTCTCCTGCTCTGCTTCTGGCCATTTGTCAAGTCACTTCTCTGAGCCTCAGGTTTCTTCCTCTGCAAAGGAAGGTAATGATAGTTCCTATTTCACAGGGTTGTGAGGGTTCAATGAGTTGGTATATGGAAGGTGCTTAGGTCAGTGCTTGGCAGGGAGGGACCTCTCAGTGGATGATAGTTCTTGTTCACAGGACGTGGGTGGCTCCTGCTTCTAGGGAGCTTTGGGGTCCTGATTTGTAGGACCATGTCCCTCACCATCCATATGTAACCTGCAGTATCGCCTTTCCTAGTAGGGCTCCTGAAACGTTTATTAAAATGCAGACAGTTACTCGGCAAGGCCAAAGGTAAAGTCACTTTCTATTTGAGGGCACCCCCAAGATGGAAGACACTGGAAGGGCCCTTCCCTTTACCTTCTTCAGTGGCTCGTTTTGAAGTCCCTGTCTCTTGCCTTCTTTGGAAGGAGGCCTCCCGGAGGGTGGCCCAACTCTCTTGCCTGGGTCGTTCTGGGAGTGGACCTTTGAGTTAGGAGTCTAACTAGCTCTGAGTTGGGTTTCTTTGCTGAAGGGAGATTTTGGCTTTGGGGATGGGGCTGCAGGTAGTCCGGAAGGGAGCTGGGTTGGGAGTGTGTTGCTATCTGGGTTAGGCTGAACCTGGGTGAGGCTTGGATCAAAGAACTTTGGGCCTTCTCAGACTAACATCCTTCTTTCTCCTTGGCCAGCGAGGGCTCTGGTGATCTCTTGATATGTGTCCCCACTACCTGTATGTCATGGTGTCTTCTCCAGCCTCCCAGCCCTCTCCTACTTGTTGGTTTTCTTTTCTTGTGGGCTTGGAGGACTTTACACTGGAGATTTTACCTGATTCTAATGGGCAGGAGTGGAGGCATGAAAAAGGAGATGAAGGTCCATGGCTGGCTTAGTTGGTAGATCATGCGATTTTCAATATCAGGCTTGTGAGTTCATGCTCCTCCTTGGGGATAGAGATCACTTGATAAAATTAGGGGCACCTGGGTGGCTCGGTTGGTTAGGTGTCCAACTTTGGCTTGGGTCATGATCTCATGGTTCACGGGTTTGAGCCCCGTGTTGGGCTGTGCACTGACAGTGTGGAGTCTGTTTGTGATTCTCTCTCTCCCTCTCTATCTCTGCCCCTCACCCCCCATCAGAAAAAATTTTTAAAAAGAGGGGAGGAGATGGAAGAACAATAGATACATAAGAGTTTTATTTTAACCCAAGTTTCTTGGATATTGATTTTTAATTAAAACGTTTGAGACCTTAAGTGTTGACACTGTGAGCCTAAGAAAATATTTAGGAAAGCAATCCCTTTCCCTTCCCTCCCAATTCAATGTTAGGTCCTTTAAACTCTGGTCTTCATCTCTCTTCCCCTCCTCCTCAGTCCTATGAAGAATTGTTTGTTACTGTATCCTCTGCCTGCCCTTCTCGGTGGCTCATTTCCCCCATTTGACAGGTGAGAGCACTGATGAGGTGAGGTTGAAGCTGCCTGTTGTCAGGCTGCTGATCAATATCTGTTTCTGGGATGGACCACCTTCCCCATTTTTTTTCCTGCCATTCGCAGCCTGAGTCGGTGGACTTGAGCCAGTGTCCTGGAGAGCTCTGACACCAACTTCACTGTTTCCTTCTGTCAGCAGACTCTTAGCTGTGTTTCCTCCTCCTCTGGGAAGCCGTTAAGATCATCGGTTTTGGAACTAGACCAACTTGGATTTGACTTCTGGCTCTATGGCCAAGGAAAGTGTTGTGGTTGAATTGTGTCCCTCCAAAAAGATGTGTGGGGAGTGCTAACCCCTAGTACCTCAGAGAGTGTCCTTATTTGGAAGTAGGGTCATTGCAGATGTAATTAGTGAAGATGAGGTCATACTGGAGTAGGGTGGGCCCTAATCCAATATGGTGTCCTTATAAGTAGCTGACCTTGTGGAGACAGCACAGAGATGCACTTCCCAAACTCTATGTGAAGATGGAGGCAGAGCTTGGAGAGGAGAGGCCTCTATAGGCCAAGGAACACCAAGGCTTGGCCATTACCAGAAGCTAGGAGACCATGGAAAAGATTCTTCCTCACAGCCCTCAGAAGGAACCAACCTTGCCAACACCTTGATTTCAGATTTCTAGTTTCCAGAACTGTGCGGGGATAAACTTCTGTTAATTCTTAAGGCACCCAGTTTGTGGTGCTTTGATAGGGCAGCCCTAGGAAACGAACATACGGGAAGTTAACGTGAGTTTTCCGAGCTTCAGTGTCCTAATCTGTAGAATTGGTATAAAACCCCCTCCATCATGTGATTGTGTGTGTGTGAGAGAGAAAGAGAGAGAGACAGTTAAGTGAGAGGAAGCTTCTGCTTTCTCATTCTAGCCCTCCTCAGCAAGGCTGATGTGGCTGACTGGTTTGCTCTCTTTGTCTCCCCCCTTTAGCTGAGTGAGGAGTTGGATCAGGTGGTTGAGAACTCAGAGCGGGCAGACGAGCAAGAAAAGGAGGCAGACGGAGTACAAGGTCCAGGAATCTTACCAGGTGAGTGGGTTCAGTGCTGGGGGCAGAAGGGCTGGAAAACGGTGCTCTGCTGTAGCTGGAGGCCCCAGTCCAGGCGCCTGGCCACCTGGGGACCTGCAGGAGAGGAGGAGCCCCTCTGCTCTGCACCCCAGTGTCAGGTCTCAGGTATTGCCCTAGTTCTAAAGCTATACATATTTAACCAGCCTTGGGACAGAGGAGGTGTCCAGGCCAGTATCCGCTCTTTTCTGTACTCCGGTTTGAGCCAGTTCCTGAGGCCAGGACATTGGAGGTAATGGGTCTCTGCTCTTCTGTTTGTTTTTTCCTAGGAAGCCGTTAGTAGTTGAGCCTCTAATATCTGGGTCACTTCCCAGGGCCCTCAAGGAGAATATCTAATAGGCCTCACCTCTTGGACATCAGGCCTTGCCAGTATGGTCACCCAGCTGGGCAGGCAGAGTCCCATCAGTCAGGTGGCATCTTAAGGAGTCTTATGTTAGATGATGTTGACCGCTTCTTCCTCCTGGGTACTCTCTGCACCCTTAGATAACGTAACTCCTTACTTCTCGGAGTGCTCCTTCCAACCGCCTTTATAGTCACCTTCCAGCTCTTGGGTGTTAAGTGTTTGTCAGAGGCCCCTTTTCTCTCTCTCTCTCTCTCTCTCTCTCTCTCTCTCTCTCTAGTGGGCGGTCTCACCCAGGCCCCGTCCCTGCTTCAGTTACTTCTTGTTCACACGTGACCGCCATGTTTACACCTCTAGTGCAGAGGTTACCTATAAACTCCAGACTTACATATCCTGTATATCCAAATGCCCAGGTCATGGCTCTGCTTGGATGCCCCAAAGGTACCCTAAACACCACATGTCCAAAATTGACCTCGTGACCTCCCCATTCCTGGTGTGGCCCTCTTCCAGTGCTTCCTGTTTTGGCGAATAGCATGTATTACCCATCCAGTTGAATCGGAGAGTCATCCCCACCCCCCACCCCTGCTTTCCTTGCTTCCCCATTTTCTCTGCTCCTCAGCCATGCTGGCCTTCTTTTATTTGGGCCTCCCTCCCTCCCTTCCACCATCAGGCCTTTCTGTTGTTATATCTCTGTTTGGAATTCTCTTCCCTCTGTCATCAAGTTAATGTTTAATCGTTCTTCCGATTAATGTTTAATGTCAGTGCTTAATCGTTCTTCAGCTCACTTGTTTTCTACAAAGCCTCTGACCTCCTGGCTAGATCACTTCCACCCTCCAACCTGTCACTTGCAGTCCACGCATCTCTCCCTCGTAGCTCTCCCTGATGGGGCAGTGTATTTGCTTGGCATTTGATGAACATCTCTTCTGCTAGCATGTAAGCTCCATGAAGGTGGAGACCAGTCCGTTCTGCTCACTGCCTCAGACCTGTCCATGTGGTAAAGATTTGCTGAATGAGTGAATGGAACCCCAACCTGACTCTGCCTGCTTGGGTGGATTGAGGGAGGTGGGATTGTGCTCCTCTTGATCCCTTTAAGGGGAGAGGAATGACATAGGATATTCTGTGATTGTGCCTAATTATTTAAAAAAAAAATATTTTTTTTAAATGTTTATTTTCAAGAAACAGAGTGAGACAGAGAATGAGCGGGGGAGGGGCAGAGAGAGAGAGGGAGACACAGAATCCGAAGCAGGCCCCAGGCTCCAGGCTCCAGGCTGTCAGCACAGAGCCCACTGTAGGGCTCGAACTCAAGAGTTGTGAGATCATGACCTCAGCTGAAGTCTGATGCTCAACCAACTGAGCCACCCAGGCGCCCCATAGGGAAGACTTTGTAGAAGGACGGAGGCTGGAAGAGTAGCTGTTTACTGACTGCTTCCTCTGGGCCGAGCTCTGTCATTCCCGTTGCCCCATTTAATTTTCATGACAACCCTGTGAGGTAGGCATCCTGATTTTGATGGATGAGGACCTGAGCCCCAGGGGGTTAAGGAGAATATGGAAGGATCACTTGGCTGGTGAACAGGATCAAGCTCTGTCTGACCCCAGGCTTTCTACTGCACCAGTGGTTTTTAAAAAGTATTTTAAGCATCCTTTTATTAAAGCTTATTGTGTAAAAGGTGGTAGCATGGCTGCCCCCACGCTGATTCTGGGCACTACGTCTGAAGTCCTGAAGCCCCAGGGAGAGAACAGTATATTTATATTTATTTGCATTAGCTCTGTATATGGGTTCCTATTGTTTCTGTAACAAATGACCACAAACTTAGTGGCTTAAAACAACAGATTTATTATCTTACAGTTCTGGAGGGCAAAAGTCCAAAATGGGTCTCGTTGTGCTGAAATTAAGATTTCAGCAGGACTGAATTCCTTTCTGGAAGCTCTAGGGGAAATTCCATCTTAGTGCCTTTTCCAGCTTCTAGGGGGTGCTCACATTTCTTGGCTCGTGGCCCTTTTTCCATCTTTGAAGCCACCGGTGGCCTGTTGAGTCTTTCTCCTATCTTCTCATTGTCACATAGACTTCTGCCCCCTCTTCCATGTTTACTTGTAATCGCAGGGCTCACCTAGATAACCCAGGAAAAATCCCCTTGTTTTACAGTCAGGTGAACGGCAGCTTTAATCCTATCTGCTGCCTTAATTTCTCTTTGCTATTAACTTGACATTCATAGGTTCCGAGAATTAGGACTTGGACATGTTTGGCGGGCTACTCTTCTGCCCGGTGCGCCCTGTACTGCCCTCTTGCCCCCCGTCTGAAGAGGATAGATGGAGACGGCCGGAAGGAGAGGAGGGATGCCAGACTTGGAAAGATGAAGCTTTCTTTTGTGTTTCCACTTATAGATAAGTGCCAGCCAAACTAGGAAGTGGCCATGATGACCTTTGGCCTTAGCCTGTCTTTTGCCTCAGATTCCTGGGGCCTTACAGCCTAAGGTCAGTCAGAGCAAGAAACCAGACCTCAAGCAGAGCAAATTGGGATAGTTCCACAGACTGGCAAGAGCCTTCGTGCTTTCAGGGGAAACCCTTCTGGGCTCATCTCTGCTGTAGACCATAGAAGAAGCAGACTCAGAAGTCTTAGTAGGGAGTTGGCCCGTATTTGGTGACCTGACACACAATTGGCAAAGCTCGCTTCCTGCCTTTGAGTCCTGTAATAGTAACATAAATAACGGTAATGATGGTGGCAGCCGTTTATTGGGTGCTTCCACGCACTAGGCCTGCGTAGGGCTTTCTGTGTATACTCACACGTAGCCTTCATGGCCACTCGTGAGGGAGATGGTTAGTCCTGGTTCCTAGATGAGGAACAGAGAGGTCCAAGTAATGTGCTCAGAGCTTATGAGTGGCAGGGCTGGGATTTGAACCTAGGGCTGTCTCCCAGCGTGTTCCCACTCTGGCTCAGTTTCTAGATGAGGTGCTTTTCTGCTCCAGAATCCTCCCCTTCCTCTACCAGAGTCACTCATGGGCTCCTTCACCTGTTATGCAATGTGCTAAAACTAAAAAGAGGGCAAATGAGGCAGGGCCTGTGTCCAGGAACTTGGGACATGTAGAGAGAGAAGGCAGGATACCCAAAGAAGAACTTCTCTCTCCTTCTCCAGAGCCTTCCCTGAACAACTTACTGAGGGCCTTTTCTCCCTGTTATGTGCTTTCCTAGCACTCAGTATTTTCCTTTATAGAATGTAGCACAGTCTAAAGGGCACATTTGTTGAATATAATTCTTTAATCATTACTAACCCCTTAGGCCTGCCCCTGAGTCCCGTGAGGCACTCCCAGAACTTTTGTCTCCCCTCCCACTTCATTGTAACTGATGCTTAGCAGAGCGTCTGGACCACTGTGGGTGCTCAGTATTTATACGTTTGGAGGGGGGACATGGGGATTGGGAACAGGAATGTATCTCATGTGAGCAACTGGGATCAATGATAGAGGGTCAAGGAAATGGTAGAGACAGGTGCTTCAGAAATGAACGAAGGGGGGGCCGGTTAGTGAAGGGAGTGGGATTAACCTGAAGGAAGGGTGACTGGTAGGTGAAAGAGACGGGGCGGGCCAGGGAGGAGGGACGGGATGTGCAACCGCGTAGAGGTGGGGATAACACAGGACGTGTCGGAAGCAGTGGGTTAGCATGGTACAGTTGGAGCGGAGGGTTGGTGAGAGAAGTAGGAGATGAGGTAGGAAGGACAGATTGGGTCAGATTATGGAGGGCTTTGAGTGTCAGGGTTTAGCCGTTAGGGAACAGGGAGCATTTAATGGGATTGGAGCAGAGCAGTAAGGGGGTGAAACGGGCACGCAGGGAGGAGCAGTGTGGCAGTGAG
Source organism: Panthera uncia (assembly GCF_023721935.1). Lineage (NCBI taxonomy): Eukaryota > Metazoa > Chordata > Mammalia > Carnivora > Felidae > Panthera > Panthera uncia. The sequence goes on from NC_064813.1 coordinate 30,147,834, forward strand.
GTAGGGCTGGATTAGTGGAGGGAGGACCGTGCTGGGTCAGAGGCTGGCAGGGTGGGCCGCTTCGACGTGGGGGAGCGGAGGAAGGAAGAGTCAAAGGAGACTCTGAGGTTTGAAGCAGGGTGAGTCGGAGAATATAGACGTACAGTCCGGGGTGAGCGGCTGGAAGAGAAGGTGCTTCTCTGCCGCAGACATACGAAGCTTCAAAGGTGTGATGTCTGGGCGGAGAGGCCCAGAGGCGGAGCGAGATAACGACTGATGTAGCTAAAGTGCGAGCTTTGAGAAGGCCTGGGCGGCCTGTAGAGTGAGCTGTGGAGACTGGGCCTCGAGGGGTGGCCACATTCGGGGACCAGAAGAGGAGGTGGAGCTGGAGCCCCATGGAGGCCTGGAGGTGGGGGCTGTTGGGCAGCAGAGGTTCCAGTTAAGCACCCAGACATTCAGGATTATATTCCCAGTTGTACTCTCTGAGATAAAGAGTTACAGTCCATAATCTGAAAGCCTCGATCTGTTTCCTTTCTATGAAGGGAATTACAACCACTTATTCTTTTCTAAGGGAGAAATGAGACCAGACACGCTAACTGAATAAGCAGCTTACTATATCACTCTTGTAACAAAATTGAGGAAGATACTTGGCTGATTAGTCATTACAGTGCATTCTCCATGGAAACAACTGTGTATTAATAGAATTGAAAAAGATCAGCAACCAAAGAAAAAAATTAATTGGATCTCATCAAAATGAAAAACTTGGGTGCACTAAAGGATACTACTAAGAAAGTGAACAGACAGCCCACAGGATGAGAGACCTGTTCAAATCATGGATCTGGGGACTTGTATTTAGACCATATAAAAGAACTTTTATACTCCAATAATAAAAGGGCAACCCAAGTAAGAATCTGAATAATGTTTCTGTAGTGCAGATGACTGATAAGCACATGAAAGGCTGCTCAACATCATGATCATCAGGGAAGGGCAAATCTAAACCACAGTGAGATTTGTATCGTTGTGTCGCCTTCACACCTACAAGAATGGCTGTGGTCAATAAGATGTACAAGTTTTGGTGAAGATGTAGAGAAATTAGGACCCCCACAGATGGTTGGGGGGAACGTAAAATGGTGCAGCTACCATGGAAAAGTCTGGCAGTTCCTAGAAGTTCAAATATAGAGAGTCACCATATGACTCAGCAATCCCATTCCTATGTACATACCCAAGAGAAATGAAAACTTACGTCTGCACAACAGCTTGTACACGAATGTTCATAGCAGCACGATTCATAATAGCCAGAAAGCGGAAGCTGCTCAAAGGTCCATCAATTGATGAGTGGATAAATAAACGGTATATTCACCCAGCGGGGTAGTATTTGGCAGTCAGAGGGAATGAAGAACTGTTGCATCTACATCATGGATGAATCTTGAAAATATGTTAGGTGAAAGAAGTCTGACACAAAAGCTTCTATGTTGTGGGATTCCATTTATGTGAACTGCCTAGAACGGGCAAGTCCATCAAGACAGGAAGCCGATTATTGGTTGCCAGGGACTAGGAGGAAGGAGTGACTCCTAATGGGTATGGAGTTTGTTTTTAGGTAATGAAAATGTCCTGTAATTACATAGTGGTGATGGTTGCACACCTTGTGAATGTAGTAAAAACCAAATATATTCACTTATTTAAAAGGGTAAATTTTATGGTATGTAAATTATATTTCAAAAACCCCACGAAAACAACAAACCCATCGCATCACTAAAAAGGAAAAAAAACCCAAAAGGATAGTTCATTCCTTCTTTGCATTCAGGATGCGTCTTAGCCCCTTGTTGTTTGCAAGGTAGAGTTTTGGAGGGGTAGAGTAGACGACCGGTTCCCCCTTCCTGTGAATAAAGGTCCCACTGTGTTTTCAGAAGTTGAATTACTCATCACACATCCCTTAATGGGCTGACTTCTATTCCGGGGCAAGTCTGGGTTTTTGAAGCAGTGTTGGTTGTCTTGGATTTTTCTTAGATTACCTTTCCTAAGAAAATCATGTGCATTATTTCTGTCTTTCTACAGAATGTGTCTGTACAGGACACATTCATCATGAGTTTGCATTCATGTAAAGAATGTATACTTTTAAAACACATTCATCCAGCTTGCCACAAAAAAGCAGGTGTTTGGTTTTTCTGACTGCAGAGTACACGGGACATTTTGCCAAAATATCCAGCACCTGTTTTTTTAATGGCAAAATGTATTGGTGTCTTCTTTCAGAACTGGAGTGTCACTTATAGCATGTGTGGATGATAAATAGTTTTACCTTTTTTTTTTAAATTTTTTAACGTTTATTTATTATTGAGAGAGCATGAGCATGAGCATGGGAGGGGCAGAGAGAGGAGGAGACACAGAATCCGAAGCAGGCTCCAGGCTCTGAGCTGTCAGCACAGAGCCCAACGCGGAGCTCAAACCCACAGACGATGAGATCATGACCCGTGCCGAAATCGGACGCCCAACCGACTGAGCCACCCAGGCGCCCCTAGTTTTACAGTTTTTGTTTAACTCACGCGCCAATTTATGGATCAAGAAAAGGCCGGTAAAGAAGTTCAGCTTGGCTTCTGTGAGCGAAACAGAGGGGACCCCATGAGAGTAATTTGTCCAAGTACCTCTGCCAAACAAATCCAGATGATGCAATTGTCATCTGACCTTTTTGTGCCTTAAGTCAGCTTTTTTAGAATTTTCAAGAAGATGCAAATTCCTCTCTTTCCCTAACCAAAGGTTTCACGAAGGCAGAACATTTCCAATCATGTATGTGTGACTTATGATAGAGTGAATACCTGCCCACAAAGGCCCATTACTGTTCCTCTTCATTGCATGGTTTAGCCAGGCTGAAATATGCAGTTTACTTAAAAATGTCCCAAGCTTCTACTTGTCATGAAGTTATATTCTTCCAATCAGATCTTCTGTCGTTGTTAGGGACTGGATCCTTAAGCACTACCATTCACTGTTGCGTAGGGAAAGAACATTGACGAGGAGTCGGGACCCCAGGGCTCTCATTCTGTGCCAGTCTTAGGCTCTCTGGGACCTGGATCGCTGCACTAATATGGCTTTGGACCAGAAGGCCTTTTGGGTCCCTGCTAACTCTTAACAATTCTGTTCAGATGTTATATACCCAATTAGTCACTGCAGAGTTCCTTCAGTTATGTCTTGTGATTTTTCCAAACCTCATTCAGATGTTGAAACCTGGTCCCTTGTTGCTACAGCAATTATGAGCCCCTTGTGACAGGGAATGTGTTTTTACCTGCCATGTTTTTGAGTGAACCTGTGGGGAGGTGCCTGGCTGGCTCAGTCGGAAGAGCGGGTCACTCTTGATCTTGGGGTTTTGAGTTCGAGCCCCATGTTACATGTAGAGATTACTTTAAAAAAATCTTGACGTGAACCTGTGATCTTACATGGGCCATAGGAGCGGGGAGTGCCTTCCAGGCAGAACAGCTGTGGGGGGGTCCACTTGTACACTTTGCACTACTGCACTTTGGGTCCTGTGACTCTGCAGACCGGCTACACGTGACTGATCAGGGATCAGCGCCTGAGGTAAGGGGAGCCACCTACAGGCTGGGTGTGAAGGAGAGCAGTGTCCTGTGGTGTGTGTGACAGAGCACCCTATACAGGATGCAGGCTGGGAGAGGGACTTGGCCAGGACAGCGGAGCAGAGTCACAGAGAAACCCGGGGAGAAGGCGGATAGCAAAGCCACCAGGGAGCAGGAATGGACACTGTCCCTAATAACAATAAGAAGCAGTAGCAGTAGGATCAGAGACAAAAGTTGAAAAAGAGACTTGCTTTAATTCCTCTTGGAGAGCTAGAGCTGCTGCCTTCCGTGTGGCTCGTGCTCAGCCGTGGGCGGGCTTCCTTGGGGGTTCCTGGCTCCTGGTTCCTCACTTCTCTTTGTAGCTATGAATGTCCATTGCCTCCCATGACCTGCTCTTTACTGTCTGAAGGAACCTCATAGACATTTCTGGGAACTCGCACATCTGTGTGATGTAGAAACGTTGTAAAGTATCTTGCCATGAATAGTAAGGTCTATCAGTTGGTTTACAGTTTTACAGGCTCAAATGCACTGCTGTTGTCCTACAGACGGAAGGTAGCTAGTTGGCGCTGTGAGACGTAGCTCATCTATTATTTGGGTCATTCGGTCATTTCATAGGCATGCAAACATCACATGCCTACTGTGTGAAGGATACTGTTTTATGCCTTGCCTCCATGTTATTTCTGGCATGTTTTTTTCTAGTTTATCATTGTAAGAGATTGTTGTGCCATGGTCTTCATTTTTGCTGTTTTTATTGAAGGCTTTTTTTTTTTTTTTAATGAATGTAATTGTCAAATTGGCTTACGTACAACACCCGGTGCTCATCCCACAAGTGCCCTCCTCAGTGCCCATCACCCATTTTTCCTCTCCCTGACCCCCCCAAAAGGTTTTGTGTTTTGAAAAGTAGAGGGTACGTTCCATTTCTCTAGTAACGTTAATTCATTAAGCAGGCAATCTGTAATGAATTTTGCAACATTCTCTCCTTTATTTTAAATATCCAGTAAAATTGAAGTGATCATTTCCTTTTCACATGAAGAAAGTGAGGCTTAGGAGCAGTAAGTAACTTGCCCTGGGTCTCAGAGTAGTCATAGGAGAGCTGGCCGCCCCAACCTCTCTGACTTAAAGCTCATGCTCTTAACCACTAGGCTGGATATCAGGACTTTCAGTTCAGAAAAATAAATGAATAATGAACACCAAATTACTCCTTCATCAAAATTCTCCCGGTGCCTTGGGCACAAGGCTAGATGACCTCCTCCACGAAGCCTTTTGCTCATGTCTGTCCTTCTCCTCACACCCATACATCATCCCAACAAAGGAAATCTCACCATTTACATCCTCTCGTGCTTCTGAGTCCTGTAGCACTTGTAGCACAGACCATTAGTCCTCCTCTCTCGGAGTCTCCCTGAAGCGCCTAGCACCAAGTCTTGCGCACAGAGTTGATGCTTGATGTGTGTTTGTGGAAGTGTAGAATGAATGACTTATTTTCCTCTCACCAAAGACCCTTTGATAGCTCTGTGCTGATCCTGCTTTTGTGCTTTTAAATAAAAAGAAAGTGAAATAATCATGAGCAAATACTCTTATATCTTTGGATTTGAAGTCCATTTTTTGTAGGGAGTGTGTTGTGGGTCTTGTTTTGAATCCAGATTGAAAGGTCTAATCTGCCTTTTAATTGGAATGTTTAGTCCATTGACATTTTTTAAGTTGAAGTATAGTTGACCTAGTTATAGACTAATATAACTGTATTAGTTCCAGGTGCACAACGTCGTGGTCCGACGGTTCTATACACTATGCAGGACTCACCACAATAAATTGCCATTTGTCACCATACAAAGTTACTACAGAGCTACTGACTGTATTCTCTGTGCTATACTTTTCATCCCCATAACTCACTTTATACCTGGAAGTTCTTACCTTATTACTATTTTTTTTTTAATTTAAAATGTGTTTATTGGGATGGTTTTCCACTCATTTGGATTCAGATTGCTTTCGGTGCTGCTTCCGTCTGAAGAAGCACCCTCTGTAAGCTTTGCCTTTCTTCCTTGTAGGTTGGCAGAGGACAGCCAACTCAGAACACTACTGTTTTGTGCGTGGCCAAAGATGGTGGTGATTTTGCAGCACTGGACGTCTCACTGCTTCTTACGCTTCCTCCGTTCTTGCAGGAAGGGATTGAGGAGGTCCTTTGCAAGGGGCATGTTCTCGAGGGGAGGTTGTCACCGCCGAAAAAGCTTGAAGTTTGCATCTCTTCGTTCCTTTCACCTATTTCGCCCGTCACCTCCACTCTCCTCCCCTCTGGCAACCTCTCATTTGTTCTGTTTCTATTTGTTTTGTTTTTTAGTTTCTCAATATAAGTGAAATCACATAGTATTTGTCTTTTGCCGTGTGACTTATTTCACTTAGTATGATACCCTCTGGGTCCATCCATGTTGTTGTGAATGGCAGGATTTCATTCCTTTTTTTATGGTTGAGTTATATTCCACATCTTTATCCATCCATTGCTGAGCACTTGGGTAGCTTCCATATCTTGGCTATTGTAAGTAATGCTGCAGTAAACAGAGGAGTGCATGTATCTTTTTGAATCAGTGTTTTTGTTTTCTTTGAGTCAATACCCAGTAGTGGAATGCTATTTCTATTTTTAATTTTTTGAGGAACCTCCATACTGTTTTGCACAGTGGCTGCACCAACTTACTCTCTTGTCAACAGTTCATTAGAGTTCCCTTTTCTCCACATCTTTGCCAACACTTATTTCTTGTGTTGTTAGTTTTTTTAAGTTTATGTACTTATTTTTGAGAGAGAGAGACAGCACAAGCACATGAGTGGGAGAGGGGAATAGAGGGGGAGAGACAGAATCCCAAGCAAGCTCTGTGCTGTCAGCACAGAGTCCAGTGTGGGGCTTGAACCCATGAATGGTAAGATCGTGCCCTTAGCCGAGACCACGAGTCAGACACTCAACCGACTGAGCACCCCGTTGTGTATTTGGTACTAACCATTCTGACGGGGGTGAGGGAATATTGCATTGTGGGTTTGATTGGCATTTCCCTGATGACTAGTGACGTTGAGCATCTTCTCATATGTCTGTTGGCCATCTGGGTATCTTCTTTAGAAAAATGTCTATGCACATCCTTTGCCATTTTTTGATAAGATTTTTTGAGGGTGTTGTAGGAGTTCTTTATATATTTTGGATTTTAACCCCTTATTGGATATATCATTTGCAAGTGTCTCCTCCCATTTAGTAGGTTGCCTTTTTGTTCATGGTTTCCCTTGCCGTGCGAAGGCTTTTTAGTTTGATGTAATCCCAATAGTTTGTTTTTGCTTTTGTTTCCCTTGCATGAGGAGATAGATCCAGAAAAATGTTGCTAAAGCCAGTGTCCAAGAGATTACAGAGTATGTTTTCCTTTAGGGGTTTTATGGTCTCCAGTCTTACATTTAGTTCTTTATACCATGTTCAGTGTACTTTTGTGCATGATGTAAGGTGTATGGTGGAAGCAGGTGGTCTGCTTTTAATTTTTTGCATGTAGCTGTCCAGTTTTCTCAACACTATTAAATGAAGAAACTGTCTTCTCCCCATTGTATATTCTTGCCTCCTTTGTCTTAGATTAATTGATCATAAGTAAGCATGGGTTTATTTCTGGACTACCTATTCTGTTCTGTTGACTTATGTGTGGCAGTACCATACTGTTTTGAATACTATAGTTTTATAGTATAGCTTGAAATCTGGGATTGTGATACCTCCAGCTTTTTCCTTTCTCAAGATTGCTTTTGCTGTTCACAGTCTTTCTTGGTTCCTTACAGATTTTAGTATTACTTGTTCTAGCTCTGTGAAAAATACTGTTCGTATTTTGAAAGGGGTTGCATTGGATCTGTAGATTGCTTCGGGTAGTGTAGACGTCTTAACAAGATTAATTCTTCCAATCCATGAGTGTGGTATCTTTTCATTTTCTTGTGTCATCTTCAGTTTCTTTTAACAGTGTCTTGTAGTTTTCAGAGTAAAAGTCTTTCACTTTCTTGGCTAAATTTATTCCTAGGTACTTTATTCTTTTTGATGCAATCATAAATAGAATTGTTTTCTTAATTTCACTTTCTGCTACCTTGTTATCAGTGTATAGAAGTGCAACACGTTTCTATATGTTAACTTTGTATCCTAAAACTTTACCGAATTCATTCATTAGTTCTAATTGTTTCAGTGGAGTCTTTAGGGTTTTCTATATATAGTATGTCATTTGCAAATAGTGCCAGTTTCACTTCTTCCTTACCAATTTGGATGCTTTTTATTTCTTGTCTGATTGCTGTGGCTAGGACTTCCAGTTCCATATTGACTAAAAATGGCAAAAAAGGACATCTTGTCTTGTTCCTTAACTTAGGGGAAAGTCTTTCTGTTTTTCTACCATCGAGTATGATGTTAGTTGTAGGCTTGTCATACATAGCGTCTGTTATGTTGAGGTTTGAACATATACTAAAAGCACTGAATTTTTACTCCCCCCATTTTTATGTATATGATGTCATAGTTTACATCTCTCTATTTTGTGAATCCCTTCACGAATGCTTTAAAAATGATTGATTTTACTACCTTTTTTTTTTTTTTTTTTTTTTGAGAGAGAGAGAGAGAGAGAGAGTGACTGTGTGTGCACCAGCAGGGGAGGGGTAGAGAGAGGGAGAGACAGACAGAATCCCAAGCAGGCTCTGCGGTGTCAGCTCAGAGCTGGACGTGGAGCTCGAACTCAAACTGTGAGATCGTGACCTGAGCCAAGATCAAGAGTCAGAGGCTTAACCAAGCCACGCAGGCACCCCCTACTTTTGGCTTTTAACCTTTATACTAGCTTTATAAGTGATTGATCTACTTACCTTTACTCTGTGTTTGCTTTCACCCATGAAATTTTTTCCTTTCATGATTTTCTTCTAGTTAATGTTCTTTTCTTTTTCTGCTTAAAGAAGTCCCTTTAATGGCCAGTTTAGTGATGAACTCCTCTAACTTTTGTTTGTCTGGGAAACTCTCTCTGAATAACCTTGCTGGGTGGAGTATTCTTGGCTGTAGGTTTTGGCACTTTTAATATGTTATGCCACTCCCTTTTGGTCTGCAGTGTTTCTGCTGTAAAATCAGCTGCTAGTCTAATGGACTTTCCCTTGTTCGTAACTGTTTGCTTTTTTCTTGCTGTTTTTAAGATTCTGCCTTTATCTTTAATTTTTGATATTTTAATTAGTATGTCTTGGTGTGGACCTCCTTGGGTTCGTCTTCTTTGGGGCTCTTTGGATATCTCTTTCTTTCCCTATGTTAAAGAACGTTTTAGCTATTATATCTTCAAACAAGTTTTCTGCCCCTTTTTCTCTCTTCTTCTGGGATGCCTGTAATGCAAATGTTAGTACACTTGATGTTGTCTCAGAGACCCCATAATCTACCCTCATTTTTTAAAATTCTTTTTTCTTTTTGCTGTTCAATAGATACTTTCCATTATCCTGTCTTTCAGATTGCTGATCTGTTCTGCATCTGCTAATCTGTTGATTTCTTCTCCTGTATTTTTCATTTCAGTTATATTCTTTTTTTTTTAATTTTTATTTTTTTAATTTTTTTTTTAACGTTTATTTATTTTTGAGACAGAGAGAGACAGAGCATGAACGGGGGAGGGGCAGAGAGAGAGGGAGACACAGAATCTGAAACAGGCTCCAGGCTCTGAGCAGTCAGCACAGAGCCCGATGCGGGGCTCGAACTCACGGACTGGACCGCGAGATTGTGACCTGAGCCGAAGTCGGACGCTTAACCGACTGAGCCACCCAGGCGCCCCTCAGTTATATTCTTTAACTCTGATTGGTTCTTTTTTATACTTTCTGTTTCTTTGTTGAAGTTCTGAGTTCATCCACTCTTCTCTCAAGTCTGGTGAGCATCTTTATGACTGTTATCAGATAGATTGCTTATCTCTGTTGTGTTTAGTTCTTTTTCTGAAGTTTTGTCTCATTCTTTTGTTTGGAGCATGTTTGTCTCATTTTGTCTGACGTTCTGTGTTTGTTTTTATGAAGTAGATGAAACAGCCACCTCTGCCTGGTGTAGGAACGTCCCTGCATAGACTGTGTGTGCCTGGCAGCTTTGGCTGGCTGACTGGAGCATTAGTGGGTGCCAGCTAGGGGTCCCGGGGTGTTCTCTGCAGGGAGCACCCTGGCAGGAAAAACTGAAGCTGGTACAGATGAGGGTGGGATGGGCGTCTGGGGCCACCTTGGTAGGTCAGCTGGTACTTGGGTGGGTGGATTGTGGGGGAACACCTTGGGAATATGGCTAGAGCTGGTGTGGGCTAGGGTCCCAGAGCCCACTGAGGCAGTAGGCCAGCTAGAGCATCTAGCCTCTGTTCCCATCTGTGCTACCAACGTGGAGGGGCTCACCAGCACTTCTGACCCCAGAGAGAATTCTAGCAATCCCCCACCATTTGTCAGACACTCGGGAGTTAGTGAATGGGTTTCCTTCACCTTTAATCTCATTACCTTTTAAACCGTAGCTTTTTTTCTGTGTGCCAGGGCAGGTGAATCTGCACAGGAGTCCCTCAGTGCAGTCCCTTTCTGCTACAGTCCACAGTGTCAGAGGTGGGGTGCCTGTTGTCACTATGTTTCCATCTCTTTTGCCATTCTTTATGTGGTCCCTTTATCTTTTGTTGTGCAGAAGCTGTTTGATCAGGCACCAGTTCTTCAGGAGGATTTGCTTTCTATGTAGGTGTAGAATTGGTGTGACATGGGAGGATTTGAGTTGAGTGTCTTCCTATGTTGCCATCTTGGACTCTCCCCTAGTCTGCTCACATTTAGTGTAATTATTGATTTGGTTGGATTTGGTTCTACCTTTCTGCTGTTTTCTGTTTGTCTCATGTAGTTTTCATTTTCCCATTCTCTCCTGAAAGTTATAAACCTTATGATATTGTTTGCTTTAGTCTTACATTTTAAAAATCTAGAAATAGCTTTTTATATTTACCTACCGGTTTCACATTTCAGTGATCTTTGTTCCTTCCTGTACATTTGAAAATTATCATCTGGTGTTATTTCCCTTTAACTTTCAGAATTTCTTCCTTATGCATTGAGGTGTGGGTCTGTTGGTGATGAATTCTCTTAGCTTTATGTTTGAAAATATCTTTATTTCACCTTCATTTTTGAAAGTTAGTTTTGCTGGAATTTAATTCAAGATTGATAGAATTTTTTTATTTCAGCACTTTAAAGAAGTGTCTTTTGGTGTCTATTATTTCTTTTTTTTATATTAATTTTTTTGGGGAGTCTATTATTTCTGATCAAAAGTTACCTATCATTAGATATAAATCCTGTATGTGATATTTTTTTTTTCTGGCTGCTTTCAAGATTTTTTTCTCTTATCTTTGCATTTGCAGTTTGACTATGATTTGCCTAGGAGTGGGTTCTTATTATTCTGCTTTGCATTATTGAGTTTCCAGTTTCCAATATTGCACAATCAATGCAAATTGATGTGTTTTTTCTCTAGTTTTGGGAAGTTTGGGCCATTATTTTTTCAAATATTCTTTGTGATCTGTTGTCTCTTTTCAGTTACGTATGGTTAGACTGTTGGATACTGTCCCACAGTTATCTAGGTAGGTAGGTTCTGTTTATTTTTTTCTTCTCCCCCCCCCCTCCAAATTGGTTAATTTCTTTTTATTTAACTTCAGCTACACCGACTTTTTATTTATTTACTTACTTTGCCTTCCTTCGCTCTTAAGAAAGCACAGTGAATTTTTCATTTCATTTACTTTTCTTTCCAGCTTTAGAGTTTCCATTTGGTTCTTCTTTATAGTTTCTATTTTTCTGTTTCCCCGTAGTTTCTTTTTCTCTATTTCCCCTTTGTCCATTCCTTATCTATATATTTTCCTTTAGCTCCTCCACATGCTGTAAAGTTCCTGTCTGCTGATTGCAACATCAGGTCATCTTGGCTTTGGTTTCTGTAGACTGTTTTTTCCTTTGAGCGTGGGTCACATTTTATTGTTTCTTCACATGTCTCGTGATTTTTGATTCAATACTAAACATTGTAATGGTGCGTTATAGAGGTTATAGATTATGCTACAATCCTCCTGAAGGATTTTTGTGTTAGCAGGTAGTGAATGTGAGGAGACTTAAGTTCCGAATTAGCAGTGGCTGAAATCTCCATTCAGTTCTTTTAGTTTTGCAGCTGCTGCTTTTTATCTTGGCCACCCTCTCCCCCCCCACCCAATGTCTCCAGCCAAGAATTTGAACAGATTTTATTTGCAGATTTGGGTGTTTGCCAGCCCTGAACCCTGTCTACGGCCACCCTGAACCATACCTCATAGAGGTTGGTGAGTGCTCTTGGGCAAAACATGCAAATTATTAAATCTAACCAAGTGCAGAGTCTTTCCTTCAAAGGCCTACTCTTCTAGTTTCTGCCTGCTTTTGCCTTCACATAATTTTTAAGTATTTTGTCCACATTTTGTAATTGTATATAGAAGGGTGATGTGACTAAGCTATTTTGTCACAGTTGGGAGCCGGAAGCCGCACATACCCTTTAAGACTTGCATTCATACTCTTCCTCAGCCTTGGGCTGATCCACTGTGGAGGGAACAGGGCTTTTTCTTCAGGGAGCGACAGTTTCAGACAAAGGGTAGAGAGGGCACAGAGCACCATAGGAGTGTCTCAGTCAGCTTGGGTTGCCGTACCAAAGTACCCCAGGTGGGGTTGCTTAAACAACAGAAATTTTTTTCTCAGCTCTAGACTGGAAATCAAAGATCAAAGAGTTGGCAAGTTTGGCTTCTCTTGAGGCCCCCTGCCTTGGCTTGCACATGGCCACCTTCTCCCTGTGCCCTCATGTGGCTTTTTCTCTGTGTGTCTACATCCCTGGTGTCTCCTTCTCTGTCTTATAAGGACACTAGTCTTGTTGGGTCAGGACCCATTATTATGCCCTCATTTAACCTTGATTACCTCCTTAAATTCCCCATTTCCAAGTACAGTCACACTGGAGATTAGGGCTTCAGTGTAAATTTGTCAGGGGGCGGGGTACATGTAACTTAGTCCATAGCAGAGCAAAATCAAGGCTGGGCATGGTCTGAGAGCAGGCAGGAGAGACAGAGCTGTGTTGGATGGAAGGAATCAGAATACCTTTAATCAGTCATTAAGTCATTCACCATATAAATGCGGAATGCTCCTGTGTTCCAGGCACATAGTGAAGGGCTAATGGTTCAGTATGGATGGACACGACTGGCCCTGGCCCTGTTCTCCGGAGCTCACAGCCGAGGAGGATAAAAAGACGTGTAGACAGACTGTGATATTGCAGTGACGATAGAGGACGTACAGGGTGCCTTGGGAGAGTTGAGGAAGGGGTCCTCAAATAAAGCTATGGGTCAGGGAAGGCTTCCTTGAGAAAATGCCTTTCTAAACTGAAACCTGAAGTATGAGTCAGGAATCAGCTGTGGAAGAAAAGTGCTCCAGGCCAGGCACAGGGATTGGCAAATGTGAGGGGCCTTAGGGTTGAGGGGGGGTGTGCATGCTGGACAAACAGAAAGTCATTTAGCACAGCTGGAGCTGGGGACCCTGTGGGAGCCGGGTGGTCAGGGAGAAGCCCAGAAAAATAGGTTGGGGCCAGCTTCCTTGTTGAATCTTAACTTTGTCCCTCCAGATGGGAGATTCTTAAAGAGAATAGCTGTGTCTCCTTCCTCTTGGAGTCCCCTTTCTGGCACAGGAAGTGCATAGCGAATGTTGATAGGTGCCACGTGTTATGATTTAGGGGTGTGTGGGTGACCTTGCCTCCTTGGTAAAGCAGGTCAAGGGCCTGGAGATTGCCAGCTGCCTCTGACCTCACCTGCCCCAGGGCTCTGGGTCACATGTGTGGTGGTGTTTTTCAGCCCTGGACAGCGAGTCTGCCTCTAGCAGCATCCGCTTCAGCAAGGCCTGCCTGAAGAACGTCTTCTCCGTCCTGCTCATCTTCATCTACCTGCTGCTCATGGCAGTGGCTGTCTTCCTGGTCTACCAGACCATCACAGACTTCCGCGAGAAACTCAAGCACCCTGTCATGTCGGTGTCTTACAAGGAGGTGGATCGCTATGACGCCCCAGGTAGAGCCTGTCCCGGAGGGGCATCAGGGCCCAGGTCTGGGGCATTGGCTTGCAAAGGAGCCACCGTTGCACTCCCACACCGGGCTGGGCACCGCGGGTAGGCAGAGGAGCCGAGCACAGTCAAGGTGAAGAGTACACACCCAGAGAGCTGCTGTCAGTACCCAGAGGAGCATGTCGTGTGCCAGGGAGAGGGGTGCACGGAGCCTGGAGTGGTCACTGCATAACTGGGGTGGGCACGGAATGCTTTGCACGGAGATAGTATTTGAGCTGGGCTTTGATAGACAAGAAGAGAGTTTTTCTGGAAGGGGGATTAGCAGGAGCAAAAGTAAGTGTAGGGAGGCAGAGGGCTCCTCTGGAGAGGATGTGTATAGCCTGGCTGGAGCCGGAGGCCAGTGATGAGGGGCAGGGGAGGTAAAGCCATTCGGAAGTGGTTAGGGCCCTGCCTGGGGAGGGGGCTCACTGCTGTTCCTGTTCCGGTGGGAGGCTGGGCCCTGAGGAGGCCGTCGTCTCTGCTATAGAAAGTAGTGTCTCCTTCAGGGCAAGCGGGGCTGGCTCTGAGCTCTGGAATCGTGGGAGTGAACCGGGAGGCGTGAGCTCCGTGGCCTCGGCTGTGCCCCGCTGGTGTGCGCACGTGCTGTGCTCGCAGGATGCCAGAGTCCCCCTCTGGATGGCCTGCCCACGGGGCACAGCCGGTCTCTGGTGCCTTCCACCTGGGCTTCTTGAAAGTGTGCTGCTTGTAGCTTCTTCACCCATCTTTGCCTGTCTCGTGTTCGTCCCTCTTTGTGTGTCTGTTTTGGTCCCTGTATCTGTGGGCTGTACTTTCTGTTGCTGATCTCTGGGTCTCTCTGAGCTCTGCCCGGGTCTGGTGCCACATGCTGCTCTCATGCTGCTCTGTTTTCTCTTCGTCAGTGGAGCCCCACGGTGAGGTGCTGGGGTTGGGGCGGGGGAGGGACCTTTGGGGTGTGAGTTGCACACCTGGAGGCCCCGGCCAGAGCAGGAGGTGAGAGGCACGGTGACAGGTGGGGAGTCCCGCAGCCGAGCCGAGGGCCTTGCAGTGAATCCGCCCGCGGATGGCGGCGCTGCCGGGCCCGGCCGCGGAGCCCCCGCGGGGTGTGCCGAGCAGGGCGGGGATGTAGGGTGGGTTTCGGTGCAGGTGCCAGGGAGGCTGTGCCCCAGGCCAGGAGAGGGGCTTTCTGAGGGCAGCAGCCGTGGCTCTCCACCCTCCATAACCCTCTTCTCCCTCCTCTGCCGTCACCCAGAGAGTCTTGAACTTGGGTTGTTGGTGGGTGTGAAAAACTGTGTGTGATGTGACTGTAGGGATACGGTGGGGGACCGTGACTTCTGACACTCCCATTTTCCTGTTCGTGCTCCCCTAGGTATTGCTCTGTACCCCGGTCAGGCCCAGTTGCTCAGCTGTAAGCACCACTACGAGGTCATCCCGCCCCTGAGGAGCCCTGGCCAGCCTGGGGACATGAACTGCACCACCCAGAGGATCAACTACACAGACCCTTTCTCCAACCAGACTCTGGTAACTCCTGTCTCCCCACGCCAGGCCTGGGCAGCACACGCTGTCCACCCCGCACCCCGCAGCCCCCGGTCTTCTTCCTGCCACGAGGCCACTCACACTCCCCTCGTGCAGGCCCTTGGCCTCCAGCGACCACGAGGCTGTCCCAAATCGGGTCATGGCCATGGCTGGCTGGCTGCATCAGGCAGGGCTGTGAGGGCGTCAGCATTCTCTGATCCTCAGGGATTCCTGACAGTGCGATCAGATCCTCTCCTTGCTGGAAGGATGCAGGGCGAAGCCGGTGGGACGTAGTCAAGTGAGTCCCATTACCTGACTGCCCAGCACAACTGCCAGGGTGCATTTTGAAAATAAAGATTCCTAGGTTCCACGTGGGGCCAGTCAATCCTAGGGACAGGGCCTGGGAATCCATGTTTTGAAATAAATATGTAAAGAAGCTGGTCTGGGAACAAGGACCCCAGCACTGGCATCACTCACAGCTCAGCCCAGCAGGGTTGGGGGGAGGTGAGGGTCAGTGGCACCTGCACAGGGTGTCGAAGGCAGGGAAGGAATTTTACGTTTATGTACATCTTTTTGCATCCCGTATCCTCGTTTCGGAAAGGATTGAATGGGACTGAGTAAAAGCTTTCTGGATCAAAGTGAGGAAGGAAGGGTTTTCAAGGTAGAGGAAATAGCAGGTTGCATTTGTGTCTGCACTGTTACAGTAGTTGGGTGTGTGTGGAGGGTCAGGTGCCCCCGGGAGCGGCGAGCAGCGGGAGGCGAAGCTGCGGATAGAAGTAATGGCCAGGTGAGGAGAGAGTGAGTGGTCTGCCCTGGAGCCTGATTTGCCCCCCTGGGTCTAAGGTAGAAGAGTCACACTGAGGTGGTTCTGATGACCTTTGTTCCAGGCCTCCTCCTGAGATCCTGCTCAAATGGTTCCCTCGCCTGCAAAAACTGGAACAAAATAAAGTATCCATAAAAGTCCCACAAACCCAGGAGCGGTATCACCAGCGGACTAGGCGTTTTGAACCGGTGTAAAATAGAAGTTGGGGCAGGTGGGTGGAGCAAACAAACCAGAGAAAGGCCGCGCCCTACAGTGGGCGAAGGAGAGGCTTCAGGAGAGGTGAAAGCCTTCCTTCTGGCTCCCAGCTCCCGAGTCAGCTCGCCCAAAGGGCAGGGCAGCGGTCAGGACAGTCATCACGGGACAGTCATCATGGGACCAGTCATCATGGGACCGGGTGGCTGCTCTCCTACCCTCCCAGGGCGCGCAGAGCTGCTGGGGACGGCGTTTCCTTCCGGGTACGAGGCCCAGGGGCCATTCGTATGTACGCAAGCTCTGGGGAGGTTCCCTGCTTGGGCACTGGGGCAGCAGAGAGAAACAGAGCAGAACTGGAGACTGGGCCTCCACGGTGCAGGGGAGGGGACAAGTACCGGGAAGGAATCTTCACACAAGAGACACGCCAAATACCTGGCCTGGCATTGCCTGCCTGCTGCCACGGAGCGTCAGCCCCAGGCAGGGGCGCCGTGGGAGAACCGGTGAGGACAGCCACACCCCCAGCCCTAAGCTAGTCACCCTGGTCCTTCTCTCGGGAGTGGGAACGGACAGTGAAGGCTTGCTAGACATTTACGGGAAACCGACAGCCTAGGAGAGGACCAAGAGGAATAAAAGAGAATGGACTCCAGAACAGGGCAATGGATGCTAATTTAAAGGAAAGGGAGAATAATTTGTAAACATTTTAAGGAAGAGCTGGATGTGCCATAGAAACACCATGCGGATTCCCAGCCGCTTCTTGCCGGCCGCTTCTTGCTGGCCGCTCTGGGAAACATACCAGTCGGAGGGCCGGGCAGTGCACATGCGGGTCTGTGGGTGTCCTTCCTGTCGGTGCCCCCCGAGCGGACACTTCCCAGGAGCCCGTTGCCTTCGTTCCCAAACCTGTGTGTGCTGGTGGTGCTTACTGCGGTAATTACGTAATTTAAATATTATAAACATCCATGAAATAAGAGCACAAAAGTTATTTTTTAATATATATAATTATTTTCAGTTTATTCATTTATTTTGAGAGAGAGTGCACGTGGGGAGGTAGGGACAGGGAGAGAAGGAGAGGGAATCGCAGGCAGGCTCCACACTGTCCAGCCTCAGAGTCCAGTGCAGGGCTCGAACTCAGGAACCGTGAGATCATGACCTGAGCTGAAACCAAGAATCCTGGCTTAACTGACTGAGCCAGTCAGGCGCCCCAGGGAGAGTTGTTTGTATGGAAACTGCAGTGAAGGCAGTTACTGTGCCAGCTCTGGGTGAAGGTCAGTATTCTCCAGCAGTTCTAGATGTGGTTCCTTTGGAGAGGAGTTCTGCCCTCAGGCCCCACAGTGGTGGAGGAGGAGGAGGGATGGGGGAGCGCAGGGGAGGGTAGGAGAGGTCCCCCCCCTCCCCCCCCCACACACATGTGCACTTACGCTGGGAAGTAGGGCCTGGCAAGTGGCAGCAAGGACATTCCCTGAGTAGGGGGGAGGTATGGCTCATCCCATCTCGCACCCAAGGAGCACCTTGGTTAGATGTGTCATTGATCGCCACTGGGAGACTTTGCCTGGGTAGAGATCCTCCGGCGCCATGCCTGGGGTGGACTTTAGAAAATATGCCCTCTGGTGCACCCGCTTCCTGCTGTGTAGGCTGACACCTTGCAGACTTGGTGCTTGGCTTGTGGGCTTGTCCTTTACTCTGCTCCAGCTCCGCCTCCTTTGTTTGTAGTAGGAGGTCTCAGAACCCTGTAGGCTGCTGGCTGTCTGCCTCCTGGCTAGTCTGTGTGAAAGTGACAGGCGAGGGCGGGGGTTGGTGCTCATCTGACCTGCTTTGTCAGATTTCAGATTCTCATTGTTTTCTAGTGTCTGTTGTGCCCTCGGTTTAGCTAACTTTTTTTTTTTTTAACATTTATTTATTTTTGATAGAGAAAGAGTGTGAGTGGGGGAGGGGCAGAGAGAGAGGGAGACACAGAATCCAAAGCAGCGTCCAGGCTCTGAGCTGTCAGCATAGAGCCGGACGCAGGGCTGTGAGATCATGACCTGAGCCAAGGTTGGAGGCTTAACTGACCGAGCCACCCAGGCACCCCTGGTTTAGCTAACTTTTACTGCACACTTTGCCACAATTAGGGCCACCGTCTTTCCAGCTTGTAGGACCGCCTGCTGTATTCCCACTGTCCAGATGTTAAGTCCTTGTCTCTTTTAGATGGTTCCCACAGCACTCCAGTTCCAGAAAATAACTTTGTGCATCGGGCAGAGAATAGACTAAGCTGCTGTGCAAAAGCAAACACCTCAAACAGACCCAGTGGCTGAGACCAGAGAGAAGTCTGTTTCTTTGGAGCCGGTCGGGTGTGCAGGTGGTGGGCACGTTGGGCCATGCCGCCTCGCAGGGCAGGCAGCGATGGCTTCTGTCTGCCACTCCACCTCCCCGTGGCGCAGTCTTGGTCCTCGTGGTCAGCCATGGCTTGCCAGCACGTGTATGCGTTTTCCGCTCTGGGAGGGTGAGACGTGGAGGACAAGCGGTGCCCTGTTTCGGGGCACAGTGTGGAGTCTCATGAGTCACTTTGGTGCACATTCCAGGAACGTCATCACATGGCCACGGCCGAGGCCAGAAATGAGGCTCCAGCAGGGTGACCGTGCTGCTAAAATGTGGGATTGGGGAAGTGGTTCTAGTTCTCCAGGAGGAAGCGGGTAGTGGGAACAGTGTGCATTCTCTGCTGCCACTCAACGTGTCATGGAAAGGTTGAAAATAAATAGATGGATGGAGGTTTCCTGGGAAAAATGCAACAAGAGGCAGAACAAGTGAGTGGGCACATGAACATCAGTCACACTGCTGTACCGGGTGCCAAGGGTTACAAGAGATGTTTAATTTAGATAAAAAACTATACTATTCTCCACTAAGAATTAAGAGTTACAGATCTTTGCAAAATAGCATTCCTTTTGTATGTTTTGGGCAAAACCTATTAGGAACAAAAAATTCCATTGCCTTGAAGTGTGACTAAATGCACACGTTTCTCTTTCGCATTCGCGGACACAAAGTGGGATAAGGATTGAGCGGCACAATTCGTTAATGTGCAGTGAGTGTGCGTGTAGCACCTGTGCCTGATGGTGCCCGCTCTTCCACATCTGGAGAGCATTTATGGAGGTTACTGCGGTACAGATGTTTATCTGTAATTCATTAATCTGTAAGTCAGTTACGGTAATTAATCTGTAAATCCAGCGTCATCACAGTTAAAAGTCCCAGTTGGTTTTTTCATGGAATTTAACAGTCCAGTTTTAAAGTACATGGTGAAGAACACGTGTATGGCAGTCACCCGCTGGGGGTGGTGGTAGGAGGCGCGTCGCGGAGGGGACCTGCCCGGTCAGATGGCAGAACAGTATAGACCCGCAGGGATGAACTCCGCATCTGTCCCTCGTCTGGGGAGCGGGAGGTAGGTCCCTCTTTCACACCAGATGCAAAACTGAAAGCCACGCACATAAAACGTCTGAATGTAAAAAAGTTTAAAAAGCGCTATAAGAGAACATCGATGTAATTTTGGTTTTCCTCTGCAAGCAAAACCTGGAAGCCATAGAGAAAAAGATTTACATATATCACCGTATCAAATTTAAAGCTTCATCTAACAAGTGACATTAGAAACAAAGTTAATGGCAAAGCGACAGACCGGAAGAAGACATTTGTCCGCATACTGGACGTACGTTAGCGTCCCTTCCGAGGGCGTCCGTAGCACAGGCAGCCAGTGAGGAAAATGGACGGAGGACCGTTGCTCCCAGCGCTGGGCCAGGCGCTAGCCGCAGAGTCGCGCTGTGGGGCTGAGCGGGAGCCAGCCGTGGGCAGCAGGAGGGGTGGCCTGTGGTCAACTGGGGGCCGCTGGGCGAGGAGTTTGCTGGTCACCTTCAGTGTCTCTGGGGCCACAGGCGGGGCTCCCACAGGGCTGATTCCGGCCCTTGTCTCTCTGCAGAAATCCGCCCTGATCGTGCAGGGGCCCCGGGAAGTGAAGAAGCGGGAGCTGGTCTTCCTCCAGTTCCGCCTGAATGAGAGTAGCGAGGACTTCAGTGCCATCGATTACCTCCTCTTCTCGTCTTTCCAGGAGTTCCTGCAAAGGTGGCGTTTCCAGTCCGTGCCGGGCTTGCCGCACGCCGTCTCCTGTCCGCTTGCTCATCCCGGGCCGGG
Organism: Panthera uncia; assembly: GCF_023721935.1. Taxonomy (NCBI): domain Eukaryota; kingdom Metazoa; phylum Chordata; class Mammalia; order Carnivora; family Felidae; genus Panthera; species Panthera uncia. The sequence continues at coordinate 30,168,081 of NC_064813.1, forward strand.
GTGGGCAAGTGGGGCAGTGATGGGGCCCGACTCCAGGGACTGACCTGGAGCCTAGCTGTCCAGGAAACCTGGCTTCACTAAGGAAGCGGGTCTGGTGTGGCGAGTGTTCGGACTTAGAGGCAGAGGCTTGGTCCTGCCCGTTCGGGGGGCTAAGGCGAGAGGAGCTGCCTTGGACCGTGTGAGCCCCCCGAGGGCAGTCCCTGCCTCTGCCGGGTCTCCCCTGCTGTGTCGTGGGCAGCATGTCCAACGCGCGGTGTGTGTTTGCCACACGTTTTTAATACGGGGATGAAGCTTCTTGTCTGCGTGGGGGACACACTGGGACCCAGAGTGCCCACTGGGGGCGGTAGCCACCCCGGAGGAGAGGCGGCTCCCCCGGGGTGATGAGGCCATGGGCCACCTCCCCTACTCATGTACCACTGCTCTGTCCTTCCTGATCTGGAGCTTGGAGCCTCTGCTGTGGCGTCTTCCACCCTGTCTGCCCCCCAGCATTCCCTCTGCCCTCCCTGCGTGGAGCCGAGGAGCTGTCCTCCCCTCACTGGGCCTCCCAGAGGGAGGCTGGCAGCCCAGCGAGGGCTCCCCAGGGCCACCGAGGGCCAGAGTTGTCATGCTGGTGGGCGCACCTGCCCGCTCAGGGCCAGTGCTCTGGGAGCAGGGGTTGGGGGAACCTGCCTCATGGCGGGTGACAACTCTCCCTCTGTTCGGAAGCCTAGAAGCAGAGCTTGGAAAGGAAGCAGGAAGTGGGCCCTGTCCTCGTGGCAGTAGCCGAGAAAACTGGCTTGGAGTAGGGGCTGGAGTTTGAGTCCAGCCGACTTTGAATCCTGCTGTTGGGCCTAACTTGGCCCCTTTTTCTCTGTCCTCCCAGCCCAGACAGGGTGGGCTTCATGCAGTCCTGCGAGAGCGCCTATTCCAGCTGGAAGTTCTCTGGCGGCTTCCGCACCTGGGTCAAGATGTCCCTGGTGAAGACCAAGGAGGAGGATGGGCGGGAAGCAGTGGAGTTCCGGCAGGAGGTAGGTGGTGCCGGGTGTGCTTCGCACCGTTGGCCGCTTCCACCCTGGAGTCCGGGGTGGACAGCAGCTTCGCAGGAGAGAGGACCTTGGGGAAGTCGTATGGTGAGAAGGGACCCCGTGCCAGGGAGCGGCCATGTCCCGCAGGCTGGGCACGCTCTAGGCCTTTGCCTGGGCTGCAGCCGGTCCTCCCCAGACACGTGGGCCAAGCAGGGACGCCTGCATTTCACAGAGCAGGTGGCGCGCCCAGCACAGTCCGTGTTCTTGGCCGTCAGAGGCCGCTGGCCTCGTGGAAGATAGAGGACTTGCAGGGAAGACAGACTAGATACAGTGGCCTCCGAAGTGTGGTGCACGTGAGGGTCCATTGAGATGCATGAGGAAAATATTAGCTTGCTTTTTGTACTAATTTCTTGACCTCATCCTTTTTCCGTTTTTGAGTATTTTGAACATTAGAAGAAGAGTAATGTTTATGTCACTTCTGAGGAAGTCATGTATGTGGGGTATGTACTCAAAAATGTGTTACTAATGGGAAGTGTGATTGAAAGCTTTCAGCCCACTAGCCTGGAACCAGGAGATGTGCCCGAGGTTTCTAGCCACGGTCTCGGCAGCGGATGGGGGAGGACCTTGGGAACGGGCCTGGCAGTGGGGATGGGGGCAGGGGACATTTTGGTTGCCGTGGCAGGGCTGTTTGCCAGTCATCACTGAAAGCGAGGCTGCACCCCTACCTTTGGAACTTTCACCTCCGCGGTGGCAGCCCCCTTACCCACACCTACACCCTGAGGCCACCGTCCTGTGTATCAGTGGCCGAGTGCCTACAGAGGTAGCGAGGGAGTCTGTTCTGAAAACTTGGCTCCTCCTTGGAGGTGTTTCAGCAGGCTGGACCCTGAGGGGCAGCACTGGGAAAGGCCTGGGTTGGAGTAGAAGGACCTACTCCCAGTGACACGGGGCTGTCGTTGGGCAGAAGCCATGCGCTCGTCCGGGCCCACCCCTTCCCTGTGCCCTGGCCTCTCAGACTGGAGAGGAGGAGGGTTTGGGAAGGGCTTCGGGCCGGTTTTCTTCAAGAGGACAGGCTTTGTTCCTGCCTCAGGAGGTGGAACCTACCCCCCTAGCCCCCCGGCAGTGGGTCCCTAAAGTGTTCCCTGTTTGTAAGGTAACTGTCACGTCCTGGATTTTTGCTCCACACTTTTCTCCGAGAACTCCCGAGATCTTCCTCCTCTGGCCCCACGGCAGCCGAGGAAAGGAGCCTCGATGTGTTCACCGTAGTCAGGTGCAGCCTGGGTCTGCCCGGCTCGCCCCACGGTTCAGAACCCAAAGGGACCTAAGTCCCAGCGAACATGTCCATTTTACCGTGTTTGTGCCGTTCGTGATTGTCTAAGTTGGAAGTGTTTCGGTGGGTGACATGAACCCTTTTGAACAAAGTTGAAAAATGTTTTTTATGTAGTGTTTTAAAGTTTAAAATACCCATGTCTTATCTCATTTGATCCTGACCACACCTCGGTGATGCCGGCATTTTGTCCGCCGCTCTGCAAGTGGCGAAGCGGGAGGCTCAGCTCGGTGGTGGAGCCGGCCCTGTGGCCGGGGCTGGGCTCTGCCTCTGGCACCGCCGCTCCCCGTTACACCACGCAGATTAGCAGCTTCTGGTAATCGATGACCAGATCTTACCAGACACGCCTACTAAATACTTAACCGGGAGTGAGTGCTCAGCCGGGCGATCTGTGAGGTTGTGCTTTGTCTGTGTAAGACCTGAAGGGTTGAAAGACTTAGCTTTTAAGATCAAGTATTTTGAAATTCGAGACTTTTATGACTTATAATTGGGTCTTCACATGATGCTTTGGATGCGTTTTAATCATGAGTCCAGATATCTGAGGACAGATTTTGGTGACAATCCAGGACACCCATTGTACATCCCAGATGCTGTTTTCCCAGAGAACTGGAAACCGAAGTCTTGGCCCTGGTTCCAGTTTCAGGATTTGTGTATGAGATTTTTGGCTTTCTCCCTCCAGAAGATGATGTGAAGAGAACCAAGGACCAAGATCCCCTAACTTCCTTCTCCTTTCCTGCAACCCAGGTGAGGCAGGGGCGCAGAGGTGGTAACGCTTTCTCCTCTCTCTACCTAGACGAGTGTGGTTAACTACATTGACCAGAGGCCGGCCGCCGAAAAAAGCGCTCAGTTGTTTTTTGTGGTCTTTGAATGGAAAGATCCTTTCATCCAGAAAGTCCAAGATGTGAGTATTACTTAAGGTTACAAGAGCAAACACCCTGTGCTGAGGTATTTTGGCTCATCCTTCCAGGCTGTCCTCCTCTTCTCTCATGGCGCAAATCATTTTTTCATTTATGACATTCATGTCCTGTATTTGTGTTTAATTGATCTTATCATCACTAGACAGTTGTCCCCGTGAACGTGGGGGCTTCCTCTTTTGTCTGCCATTATTTATGTGCTGCCTGGCAGAGTGCTTAGTACAGAGTACTTGCTTAGTAGTATTAAGTGAGTGGAGTGAGTAGAAAACCTGGATTGCATTAAGCTAATGTCTAGATTATTGCTACTGGAAGCCATTCTTTTTTTTTTTTTTTTTTTTTTTGAAGCCCTTTTTTTTTTTTTTTTTTTTTTTTTTGGAAGCCATTCTTTTTTCATAGGTCTCTGTTGGATAATAATCATTATTTGTCAGAGCAGAAACGTACAAGTAAAAATGAACACTGCCTCAATTAATGCCAGATTCCCAGACGCAGTCTCGGAAGAGGAGGGATGATAAGACAGCTTTGCTAGAGGAACGTTCTGGGGAGACACCATCCCCCGGAGGCAGTCCCAGATCTGACACTGATTGGCGTTTAGGTAATCCCAGAACGTGCTGATGTGGTCGGAGCTCAGGGGAAGCGCCTTGCACGGCTGAGGCCCATGTGGTGGAGGGTCTGTGTGACCTGTAGTGCTCCCTGATCACGCACCTCCACCACGAACCGGGGATGGGAAGGGCCACTTATGCAGGGGCGCGTGCGGCTCGCTGAATCCGGATCTGGGTGGAAGAGTGAACGTCTTCAGTTCTACACGTGAAGTGTGTGAGCACACGTTTTTCACTTACGCCATTCAGTAGGAAGTGCCCATTGAGACGAGTAAAGCCCACGCTCGAGGCCTGCTTTTCTCATCATCACTCTGCTTCATCGTGGTCCTGAACAGTGGTGCCGGTGTAACCGTTTTGTATCTGTGGACCCTGAGGCTCAGATTGTCCAAGGTCACCCTGCTGAACAGACTTGAAAGTGCTGTGGGTACCATGCTGGGGACTCAGAAAGAAATCCAAGCTGTGACCTTGACCTAGAAGCGTTTAACATTTAGTGAGTGTAGTCGATAGCTGTGAAGTGACTCATTCCAGACGGTAAGTAGCTGCCAAAGGGCTTTGTGGGATAAATGTTTCTGCCAGAGGGTTTCTCGGCTTAGTGGTCAGAGAGGGCTCCACGGAGCTGTGAAGGATCAGTGAACTCGAGTAAGAGGAAAGCATCGCAGGCTGGGGGGCTCAGGGCATGGCCTGAAGGCAGACGTCCGGCGGGTGAGACTGTCACTGGACTGCGTGGAGGGCAAGTGTGAGGAAGTGTGAGACGGGAAGAAAACGAGTAACTGACCTTCTGGAGTAGGTAGTTCTGGGGAAATTTGTCTCCAAGCCACTTCTGGGGATTAGTCTAGAAATTTAAACCTCGGTACTGAGTATCTGATTTGTGCAGAACTTTTTTGAGAAAGTTTACTTTTTTCAGGATCACTTTATAGTAGGAAGGGATTAGTATTTTTCTTCTCAGACTTGAGCTGTGCACATTAAAGGTCTAGTCAGAATGAAGTACAGAGTCATGGCCGTTTTAGAACCCCAAGTGTTTTTCTTGTCGCTCCAATAATCTGAGGCAGGAGGATCTTGACAGTAACACTCACGTGACCTAGGAATCCAAGTTGAGGCAAACTGATACACTTGTGTTCGTTTGTTTTCCAGATAATCACCGCCAATCCTTGGAACACAATCGCCCTGCTCTGTGGGGCCTTCTTGGCGTTATTTAAAGCAGCGGAGTTTGCCAAGCTGAGTGTGAAATGGATGATCAAGATCAGAAAGAGGTACCTTAAAAAAAGAGGTCAGGCGGCGAACCACATAAGCTGAAGTGGCCTTGTGTTCGCAGAACTGCTCACAGCAACGGAAGTTCTGGTCACTTCCGCGCGGAGAAACGAGCCGCCGGCAATCCTGTGCTCACTTGAAACGGGCCTTGCTGGGAGGAACAGCCTGCCAGCCTGCAGCTTCTAACCTGGCCCCAAAAGAGGATGTTTAAAGCCTGATGGAACAGATCCAGTGGGTAACCTAAAACTTATTTAAGTATTTAAATTATTAATGAACAGATGACGAGGGATTGTGGAAGATGGAATTAGATCTGTATCAAGTTTTCTGAAGGTTTGTGGAAGTTGCCTTTCTTCTTACTTGGTTTGGTGCACAGTTAAGCTCTAATGGGGTAATGAAGGCTCTACTTTTTACTCTAGCTTCCCCTTCTGCCCTAGTTTTCTAAAGTGGACAGAAGAGTGTGATTTTTTTTTTTCCCCAAATCCTGACTCTGCAGATGTACAGGTTATGCTTTGAAACCTCTGCACCCTGTACCCAAAGGCGAGAACCCCGTCGTCTCTGACGTCATCTGCCAGTTACATCATCTGGCCTCTTGGCATGCTTTCTCATTTGTTAAATAAGAAATGGGACTTTTTTGTAAAGCTACTAGAAACCAGGAATACGATTTCTTGTGGACTGACTAGCCACCTACCTGTCTGGCTAGAATATTTGTTGATGGAGGTGTAAGAGTGCAGAGTCATTAACATGCAAAAGCACTGGGACATATGTACATAGGTGCCTACTCAATGTATCTTGATGATTTTATTAACAGGTAAATAAAAGTTAGGTTAATGCAAAAGGAGTCAGTGTGCCAGTATGAATACCTGCTAAATCAGTAGGCACCGGTACACTTTCATTCTGTGACCAAATGGCAGCGTGAGCTCGGACTCCCAAGATGGAGGGATCTGGACTCCCGAGGTAGGTCATGAATGCGTCCAAGGAAGGGTCGGGGTGGGGTGTGGCGATGGATGGCAGGCAGGCAGTCAGGAAGAGTGACAGAGCTAGCTCGTCCTGTCCTGTAAAAGCAGCTGAGAAAGGGGTACTCAGTGTGACCCCCAAAGCCTTCAGCTTAGCTTTTGACAAAGATGAGTACTGAAGTATTTTTCACATCGGCCGATTTAAGGTTTTGAGAATTGTCTGCAGAGTTTCAAATTACTTACATGCCCCTTTGCTCCAAAGAGGACTTGGTAACACTGGATTTCATAACCTGGCTTTAGGTAGTTTAAAGAGGCATTATTAAAGGTAAACTTGTGCCAAGAAATATTCCCTGGTACTTTGCGATGCCAGAGAAGCATGCACATTCATGCTAGCCTAGATCTCGTCTCTGTGCAGTCTTTTTGTGAGGCAAATGCGAAGCCAGGCAGAGAAGCTTACATTAACAACGTTGGAAAACGTGTGTGTGTGTGTTCTGTCTCTAAAGGTGACACCACTTTAGTAATACTTCAATATCTAATAAAATTAGCTCAAATAAACACACTAAAACTGCATTTCCTGTATTGTGGAAAGTTGAGAGACCTCTTAAATGCGCTTTAGGATAAGTAGATAATTAGGAAGTATTTTTAGCTTGCCAAAGAAAAAAACTTTCATAACTACAGCTGCAGCCTGTCAGAATCCACTGTGGCTGCTCTTCGGTGAAAGAAACGTGTAAGTCTTCCACTGTGTAGACATTTAGACCTAGCCTTCACTTTCTGGAAAAGGCAGGGGCTTGCCTTTGACTCTGTGTCCTGTAGTAGGCTCACCCTGGTCTTCCAGGGCTGCCCCCAGCTGTAACACTGGCTGGCCTTGGGTTAGTGTGGCCAATTCGGCCAGAGCCCCTGGACCTGGATGGCTGGGGGAAGGTGGCTACTGGAGATCATAAACTGTGAGCCATGCACCCAAAGGAAGAGTTTCTCCTGGGGCCACAGTGAGTGAAAAGGGATGCTTGTACAGTGACCTAGGAATAGCACGCAAAACGCTAGACTTCTTCATGAATGCAAAGGAGTGGAGAGTTTATAATGTCTGATGTCTGACTCTGCCACCGTTTCCCTGAACCACTCCTCACCCAAAGAAGTAGGATTTATTATAAACTTTGAGATTTTTAATTGAAACTGACATTTAAGGTAATTTGAGCCTGTTCTCTGAACACAGAAGGACATGAAGATGAAAGGCTAGCCTAGAACTTAGAATTTGAGGCAGACATTGTATAAAGAGGCAGCAGACTGCTTCTGGATGTCTCAGAGCTGGAAAAAGCAAAGACCACATCGGCAAAATACAAACATAGACTTTATTAAATGCTGCTCAATCCCCCAATGAAGATCTTTCGTTACAAAACAGTTTTCCACACAACTGCAAGTAAAGAGATTGGAATGGTACTCATAACAAAAGAGGTGAGAAATACTTGACCAAGTGAAAACATACAAGACCTCTCTCTAGTCAGCTTGCTCAGAACTCTACAGGGGCAGCCTAGTGCGTTTCCTTTAAATAAAGCCAGCCAGTGACCGTGAGTGCTCTGTGTCACCACACTGGGGGACTCAAAGCCTCCTTCCCTGGGTCAGCAGGGGCTGGAAGGAAGGGCAGGTTCTGAGGACTGGAAAGGCCCTGCCTTCAGCCTTTGGGAGGAAGAGGAGGAATGAACTGAGAGGCAGGCTCAGCGTTTACCTGTGCTGCCTCCACAAATCTGGGCTCATTACTGTGGGGAGTTGCAGATGAAGAGGGATATTCTTGAGGAACAATCTAAAGAATCTGGTTTACTTTCCCAGCTTTTATTTATATTTTGTGCTTTAAAAAGCCTGGAGATTTAAGTTTCTGCTCAAATTCCAGAGTGCAGCAACTCTAGTGAAGGAAGGCTTAGGGCAGGTAACTCCCCCCCCATCATAGTTCTTTTTCCTAGGATGTAACTAAGGTCTGCAGCAATGTGAAAAGCACATTATAAAAGGGAAAAATATACAGAGCAGACTACCGTATCTATGTGCAACACAATCAAAAAAAGAATTCAAGTCATAATTCTTACCACTCCCATAATTAGCTCACTCATATCATAGATGATGAAGTTCATTCATTTCTGTGAAACTGTAGAAGTGACACAATAAATCCATGATTAGACAAGGTTACAATATACTGTGGCCATGATACAGCACAGGGCTATGTTTAGTCCATATTTTTCATTTACAGTTGCCAGAAAAAAAGTTGGCCTTTTAATTATATTATACTGAGAGGTTTGTCTCATAATTTTTACATATTTCAAAAAAGTGTACAAAACTGCCTATCCAACAGAGGTGGTGGCTTTTTTTATTCATCACTTGTATTGCTGAGAATACTGTGCATGTTGTAAGCACTGTTCTGCTTTTCCAAAGCTTTCTTTAGCTTTAGCTCCTCTAATTTTTTCCATAACTCTTCACGTTCCAATTCCTTCTTTTTCTCTCTGTAGAGAAACCAAAATTTTTGTAGTCAGAAACCTTTAATTTAGGGCCTGAAGAAAGTTGCTGTTTGGCAGTCTGCTGGAGAACACATTGTTCACCCCCATTTCATTTAACTCCCTCTCCTAAAGCATCTGGGCTCCAATTACTTGGAGCACCTGGTTACTCTTGTCACTCTCCTGTACCAACGCAGAGTGACCCCTTGCTTTCTGCCTGCTCCATGTTCTCACTTCCATGACCACTTTGTCATTCATGCTTTATTACGTTCCCTTTCTCACCTAAACCTCTTGCAGTCACCCTGGTTGGCACAGTCACCCTTTTACAGAGACAGAAGGGCTGGCTCTCAGGCTGGAGCCACTTCCAGGCAGAATCACCTCTCTAGCCACTAACCAGTCTCTTACTCTCTCACCTCTTACATGTCATGAGAACTTTAAAGTTTGAATCATCTCTGGAAAAACAAAACTCAAAATATTTTATGTGTTTCAACTATTTGATTTCAGTTCGAAGGGAAACAACTGTGAATAACCGAGACCAAACTGTTCTGAAGGACTATATGAACATGTGAAAAAACCATAGGCTGGGGCGCCTGGGTGGCTGAGTTGGTTGAGTGTCCCGTCGAACTCTCGATACCAGCTCAGGTCATGATCCCGGGGTCGTGAGATCAAGCCCAGCATCAGGCTTTGCGCTGAGCATGGAGCCTTTTTAAGATTCTCTTTCTCTAAAAAAACAAAACACCCCATGGACTTACGGTTCCACAGTTATATGCCATTATCATTTTGCAGATAACGATTAGGCGTATGAAATATACAAGTTATCTTTTTGTTATAAAAATCATCTTTTTCTTCCCACTGCTGCCCAATGTTTAATTTCTGCCTGAAAGGTGTGGTTTTTTTAAAAAGTTACTGATGGACTAGGATACCCTTGAAGAGGAGCCATTCTTGTTCTACTTGCCACAGGAAAACCCCGATTAGGAACTTTTTAGTCAAAAGAGATCAGCTTTTCCAAACAAACAATAGGTAATAAACTTCTTAAAAGTAAATGGTAGCTATATTCTCAAATGATGCGTGGGCACAGGTATACTGACTGGTTACTACCCATCTGATGTCTGAAATGAATGAGAAGTGATTTTTACAAGATCATTTTATATATGAAGTTCTTGAAAAGAGGTGATCACTAAGGCAGGTGTGTAAATGCTGGTATGTGCTATCATCCCTATGTATTGTTGCAAGGAACAAAATATTAATAGTACTGACAGAGACCTATGTGAGCTCCCTCTGACTGAAAAACAAAAAACAAAAACAAAAACAAAACCCAAAACACCGACTTTAAGATACCACTTCGTTAAAATGTGCGGCTTAAAACTACCAAACTTGTGCAAAGAGCAGCTGCAGAGTAAAGCAGACAAAGACGATTTTCATAGATACATAAGAAATCAAATTTTATAAATTTGGCAGAAAGTGTATTTCACAATGCAGATGCTGCTAGACTGATAAAGTCTAAGCCTCAGAGTGAGATAAAGAGAGGATTTATAATCCACATTAAAATCATAATCTAACCAGTAGGGGAAGTTTTTTATCTGGAAATGACTTAAAAGAGTTTTAAAGATATAGTTTGAAATTCTCTAATGTGACGGACTTAAATACTAATTTTAACTTAGGCAAGATACCTTATTGAACTGAAATCACCTTCAACCAACCTAAAGTGTATGAATAACTTGGTAATTAAAAATACCAAATACCTTTGTCTTTCAGCTTTGTAGGAGCTAGTAAGGTCGTCAAAAAGCTTGCCATTCATTTCCATTAGGGTTTTCAGCACGTTGTATACCAGTGCTACAATGGTCCTAAAATGAAAGTAAGCAGTGCTGGGTTATAGGAAATACAACATGACTATCATCTCTAAATAGTGGCTGATTCACTTAATCCATTTTAGAGACAACAGACAAAGGTGCAAGAGGTTTAGGAATTTGCTCAAGGTCACACAGCCAGTGGTGATAGAGATGGTCTGATTCCAAAATTCACGTCTTTCTTATCATGCTTAAACTCTTAAAGCGTTATGGTTATCTTCATGGCTGCTCTCCAGTCTCAAGCTAACAGTATTAAAAGATGAAGAAAATCACCTACCATAACTTGTAAACAAAACAAAAAACCCACAAAGGAGGATAAGGGTGTTACAGAGGTTGGAATATATGCAGTCTAAACATCTACACCTTAAGCACCCCTGCTTCTCCCTGGGATAGCACCGACCTTCGAGGTCTGTGCATCCTTGGCGGATGTTCGGTTGGTCTCCCCCACTGGGTTTGACCACACACTGGTGCAGAATGTCACACCAGGTCGTCCTACCTTCAGGGGGGTTTGCAATTTTAAACTGAAGTTAACAACATACATGTATTTACAGCTCTGTGAAACTATATGTATATCAAGTGCACAATGGAATGAAACTGATGTTAACCTTAGAATAAGTTCCAAATCTGTATAGGTTTCATGTATGAGTTAGGAGATTCAAAGACAAAAAGCACAAATATCAGAATACCGCGATCAACATAAAAGACACTTACGGATTCCAGTGTTCTTTGGAGATTTTGTATAAACTGCCAAACATAATTGGCAGAATTTTATCAATATTCTCCTCAATCAAACTAAGAATATATTCATTATTCCAGAAGTACAATGCCCTTTCTGCAACCTAAAAAAACATTTAGAAACGTCAAAACTAAAAGATAAAGGAAAGGCTAGTATAAAAAAATGGCTTCGCTGAAAACATCATACCTGAAAATGAGAACTGGAGACACACTTGGATATTTGCTTAAAAAGGGGCTCTTCAATTTTTTTGAACTGTGTGGGTTCAATGACATCTAAGATTTCTTCAATTTCTCCTAAAAACATCACCTAGGTTAAAAAAATTTTTCTTTTAATAAATATGACAAATTTTATGAACATACAAAACTACAAATGAGAAGGCTAATCTACAAATTACACAGGGGACAAAAAAGGTCTTGACAGTATACGCAATTTACTATAATGCTCAGCTATCCCACCAAGTCTCTTCAATCCCCAGAAAACCAGCTCCTGCTAGGTAGCAATAACAATACGGCCAAGCCCAAAGCTGCGTGGTTTATATACTGAAGCCCTAAGATTAAGAAGTTTTAGTGAGATTGTACTATTTTTGTTTAACAAAACCTACTTCTTTCTGACTGCATGTTTTTGGCCAAAATTTCAGCAGTCCTCTGATCACCTGCAAAAAAGAAGTTTAGCACAAATTAAGCCATGAAGTTGGTCAATCCCAGGAAATTTTTAGTAATTGTGATTACATAACATTCATTCTGAAGTAGATCAATATTTAAGTGTATCCCCCGACTTTCTGCTCAGCTTTACACTTCTATTAATAAGTATTTGCTGAGTGTGTCTGTACCAGATACTGTTCTAGATGCTAGGAAGACAGTGATGAACAAGACAGGTGACTGGTGACCCGGATTTTCAAAAAGCAGGGAGACCAATGGAAGTTATTCATGAAACATGTAAGTAATTTTAATAGTTAAGTGCTACTTACTAGGAAGAAAATAAAGGAAAGTATGATAATGACTTGGTGGCATGAGTGAGGAAAGTTATTTTAGGGAGAAAATAAGGAACAAAGAATTTCTATTACTTAAAACCATTTGAAGCACCAAGAAAGCCAGGAAGCTTCCCAATTTATTTGATAGCTAGCACCATCTTGATCACCAAGATACATGGAAGGGATCGTGGATTTAAGTGAACATAATTGCAAAGATTTGTACTAAACTGAACATTAACAGGACAATATTTGCCCCATTATGCCTTATTCCAGAAATTCCAGGATAGTTCAACTCATTAACAGTTCTAAGTTAAAAGGGAAAAAAACTGTATGATCATCTCAAGATTTTGAACAGTTGTTCAAAATGTCTGACTGCCTATATATTCTGGTAAGAATTTAGTTTAGTAAGCTAGAATGAAGAGAATTTATTAGAAACCATCAGCAATCATCTTATATAGTGATTTCTTGGAGACAGGCGGTAAAAACCATCAGGGCCTGGTACTCTCGTGGAAATGTATCTGATAGCCTTTTAGGTTATTTTATAGTTATAATCCAGTTACAGTTATATTCAATAGCCTGGTCCTGTAATAAACACTTACTCAAATTAGGAAGAACACTGTTCAGGAGACAGTCCAATAAGATAAAAAGGATCCAATGAATATTCTTGGACAGGAATACCAAAATTATACTTATTCGTCTAAGTATATAATTATATACTCCCTAATTTAAAAAACAAAAATTACTGGGGCGCCTGAGTGGCTCAGTTAGTTAAGCATCTGACTTCAGCTCAGGTCATGATCTTGCAGTTCTGTGAGTTCGAGCCCCACGTCAGGCTCTGTGCTAACAGCTCAGAGCCTGGAGTCTGCTTTGGATTCTGTGTCCCCCTCTTTCTCTGCCCCTCCCCTGCCAACACGTGCATGCTCTCTCAGAAATACATAAACATTAAAATTAAAAACCAACAAAATTTCTAAAATGAATAGCCAAATTCAATGTGGCCAGATAAATATATAAAAATCAATACCTTTGTAAAACAAAGTATCAGTAATAAAAAAAGGTGCATTTCCTAATAAAAACTAATGTACATAAAGAAAAAAATTTGCAAGAAATGTTTACTGATCGTGAGAGACTACAAATAGATGAGATGATTCAATATCATACATTTTTCCTATATTTAATGTAATTTCAATCAAATACCAACTGAATTACTTTCTGAAACTAGAAACATTTATTCTATAATCTGTAAGTGTAAGCAAATAACCAAGAACTTTTCTGGGTGGGAGGGGGAGAATTAACGGAATGGAACCCATATTACTGATATTAGCAACTAAAATGAGATGATATCAGCACAGAAACGGACAAAAAGATATGAAATAGGGATGTGTAGCTAGCTCAGTCAGTAGAACATGCAACTCTTGATCTCGGGAGTCATGAGTTCAAGCTCCATGTTGGGTGTAGGGTATAGAGTTTATTTAAAGAAGCAGGCAGGGATAGGAAACAAGACTATCTACAGTCATGTACATGTATGGATATATGTATGACAAAGGTGACATTTCAGTTCCATGGAAAATAGATGAATTAGCCAATTAAGTGGTGGTACTTGGACTGCTGTCTCCCCGTTTAGAAAGAAAAAATGTAGCTGTGTTGGTAGCCAGACTCCTAAAATGATCTTCCATGATCCTTACTTCCTAAATTCACATACTTGGATAATCCCATCCCCTCAAATTGGGCTGGCCTGGTGACTTGCTTCTAACCAACAGAATGTGGCGAAAGGGACAGAATATCTCCTCCATGAGTAGGTTATAGAAGATTGTGACTTCCATCTTACTAGGAGATTGTCTAGAGCCTTCTCATCTTGCAAGCTTTGATCAAGCAAGCTGCTCTCTGTTGGAGCAGTTCCTAGTCAGGAACTGACTAGGCACTGAGGGTAGTCTCTAGCCAAGAGCCAGCTAGGAACTTGAGGCCCTCAGTCCAACAGCACTTGAGGAACTGAATTCTGCCAACAACCACATGAACTCAGAAGCAGATCCTTCCTCATGTGATCCTTTCTGTGAGAGCCCAGCCAGGGCCAATACCTCGACTGCAGCCTAGTTGGAGACCCTGAAGCAGAAGACCCAGGTAAGTAATGCCTGGATTCTTGTCTCACAGAAACTATGAGCTAATAAATGATTGTTTTAAGCCACTAAATTTTGTGATAACTTGTTACATAGCAACAGAAAACTAATAAAAAGCAACAAAAAAGAAGACCAGTTCTTCACCCTTGTCACACACAAATTTCAATTTCAAATGGTGTAGCAGGTTAAATGATGGCCCTTCAAAAAATCTGTGTCCTAATGTCTAGAATCTATGAATGTGACTTATTTGGATAATGGGTCTTTACAACTAAAATTAGTTAAGGTCTCAAGATTAGATCATCATCTGCACGGGCCCTAAATCCAGCGATGTGTCCTTGTAAAAGACCCAGAGGACAGACAGAAGAGGCAGCAGTGTGAGTGTGGAGCAATGCCACAAGCCAAGGAGCACCTGGAGACACGGGAAGCTGGAAGAGGCAGGAATGGAATCTCCCCTAGAGCAACTGGAGGGAGTGTACCCCTGCTGACAACTTCAGTTTGGACTTCTGACCTTCAGAACTCTGGGAGAATAACTTTGTTATTTTAAGCTACCAAGTTTGTAGTAATTCACAGCAGCCCTAGCAAACTATTACTGATGGAATAAACATTTTATAGGTAAAGACGAAATCCATAAAATAACTAGAATAGGATACTGGAGAATATTTTTATAATCTTAAAGGGTAGAAGGATTTTTCTTAGTACGACATCAAGGCCAGAAACCATAATGATGAATAGATTCCACTACATAACATTTTTCTTCAGTTCTTTAAGGAAAGATTGAAAACTATATTCAGGGACCACTGGGTGGCTCAGTCGGTTAAGTGTCTGACTCTTGATTTCGGCTCATGTCACGATCTCGTGGTTCATGGGTTCGAGCCCCATGTCGGGCTCCATGCTGACAGCTCGCGGGGCCTGCTTGGGGTTGTGTCTCTCCCTCTCTCTGCCCCTCTACCGCTTGCACTCTCTTTCGTTCTCTCAAAATAAACTTTAAACACAAAACTATATTCAAATTTAAAAACTCCAAATGGATAAAAATTATTTGCAAAATATATCAGGAAAATGATTAAAAGTAGGCAAAGAACACAGAAATGTAAATGATCAATAACCACATAAAAGGATGGCTTAATCCTTGTAGTAATAAAAACCTATTAAAGTAAGATTTCTTACCTCTTTGACTAGCAAATATTTTAAAGCTTAACATTCAGCATTGGCCATGGTGAAGGAAAATGCATCTTCACACTCTGGACTGTATTAAATTGTTCAGACTTTTTGGAAGGCAGCTTGGAATATGTTAAAATTTCCAAGTAAGTACTCTTTGACTCAGCAACATGGTTTTAATTTTAATGATTTTTAAACATTTATATACATGGGGTGCCTGGTTGACTCAGTACGGCATGAATGCAGTTCTCGATCTTGGGGTCATGAGTTCAAGCCCCACATTGGGTGTAGAGATTGCTTTAAAAAAAAAATTTTACTTAAAAAAAATTTATATAGTAAAATTCGTGTGTGTGTGTGTGTGTGTGTAGGTGTGTGTAGGTGTGTACTGTTTGTTCTCAGGATTTTTATACACACATAGATTTTCTTTTGTTACCAACACCACAGACAGGACACAGAACAATTCTAACACCCTAAACATCCCCTCACCCAGCAACATGTTTCAACTACTCATGTGTCCATAAATTCAAGACTGATTAAATATGTTATGATAATCCATATAGTGGAATTCAGTGCTACCAGTGAAAGCAATAAAACAGATTAATATGGAAAGATAGCCACATTATACTGAGAAGTAAAAACACCTGATCAACACTGTCCTACAACAACCTACACACATACACACACACACACATATATATATAGAAAAAATTTCTAGAAAATATATTCATCAACTTAAATGGTTCTCTTTTAGGTGACAAGATTTTAAGGAACTTCCTCCACATTGAGCTTTACGATTTTGTATTGTGTGAACCAAATTAACACACATTACTTTCACAAAGAGAAGTAACATTAAAGTCATTTCCATTTTAGAAAATAAAATAATTTCAATTGAAGATCTGGGTACCTAAATAATGTAATAAACTAGCCAAAGTTCTGACTTACTTATAATTTGCAAGAAGCTTAGATATGAATACCAGGTTTCTAGAGAATAAATATGAAGGCTCAAACCCAAGTAACATGGCCATAATTTTGGTGCTGGAATGGACTATGGGAGAAATGGAAAGATCTATATACCTGTACAGATCATTATGAACTGAAAAATATTTTCCTTTGTCAACCTGGACATTTACCTTTCTACCTCTTCATCCTGTTCCTATTTCCATTAACTCAGCTCCTCTAAGAAAGATCTCTGGCCATCATCCTCCCTAATCTACTCTTTAAAAAGAAATAACCTTTCTTCTCTATCCATCCCATATTAATTTGTTTAAATTATATCTGTCTACAATTCAACTACGAACCATGACTTACTATGGTATGGATTTTGTCTGAAGTCTGATGAGAGGTACCATGGATTTATATTATGTTTTAATCTACTTTAGAGGTTTATGTGGTTTCATGTAATACCAGGCTCCTAATTCTCCTGATTAGTCTTGAAAAAACTATTTTTTAGCTGTTTCCAGAAAGATTTGCAAGTGTAAAAGTTCAAAAACTCAAAGTATTAGGAGTGGAAAAATATCTTTTGTTCATTTACACAAAGTTCAATCAGAGGAAGACTACTAAGTTTATAATCTTTTCAAGCATCCCTAGGGATAGCCTCAGTAACTTCATAATAAAGAAAATCTCACTTAAATCCTTTAAATGCTTTGCTTTTCTTCAGGAACTCTTAGATATTTAGATTAAGGATACCTAGAAAACATTCTGTCAAAATACTCATCAATGTAAAAAGGTTGTTTTCTCTGCTTTCATACGTTTCTATTTCTCCGTACCTTTTGTTTTTCTTAAATGTTCAATTTTCATAGTAACATTTTTATTCTCTCCTGAATCTTATCGCTGTGGGCAAACAGTCAACAGAATTCAGACTGAATTGCTATGCTGATTCATAAACAACCTTTACTCCAAGAATACATCTGCATCACCAAAGGCAAGGACATGTTTTCAATCCCTATCATGTAGTTTATTATTAAAGAGAGAAAATCCTAGTTCTAAAAACAAAACAAAACTCCAGGGAACAGTTTTGGGACCCTCACAGTATGTTTTAATTTTAAAAGGTGAATGAAGATTAGAAATGTTGTCAGTAAAGACAATATGTATGTAAAATTTCACATGCAGTCACTAGATCCTGTCATCACACATCTCTGCTATATTTTAGTATTAATCTATATTTAAGCTATTCAAGAGACATCCTATAACTCATAAGAACTTCCCCTCCCAACCCTGTTCTTTGAATGCAGATTAACCTAACATTCCTTCTAAATGACTTGAAAGTATATTACTACTGTTTGATAGCTCTACACAGGTATATAAAGAAAAAGCCACAATGAAATGCTACAATGTAGATTAAAGACATAAAAATAAATAGGACACTTACTGGTTCTGTTAGTGTGGTATCTTTCTCCAGGAACTGTACGACACAGTAGGCTAGCTAAAATGCAAGGGACAGTTTATAAATATTACTGAAAGAAGTAACAGTGATGCAGGATTTTTATATTTAGTTAACACAAATGATTACCTCATTTTAACAAATTTTACTCTAACCCAATATATAACCATGAATATATTCACAACTGTGTCACTTGTTAAGCCTGAAAAGTAACTTACAGGTCAAAAAATGTTCTTTTTTCAGTAGTAACTTCTCAATGTAAGGACTACAGCTAACATTTTAGTTTCTCAGCAAGTTTCTGCATGTATACCTATGCTGATAGGATATTATTTACATACTCCTAGAGACTAAAATCATTGTCCAACTACACTATCAGGGCTAGATGGAACATTCTGCAGATATGTGGGACTCATTCAAAGTCAGGGCCTAGGCGCTGGTAGTATAGTGGTGAGCATAGCTGCCTTCCAAAGTCAGGGCCTAGACTAGAAAACAAGAAAACTGGATATTATCTCTCCTATATCTACATTAAAAGTGCATTGAGCTTATTTAATAAAGCTAAATATTGTAATACGTTTAAATTATAACAAAAGTTTGCTTTAATTTACAAAGCAAATTGCTTAATTATACCTAAAACTGCTGCCTTAATATTTCTCAGTTTCTCTGCCTTTATATCAGCCTTTGAAACAATGTTCATTTCATTTGAAAGTTGTCTGAAACTTACCTGAGCATGAAACAAAGCTAATCCTTTTGCAGTATGCATAGGAATAAGAACCTTCATTAGAAATTGTTTATGTTCTGCTTTCAGTGGCAATGCAAAGCCATTGATAATACTGGAGGGAAAAAAAGGCAGGGGGAAGGGTTAAGTAGTTACTACTTTATTTCCAAAAGTTATTTCCATGAGTAAGTACCTAAGGAACACTGCTCTGCTTCAGTCCTGGTGTTGAATGACTTCGTCATCTTCAAACTACTTTATGAATTCTGTTCTTCTAAGTCATTCAATGATGCCAAAAAGAAAACTGGGACTGCCAATTAAAGTCCCAGGAAGTAATTTCTATCTTCATTTTCTAGAAAGCCTATCACTTTATGCATCATTGCCTTTATTTTCCTACCTACAGCCACAGGAGAGTTAGTATCACAATGTTGTTAGAACTTTCAAAATTTTCTGAAGCAGAAGTATTTTCTGAAATACATTCTGAAGTTTCTCTTACTTTGCTAAAAGATCTGAAATTAAGAAGTAGTTTTCTCCATAATCACTCTCTAACTATAAATAGAGGGGGCCTAATCTTCTCAAGTTAATATTGCTATGTGATGAATACAGAAAGCAAAATGTTCACATAAACTAAAAGGCTATAGATTCTTCTAAAAAGAACAGACGGATTAGGAAGGGCCTATCAATATCTCAGCAAGAATTCTTATAACTTCATCAAAGATTCACTATAGTTTATTTCATTTCTTCCCAATCAGATCCTATAATTTCTGAGGCAGTCTGGCAAGATCAGGCATAAAACATGCCACAGCTTCAAAAGCAGGAAGAAGCCTATTCTAAAACAGATGTCTTGCATGGCAAGTACTTTAATATGCTGACCGCTTAAAAAGCTATAAAAAGAATTCAGTTGAGAAGCTATGTCTTGTGCTCTATATTTAAACTCTAAAATATAAAATAATTTCTCCAACCCCAGTAAGATTCTAATACATAAAACGTTCAAAGTTATTTAACTCTTAAAAAACAATGACCTACCTTCCTAATATTTCAAGGAGTTCAGCAACACCATTGAAATGTTCTGTTTCATATATAAACCTGAATTTAAAATAAAGACAGGTGTAATGAAAACTCAAACATTAGAAAACTAAATTAAGAGGCAGGAAAGTAGAGAAATCAATCCTAAGGGCAACTATAAGAAACCTACAAGTGTGCTTCAGGAATTCTTTGTAAGCTATCTTGCCCCAAACTAGTTACCTCTAAGCAATCTTATAAAATAAGGCCTGGGGCGCCTGGGTGGCTCAGTCGGTTACGCGTCCGACTTCGGCTCGGGTCATGATCTCGCGGTCCGTGAGTTCGAGCCCCGCGTCAGGCTCTGTGCTGACTGCTAAGAGCCTGGAGCCTGTTTCAGATTCTGTGTCTCCCTCTCTCTCTGCCCCTCCCCTGTTCATGCTCTGTCTCTCTCTGTCTCAAAAATAAACAAACATTAAAAAAAAAATTTTTTTTTTTAAATAAAATAAGGCCTAATTCCTATTAAGTCACATACACTTTTGCTATAATCTAGCTGCAGAGATAACAGAATATTATTTCACCTGGAAGATTTTATTTTACTTAAAAATGTATACGAAAGATGGGTTTTCTCAAAGAAATACTTTCAAAATAGGAAACCTCCACCCACAGGAAAATCTACGAGGTAAGGACCCATATGGAATCAAGCCACTTTTATTCATAGTTTCTCTAAACCTAAACTACACAGGCTGTCTAGCTTTCCAAGATTAGGCTTGCTGTTAAAGCAGAAGTCATGAACTCAAATGACTACAGGACAGGGAAGTATCATGACTAGAGTAGACTTAGGAGGACAGAGACCTCAGGAGATGCGGTCTCTCAAGGAGGCAGCCATTACTGATCTCGAACTGTTACATCATACGAATGCTAGCCTAATTCTGCCACATTTCCAAATAAACCAAGCCTGAAATGTGGTTACATTAAAGCAAAATCTCCTAATTAGAAGCAATTACTTAGCAGATTATCACTTATAGTCAAAATATATACTCCATATAAATTTAATTAGTTTTGTCAGAAAATCAAAACTACTTTCAAGAGCTATTGATTTAAATATTTATACACAATTTTTTAAACAAAAGGCTCAAAGAAGTAGGTAACTAGACATAAATTCTCCTCAATAAACCTTAAACATGAACATTGGTACTACCTATTCTAAACAGTCTTCATAACTATTGTCCACTTAGATGAGAAGTAAAGTTGCAAGTTTCGAAAAAGTTACATGCAATCACGACACCCACAAAACAGGCTTAAAATGACTCAAATACTTATCAACAGTTCAGATATAAAAATTAAAGGAACTGGAATAAAAAGAAAACATGGAAGGGGAAAAGTGCTATACATGAATATATGACCAGTTTACCTGAGGAAAATGTTGTTAATTTGTTTTCTGATGAATGCTCTTAATCCAAGAAATTTCCCATAAATTCGGTGCAGAACAGTCTTCAGGAAGTCACGTTCTCTGGGATCTTCACTATCAAAAAGCTCCAGGAGCTTTAAAAAAAATCTGAGAAATTACTTTTTAAAAATAATTGAGCTAAAATTTCACTTTATTCTAATTTGATTTCAAGATAACCCATGAAATTTTTTTAAAAAATTTCAATGATTCTGCCTTATCAGGTTGATTTTATTCTTGCTAAATAATGAAGCTAAAGAAAAGTTTAAGGAGTATTTCTTTTCACTTCATTTCAAAAAACACATAAAAATATAAATACTTTGAAAAGTGTACAGTTTTGTTTTGTATTTTTTTTGCTTTGCCACTCATTTAAAAATTCTGTCCTCTTCTTGACTACTAACCATGGCTCATAATTTTACAGTTTTGAAACCTGAGAGATTTTTAATGCTTTTTGATAGTAATTCAAAACTACATACAAAAATCTTAAGCTTGCAAACTGCAAGTCGTTAAATAAATGAAGTTTGAAAATACACATGTGCAAATGAGTAATTTCCTGTTTACTAGAAAGATTTATACAGACTAAAATTGTTTTGTGATTTTACACTAAAAATCAAGTCACCATGCCAACAGCTCAGAAATTAATATTTAGTAGGAGAAAGTACTGGCAGATACATGCTAATAGAGTAAAAGTCATTCAGGAAATAATGAAATAGAGATGAGACTACAGATTTTTATTTAAAGTCACTTTAGCAACTGGCTGCAAAAGTTTAAACCAGTTCAAACTGGCTAATTCACCATTTTCTTCCTATACCTCTACACAACTCTTCAGCAAAGGCAGAATAAAGAGATCTTTGAAAAATTTAAAGTCAAAGCTCAAATTCCCATTTTTAAAATGGCAAAGAAACTGAATTTCTGCTGTCAAAAAATGGTATTACTGTATTTTAAATAAAACATTGGATTTTCTTAGGAAAAATTTTAAAGTAATTTCTCTATGTAGAATATAATTACCTATATGAAGTCATCAAGGAATTTTACATTCTGTACTTTGATATTGATAATTACAGTCAAGATGGCAAGCTCTGGACTCCTCAAAGTTCTTTTCCCATTCTGTCTTGAATTATATGTGATTATTTACATATGCATCTCTTCTATTAGAGTGAATGCCTTTTGAGGGTTGTGATGACTTTAGTCATATTTACATACCCTTAAACAAATGTCTTGTTTATAGTTTGCATTCTTTGTTCACTAGGTTATTAAAGTCTTGAATGAGGCTCCAAACAAAAATATCCAGAGTAAAAGAATTTGTGTTAATATACCTAATAAATTCAGTTCAAATTATTCTAATTAAAAATGGCTAACCTACTCACTTGAGACACTCATATTCAAGTTTCTGATGTTGGGTTTACTTAGAAGATAAGCTTGCAAATTAATAAAAGGGGCCCTTACTTGTTAAGGTTGACATGTTTAATTCAAGAATAAATGAATTTAGTACGAGTTGATCCTCAGGAGAAAAATATAAACTAGAGAATACCTGTTCGCCAACTGTTAAATCTACTTAAAAAAACCTATTCTGAAATACTGTAATCTAAATAATCTATTTATAAATATAAATATAAATTCATATAATAAAACATACATAAAACTAGTCATCAGGAAATTGTTTCTTATTCTGGCTGTGATGCTTATCTCTAACTTTGCTTTTAAGGGTAATTCATAACCTCTGAGCTTTTTCGTCACTGATAAAATGAAGAAGGCTGAAACTAATCTTGTGTTTTCTAAGTGTAGGGAACATTATGGTCAGAGAGAGTCTAGTTTGAATCCTGATTGTGCCATCTACTAGCTGTGTAAAATTAGACACACATGCTTTATATAAAAGCATATAAGGACAATGCCAGGCACATAAAAAGCACTCGGTAATTCTTAGCTTCTTTCTTTCTTCTGAAATCCTATGATTTGAACATAACTTGGAATTATCCAAGTATTTTTTTTCTCTTGAAATATGAATGTCCAAATTTATACTTAATTTTTTCCTGTACTTTTAAGTCTTAAAATGACCACGTAATCAAATAATTTCAAAATACAAAAGCTAAGGATTCTCTCATATACTATTCATGAAGAATAACATAATATGAATACATCACAGAAGTGATCTATGAAAGCACAGTCATATAAACTGCTAGGAACAAATTACTGGGCTTTGGTTTCTCGGATAATTCAGGTATTTAGAGTATAAAGTAGAAGTTTTCTTCTTGTTTCTCTTCAAACCCATGGAATAAACCAGCAGCAGAAATACCTCAAGCTCTAGACTGAAGAAGCACTAAGGCAACTGTTCCCCTCAACCTGCTTTTATGTTAAACACAATTTAATGTGGTATTTCTAGAGTTCTTTAATATACTCTATTCCTTCTGTAGCACACAAGAGCTACCGAAGGAAATAAATATGCATTCATCTGCAATTACCAAAATCACAAAGTTCTATTTAATCTGATTTTTACTTGTGAATGAAATGTAAATTTTACTGTTAGCACACACCCAATATTTCTTTGTAATTTATGAAGAGTTGCTTGAATGGTTGAAGGACATATTCCTGACAATATTCTTCATTAATCAATACACTAAGAGCAATTAGTCAGAATACTTTATGTGAGGTCAGGTGTCGCTATAAATGATGAAAACTGAACTCTAAATAAATATGCGGAACTCATGTTTATAGAATCTTTATTATACAACAGTGGTAAGAGGGTAGGAAAGGTCCTCGTAATGATTTTAGTCCTCGCCTCTGCACTGGGTTCATTGCTACCTTTTCACTCATCTCCTACCTTTCTTGAAAGTGCAAATAACTCTAGAAGAGAAGAGCATCAAATTCCTAATGAGACCTTACATACTGATAAGTATTTCCAAAGAGAAAACCTGCAAAGATTTGGTCTACTTCACCACAATCCTGTCTAGGGCCAGCCAGTTCCCCTCAGTTAAAGAGAGGCTTTTACATTGTTGAAAAGACTTTGAAGATTAAAATAAAAATGAACACATTCCAAAAAATTAATTTTCAGTATGTAGTTTCCAAAAAATAATAGCTTGTAACTAATTTATAAAAAAAAAAGAAGGTATCCCATTATGTTTCATTCACTCTATCTCCTTTTCTTCCTAAATATCCCATTTATCTGCGGTTTAGGAACTGGGAGGCTAGAATGCCCAAGGTGTGAAGGGGAAGGAAAAAGGAAAGGTCATTGGTAATTGTAACCGGTAACAGGAAAGGAGCCGAAGCCCAAACTCCTAATGGTGATTCCATTTCTGTTTTTTCTCTGTCATTTCAAAGTTACAATGCTTAAAACATACCCCAAAGGTCAAGTTCAAAGACTTAAAAATTTAAAAGAAAGCTTCTTGCCCTTTGATTGAATGGTCATACCAAATTTTCTCAGATTGTCCAGAAAGGCTTGCTTTTCTGGTCTTTATAAAATAACTAAGAATTCAGGATTGGATGTAATTCCACTGATGTCATTAGAAGCTCACTCTTGTTTAAAATACTCTCGTATTCTCATAGCTCCTTCACTTTTACCCTAATTGTTTGGCAAGAGTATTAAACGATGTTAAAGTAAAATAAACCATTTAAGTTTTGACAGACTATTTTAATCACAAATTAATGAATCATTGCTAAGATGAACCTAAGGAAATTTAAGACATAAGAATTCCTTACCTGCTGTACAAATTTCTGGTCAATGTATCGCTTTGCAATGCTAGGCTGGAAATCAGGGCTCTCCAAAAATCTTAAGAAGAATTCATACACCAACTATGAGAAAAAGTCAAATAAAAACTAAGATGATGCCTATAAAATTTTACCCTCTTAATCACTTCATACCAAACATACCTCCCCTACCAACCTAGGAGGGAGATTTCAGAGCTCATTAGAAAATGTGATGAGTTGGTAACATTTTTTTAAAAACTAAATATATATTCACAATTTGGTCTCCTAAGCTGGTAAATTTGGGAGTTAATTGCTTCACATCACTTGTTGAAACTGTAATTACAGGAACTAGAAAATAAATATTTTGCCTAACAAAATATTTAACTAAGAAAGACTGTTTTGTAGTCCATACTCACTGGGAACATGTTCATTTTCCAGTGGACTCCTAACCCACTTCAATTTAATTTCTAGAGTTCTTTAAATATAGATCAGAAACTTACAGGTAAGAATAAACTAGATTGCAAGGGCTGGCGCATCAATAACAATAAAAAGAAAACCTTCACGTCTTTCTATAAAACTATAATGGGGCAAACAATTAAATCAAAACCAGCATACCTTATCTACACTTGGGGAGTAATGAACCAAATTATGTAAATTCAGGGTTCAGGAAGGAATGTCTTTTAACCAAGGTGAATAAACTAGGAAGTCACAGCAGGACTTCTACTTAAAAAGGGCCAAGCATTTTAAAAGTAGCAGAAAATGTTCACTTGCTACCACAAATCAGAATTAGATAAAGTAAGGTTTAGTTCAACTTGTTTCCATCACACCTACATCTGTCTTTCAAGAAGAGAGGAAAATACACTAAAGTTTTTTTATTGTAACCTACCAGCTCATAAAAGACAGGAGTATAGCCCCTGAAATTTAAAGTAAGGAATTTGCCTTACTTTATTAGCTACTGAGAAACATATTAATCTAGCATCCTAAACATAAAAAAGGAAGATTATATCCTAAAGCAAAAACAGTCATTCAATAAACAGGTATAGTTGGGCCACATATAGAAGGGAGAAAAAAGGGGCACCTGAATGGCTCAGTTGGTTCAGCACCCAACTTCGGCTCAGATCATGATCTCACAGTTTGTGAATTTGAGCCCCACATCAGGCTCTCTGCTTCAGAACTTCTGTCCTCCTCTCTCTCTGCCCCTCCCCCGGACTCTCTCTCTCTCTCTCATTCTCAAAAATAAATAAACATTAAAAAAAAAAAAGATTGCTATAATAAATTTACAGACTTTACAACACACACAAAAAAGCATTACCAGATCTGGGGCTTTATCACTCACCACACAATAACAAATTTTTATTATTTTATTCAATTATTTTATTAATATTATACAACAGTTTTAGGAACAAATATTATTTGTGTTTGATGCATCTTTTTTGCCCAGCTGTGCAAAAGGAATGATGCTTATCTGGTCTAATTATTATCTTTTAATTTTCATGTTAAGTATGATATTGTAACAAGAAAACAAATTGGTATCAGTTTTATTTGTAAATAATCTTCTAATCAACTAACTATGTAGATAATTTTGCTTTGGAGTACACACATGCAAAAAAAATCTACAAAAATTATCAGAGTCCTCTGAAGAGTAATACAGTCTCATGGACTGCTACACAGGTTCACTGGCACAACTGTCCAGTGCCCATTTTCATGTCCAATACTGGCCTGCTGTGGTAAGTTCCTACTTCTGGTTATTGGCATAGAGCTCCTAAAACCCTTGGAATTTCCTGAGTGATAAGGGTAAGAGGTGCATCTTTTGTTATAAGAAGCCCCTTTCAATCATGCCTGAGTTTAGGCTAATGAGATGACTGTAGAAGGATGAAGCCTGCTTATCACAGCAACCAACCCTATGATAAGAGGGTTGAAACTTTCAGTCCCAAACCCCATCCTCCAGGGAGGGGAGAGAGACTGGAGACTGAGTTCAATCACTGATGACCAGTGATTTAATGGATCACATTCACCTCACGGAACCACCATCAAAATCCTCAACAAAGGGGTTTGGAGAACTCCTGAACTCCTGGGTTGGTGAACACATCAAGGTACTGGGAGGGTACTACCATGGAGCCCCTTCTCCAAACTGTGATCTATGCATCTCTTTCATTTGGCTGTTCCTGACTTGCATCCTTTATAATAAGCCAGTAACAGTAAATGAAGTGCTTCCTGTGTTCTGTGGGCAGTTATGGCAAATTATCAAACCTGAAGAGTGGATTGTGGGAACGAACCCCAGACTTAAAGCCAGTTGGTCAGAAGTACAAGAGGCCCAGACTCCTCTGACTGCCATGTGAAATGGGGTGTGGCCCCATGGGACTGAGCCCTTAACCTGTGGTATCTGTGGTAACTCTGGGTCATCAGTGTCAGAAATGAATAAATTATAGGACACCCAGTTGGTATCCACAGAGAAGTGGAGAATTTCTTGGTGCAGAAAATCCACACATTTGGTGTCAAAAGTGTTATGGGTAGAGGAAACAAGTTTTCCTTTTAGCTACATACAGTGGGAATGTTATTAGGCACTGTACAGCCCCAAAAAGCTTATTCACTTGTTAGGGAGGTGAGACAAAATTAAACATATAAAATGGTATATATGTAAAAATTATATGGCACAGACTATGAGTGGAGGAGACATTTAGAAAAGGGCAATAGCACTGTGGAATAAAGTCAGCAGGAAAAATAAAATCAGCAGGAGGAAAATGCAACTTGGGCCCTACATTTGATCTGACTTTGGATATGCCAAAAAGAAAAAGAAGGGCTTTTATAGAAAGGTAGGACATGTCTTGAGCACGAGATATAGGGTATGGGTTGATGGGTATGGAATCAGAGACTCAGAACCTTTATGAAGATCCCTAGTTAAGTGGAAGTTAAGATTTGTGGTGAGGTGAGACCAGGTTAAACAGGAGTCAAGTACAGCATGCATTAGCCTATATACTCTACCTCTTAAGATCTACATCAGATATACAGGGCTTAAGGCTTAATACTACTAGGAGTAATTATGTATCTTTTGGGAGATTTGCATGACATCCAGCTGAATCCTCTAAATCACACATTCATTTGAAACCTGTGCCTATCACAGATACACATTAGCATTTCTTACAGAGTTTTCATCTCCGCCATTTACCTGACACAGTGAATATTAAGGGACCAGTTAAGATAGCAGCAAACTGCTATTATGCAGCCAACTTAGCAACAGTGAAGAGACAATAACAAAAGGTTATCTAAACACATGTTGAGTAATGTGAAACCGAAGTAAAAGAATTGCTAGTGATCTACAGAGCTGACAATCTTCAAGATGGCCATTAAGACTATCCTTCTATAAAATTGTACCCTGTCCCCACTGTCACTCTTTCTAAACCCTTTATCCTGCATTACTTTTTTCTTGTATTTATTACACCTTGACATAGTATTATTATTTAATCTTTTCCACTAGACTATAAAGGATTTTGCTTACTGGTTCAATACATTACCCCCAATATGTAGAGCAATGCCTGGAAAATATTTCCTGAATGAATAAAAATCACAGTTGTTCAGAGACAATATATTTTTGTATAAATACTGGAGTTTTTCTATGTTCTTATATATGAAAAAATAATTTGCTCCAAGAATCTAAGAAATAGTGCTGCAAAGAACAATAGATACTTGAG
This sequence comes from Panthera uncia, assembly GCF_023721935.1. NCBI lineage: Eukaryota > Metazoa > Chordata > Mammalia > Carnivora > Felidae > Panthera > Panthera uncia. Next base: position 30,196,321 of record NC_064813.1, read on the forward strand.
CAATGCATTAATTTTTCTAGTAAAATGGCAAACTTCACATACGTTCCTACTTCTATGATCCAAAAAATACCCAAAAAGTAAGTAAAAAATGTAAACAGTTAACTAAAAAGGGTAATCTTACCATTCTACTCCATAATGACCGTATCTTTACTAAGGTTTAGTTAAAATATATAAAATTCTGATCTTTAGCAATAAAAGATTTTAGAAAAAGGTACAGCAAAAACAGCAGAGATGATTCAAGTATCTGAAAATGAGATCTATACACAAAGCTAAGAGGACTGGAAATGTTTGGCCCAGAGAGGCAAAAGACTGAGAAGAGACTTTCACAAACTGTAAATACACAAAAGACTGTCTTCAAGGAATATGGCCCAACGTTTTCCAAACTCTCTTAAGAGGAAACTAATTTAAATGGGTTGTAAAGTGGATTTAATATATGAAAGAATTCATGTAAGACTCAACATACACTGAACTAAATGAGATATTTCGTATTAAGTGACTGAACAGTGAATGTGACCAAGAGCTATTTGGATGTGAAGGTGTAGGCTGTAAAATGTGTAGGTTTCTAATTTAAATTTCTAATGATAAAGATCACAAAGAAGAGCTTCTGGTCCCTAAAATACAGGTTATCCCTAAAAAGGTCTATGTTATAGTCAGTACCCCAATAATTACATCTTAAGTATCTGTGCCACTAAAGAAATAACTGATACAAGAAAATTAAAATACTGCATGATCTGCCTGTATTCCAGGCTACTACAGCAGCAAAGCATCCCTAATTACCTAGAAGTCAGCACACAGAAAATTATAATCTTGTTGGTCCTCAATAAATACAAAATACTTAGGAAAGAAAATAAAAATAATTTATAACTGTTAATGAGTAGTTGCCATATAATACTACATTTTATAAATTAAAAGATATGATCAATCCCCCAATAGTGAAACAGTTCTTTTGTTCCTTTCTTCTTTATTTAATTTATTCCATTATTCCAATGCTCATTAGTATTTCCATTACAGTATGGAAAAAGAGTAAAAAGACAAAAATGATAAATTAGCACATTTTTAGGAAATTCATGAACAGGGTTGGGGAAATAAAAACTTGAAAGGTGTTGAAATTACTTGTGATTATTCCTTCTCATTAACTAAATATAATGCTTATTTTACATCCTATCAAATTGATTTATGAAATCAAGTATCTGATAAGCTAAATGTAAGATGTAAACTTCTGGGGCGCCTGGATGGCTCGGTCAGTTAAGCATCCGAGTCTTGATTTTTGGCTCAGGTCATGCATGATCTTACAGTGTGAAATCAAGCCCCATGTCTGGGCATGGAGCCTGCTTGAGATCTTCTCCCTCCCCCTCTGCCTGTGCTCCCTCCCTCTCTCTCAAAAACTAAGTAAAAATAATAAATAAAATGTAAACTTCTAGTATAAAACAAAAAATTCCTGGTGAGTTGATTCAAAGTATGTTATGAACAAAAAACTTTCAATGAGCAAATTTCCTCAGTACTACAACTTTTTACAATGTCATTTATCAGAGCAGCTTTAATATTCCACCCTAAAAAAAGATGATTAAAGGGGCACCTAGTTGGCTCAGTCGGTTGGGCATCTGACTTATAAATCTTAAAATTTTTAATCAACGTTTGCTAATCCTAGGATTCCTTTTCCATTTTATTTAGATATATGTGTGCTAGACAAAATAAATAAATGAAGCAGACTATTGCTTAAAATGTCACAAATCATGTAGAATGTAATTTTTTTTCTCTTTTCTTTTAAAATAAAAATAAAATGGGGCACCTGAGTGGCTCAGTCAGGTGAGCATCCGACTTTGGCTCAGGTCATGATCTCACGGTTTGTGAGTTAGAACCCCGCATCAGGCTCTGTGCTGACAGCTTGGAGCCTGGAGTCTGCTTCAGATACTGTCTCCCTCTCTCTCTGCCCCTCCCCTGCTTGTGCTCTGTCTCTGTCTCTTTCAAAAATAAACAAACATTAGAAAATAAATAAATAAACAAACAAAATAAAAATAAATAAAATGGAATGACCACTAAAAAATATAAGTCCTGGCAAAATAAAAATAAGCAATGTAGTAGGAAAAGCTAGCACCCATATATAAAAGCAAGATTCCTCTCTACCTTCCAAGAACTATACAGAAAATAGCTAATGTTGCTGATTATCCATCCTATTGTCATTAAATATATATCATTTTTCCTTTTACTTAAGACACTCTTCACTCCAATGGTTCTAGCCTGTAGCAAGCATTGTTGGTTGGCTAATATAATATCCATTCCCTTCCTCTTGTCTGTCTCTAATACTGAAGCTGGCAAAACTAAATATTCACTGTCCATCCACCTTTCAACTAGAGTAAAGGAAAAAGAGAATGGTAATAAGAAAGATGAAAAACAATCCAACAGAATAAAAAAATGAGATTTTAAAAATCCAATATTTTAAGAGAAAGTAAGGGACACAGAAAGATAAGAAGAACCAACATATGAAAAGCTGGCATCCCCAGAGAAGAAAAAAAAAAAGCAGTACAACAAAATAAATACTAAAAACCATTACTGAAGAAACTTCAGAAATTGGTGAAAGAATACTATTCAAATGAGAAAATTTATCTAGAAAAATAAACACTTATGTATAACCAGTAAAGCACTTGGCCATTAAAGGGACAACATGCTTTACAGACATCCAGGCCAAAAACCACGTCTTTATAAAGGCAAAGAAAATCAGAAGATAATGGAATAACATATTTAAGGTACCTAGGGAAAGAAGATGAATCAAGGATTTTAAATCACATTGGTCTTTAAAAAGAAAATCTACAAACTGCTATTGTACATACAAAAACTCAAGGAATAATATTCCCATGAGTTCCTCTACTAAAGAATGAGCTCCAGGGGCGCCTGGTTGGCTCAGTCAGAAGAGCACGTGACTCTTGATCTTGAGGTCATGAGTTTGAGCCCCACGGTGGATGTAGAGATTACTTAAAAAAAAAAAAAAACAAGCTCCAAATTATCAAGAAATGATCAGGGGAACTTTGACATAAGGATCGATGGTAAGATTAAATATTTTACCTGTAGAGCTAAGAACAAGCAATGGGCATAAAAGTGACAGAATAGTAATATACAATTAGTTACATGTTCTAACCACATAGGTATTATACAATAATAAAAATATAAAGTTGGGGGAGAGGATGGAGAAGAGTGTATGGAAAGTAGAAGCTTTGAATTGTTATGCAAGTATTTACTGTGAAAGTAAAAGGATATTACTTTATGTTATATGCTAGAGAAGAATGGAAGTTAGGGAAGAGACTACTTAATAATTTCAGTATTGTTAATTCTAGGAAACCAATAAACTAGCTACAAGAGAAAGAACCCAGGGTATCATATAAAGGTTATCAGCATAAAGGCAACAATAAGAGCAAAAATATACTTCTTCCCACATACCAAAAGTAATTATCTTTTAAGAAAACAAGGGGAGAGAAAAGAAAAACATATAGTTTAAAAAACTGTGCTAGGTTCTGTACAAACATTATCCCATTCAATCCTTAAAGAATCCTTATTTATCCCAGTTTCATAAAGGAGGAGGCAAAAGAGTTAAGCAGCCTAAGGTCATATAGGTAGAAAAGTATCAAAACTATGATTTAAGTAGAGGTCTGTCACCAGAATCATTTCGATTTACCATGCTTTGTAATGATAATAATTCTCTTACTTGTTAGAATTTGTATATCTAAACTTTTGTTACCTTTAACCAAGGCATATCTGTACCTGTATAATTACACCTTTAAAAACTCACTTATGAGGGCTAAAAAAGAAAAAGAATGGCCAGTTGAATTATTTGGAAGATCTGTTTTACTGGTGTTATAATGAAGCTAAAAAGGTATGAATTAAACCTCATTAAAAATTGGTATGTATTTATTTTAGGGCCATAGACTATATTTAGGAGAGGCAGTAAAGCTTTTAAAAATTAAGAGCAAGTACTTTGGAGTAATACTTCAGTTATAAACCTAATTCTGCCACTTACTATTTTTATAAACTTGGGCAGGATTCTTAATCTCTTCTAGCTTCATCTAAGCTTATCTATAAAATGAACAATATTATGGTGTTACCAAAAGGATTAGATAAGATGGGTATATAAAGCAGTTGCCACTATCTCTGAAACATGGTAAGTGCTCAGTAGTCATTGGTATTGCTCTAATTAGCTAATCATGATCAGCAGTCTTATAAATGAGTACCATTGATCATATGTAGACACATACATTAAATTCTCTAGAAAAACCCATCACTGTGCTTGCCTGCAGATTTCAGGTCATTAATATTATTTTTAAAATATAAACATCATCTGAGGCATTAGGCAAGAATCCTTTGAACTTTTACTTTCTCCCTCAGAGCCTTGCTTATTTTAAAAAGTAAGAAAGTGCATCTGAATATTCTCAGAATATTTTAATGAGACATTTGGGGGAACAAAAATAAATGATCATAAAGACTAGATATATAAAAACATGTGCAAAAGAAACACTAAACACATATGAGTATAGTTTATGGCTATAATGGAATCTTTGTTAACAGTTTGTAAGTATTGTAAGATAATCTACCCTGAATCCTATTCTAAAGAGTTCTAGTACTAAAGTATCAACTGAGGTAGTGTCAATGTGATTTTACTGAGTGAACTCTAGATGACATTATATTAAAGCCACATATTTGAGGGGATGTTTAAATGACGTAGTTAGAGCTGGACAGAAACAGGGAAGGTTTAATGGAAGAACTGATCCTGCCTACATAATAAGTTTTTACTACCAATTTCCCAATGACTCTGAGGAGTGAACTGTCACACAATGGCATTTAGGTCAAGAAGACTATCCCTTTCTCAGTCTCAACTAAAAAGACATGCTCCAGAGAGAGACTTCTGAAATGTCAAAGTGAACTTGGTGAACTTGCTGACCCATAAAAACAACCCAAAACAATTTGAGCTGCATAAGAATAAGTGAATGTGAAGGTAGATCAGTAGAGATTATTCAGTTTGAGGGGCAGAAAGAAAAAAGAATGAACAAAAAAGGAACAGAGCTTCAGAGATCTGAGGGACACCTTCAGTCATACCAACATACACACACATATTGGGAGTCTCAGAGAGGAGAAAGAGGAAGAAAAAATATCTGAAGAGGTAATAGCTAAAACCAACTCAAACTTGATGAAAAATATTAATTACACAAAAACTCTTATTGGAGCTCAATGAACTCCAAGTAGAATAGAGCCAAAGAGATCCACATCTACACAAATCATAATCAAAAGTGACAGAAATTAAAAACAGAAAATATTCAAAGCATCAAGAAAAAAATAACATCACACATATGAAGTCCTAAATAACAACTGACTTGTCATCAGAAAACAAGGGACACCAGAAGACCCGTGGGATGACATCTTCTAAGTGTTGAAGGAAAAGGGTAGTTAAGCCAAGAATTCTATATCCAGCAAAACTCTCCTTCAAAAATGAAGGGGAAATTAAAACATTCCCAGATAAACAAACACTGAGAGAATTCACTAACAGACCCGCTCTACAAGAAATACTAAAGGGAACCCCTCAGGAAGAAATGAAAGGATATCCACAAGAAGAAATAAACAGCACAGGTAAAGCTAAGTACAGGTGAACCCTGAGGAATGCAGGGGTTAAGGGCACTGACCCTCCCCACCCCGACTCAGTCAAAAATCCACATGTAACTCTGGACTCCCCCTAAATTTAGCTACTAATAGCCTACTGCTGACAGCAAGCCTTACTGGTAACAGAACTGATTAACATGTATTTTGTATGTTATAAATATACTGTATTCTTAAAACTTAAGTAAGCTGGAGAAAAAATGTTAAGAATATCATAAGGGAGAGTGCAAACTGGTGCAGTCACTATGGAAAACAGTATGGAAGTTCCTCAAAAAATTAAAAATAGAACTACCCTACAATCTGGTAATTGTACTACTGGGTATTTTTACCCAAAGAATAGGAAGACACTAATTTGAAAAGATACAGGCACTCCTATGTTTATCGCAGCATTATTTAGAATAGCCAAATTATGGAAGCAGCCCAAGTGTCCACTGATAAATGAATACAGAATATGGATGAAGAAGATGTGGTATATATACACGATGGAATATACAAAATATATAAAAAAGAATGAAATCTTGCCATTCGCAACAACATGAATGGATCTAGAGAGTATAATGCTAAATGAAGTAAGTAGAGAAAGACAAATACCATAAAATTTCATTCACATGTGAAATTTAAGAAACAAAACAACAGAACAAAGAAAATAAGAGACAAACCAAAAGACAGATCTTAACTATTGAGAACAAGCTGATGGTTGCCAGAGGGGAGGTGGATGGGGGGGGGGGGATGGGTGAAACAGGTGAAGGGGATTAAGAGTAAACTTATCACAGTGAGCACTGTGTAAGGCACAGAACTGTTGAATCACTATACTGTATGCCAAAAACTAATATAACACTGTAGGTTAAGTATACTGGAATTAAAATTTTTTTTAATATTGTAAAGAAGAGATACATTTACAGTACTGTACGGTATCAAAAAAATCTGCACATAAGCAGACTCATGCAGTTTAAACTCATGTTGTTCAAGGGTCAACTATACATACATAAAAGCATAAATGAATTTTATTTATAACTCATTTATTCTACTGCTCTACAAGACAATCACATAAAGCAATAATTACAAAATTGTATTGGTGGGCATGTGTAAAGATCTAATTTGTATGACAATACCACAAATAATACCACAAAGGAGATGGGGGAGGGAATGGAGGTATATTGGACCAAAATTTTATACACTACTGAAATTAGTGGTATTCAACCAAAACAGATTGTTTTAAGATGCTAATTGTAATCCTCAGGGTAACTACTAAGAAAATAAAAAATACAGTTAAAAAAACAAGGGAATTAAAATGGTACCCTAGCAAATACCTATTTAATATAAAAGGCAGTAATGGAGAGCAGAGAAACAAAAAGGCATACAACATATAGAAATAGCAAAATGGCAGATGTAAATCCTACCTTATCTGCAATTATATTAACTGTAAATGGATTAAACACTCCAGTCAAAAGGCAAAGACCGTCACAACTGATTACAAAAACATGTTCCAACTTTATCAAGACAAAATGTATATTCAAAAGAACTGATTAAAAGGAAAAGGACTGGAGAAGATATATCATGCAAACAGTAACCAAAAGAGAGCTGGAGTGCCTACACTAATAACAGACAAATAAATTTAAGAAACCATCTAGAGTTATAATAAGGACAATACATACAAAAGATATAACAATTATAAACATAAGCAGCTAATAACAGGGCCCTGAAATACATGAAGCAAAACCTGACAGAACTAAAGAGAGAAATATAAAATTCAACAATAAGTTAGAAACTTTGTATCTTACTTTCAATGAGTAGAATAAAAGATTAAAAAAGAAAAAGAGGACTTGAATCACATTATAAACCAATTAGACCTAACAGATTTCTACAGAATGCTCTATCCAACAACAGAATACATTCTTCTCAAGCACACATGAAACATTCTCCAGAATATACTGTATGTGAGGCTCTAATACAAGTTTCAATAAACTTAAAAGCATTAAAAACATTCAAAGTATATTCTCCAACTACCATGAAATAATTAGAAATCAGTAACAGAAAGAAATATGGCAATCACAAATATGTAACAAGTAAACACATTCCTTAGTAATACAGAAGAAATCACAGGAAAATTAGAATTTATTTTGAGGTGAATGAAAACAAAAACATAACTTATCAAAATTTATGGGAAACATGTTAAAACAAAAATTTGTACGTGAATGTTCATAACACTTCTCATTACAATAAGCCAAAACACCCATCAATTGATTAATGGATAAACAAAATATGGTATATCCAGAAAATGAAATATCATTCAGTCATTAAAAAGAATGAGGTATGGACATAGGCAACAACACTGATGACCCTTAAAAATACTACGTTAAATAAAAGAATCCAGACACAGAAGGCCATATATGATACGATTTCATTTATATTAAATATTCAGAACAGGTAAAGCCATAAAGACAGAAGGTAGATTAGGAGTTGTCAGGAACTGTGAGAATAGGGGAATGGGAAGTGACTGCTAATGTGAATGGGGTTTCCATTTGGGGTGATAAAAAAGTTCTAGAACTAGACAGTGGTAATGGCTGCACAGCACTATGAATGTAGTTAATGCCACGAGTAGTACACTTTAAAATGGTTTAAATGATAAATGTTAAGTGTATTTTACCTCAAAAAAAGTGAAATACAGTATTTTGGGGAAAAGAAAATGATGAGCAAACATACTAAAAGTCAAATGTTTTACATAGACACTCAGATCTAAAAGAGAACAACCATGATTTCAGCAGAATATCATAAATGTAAAAACTGTCAATATATAATTATGTTTCATACTTGTATGTGAGGCCAAGAGGCCTCAAGCGTGGGTTCATCCTCTTCTGGATCAAAATCTGGATTATCACTTGGAGGAAGAGTACGGAAGATGTTAGCACTGATCTGTAAAGAAAACGAATTTAGATTTATACTCTTTGTTGTACAACTAAACAATGTAAAATGAAATATTTTAAAGATAACTTTAAGAAAAAAGTTGTGACTATAAGCCTAGTTCAAAACCTGTAAACCTCATCAAGATATGAAGAAGTCAGGTATTTGTTTCTCTTTTTTCTATCCCGTAACTATGACTTCTTCAAATGCCAACCTACTAAAGATTACAGATTACCTCTGGATTCCTCTTTCTTAAATTACAAGTCGTTCTTTCCCAAGTTTTGCTTAAATGGAAAATAAAAAAAAAAAAAAAAAAATAAAAAAAAAAGGGAGGAAGGGAATTCTGGGGAGAAAACCATGAAGTTCCTAAGTCTACCTATCCCTAACTTGATCCTTTTCATCTTTCTACAATTCCCTCTATATTCTAATCCAGCCATTTACTTACCTTACAATCCAAAAGAGTTTGATAAAAGATCTCCATTCTTATACATACACACAACACTAAGGAAGAGGGGTAGGAGGGCAGAATACCCTCAGTGCTATTAGGGACATAGTTTATAATACCCCACTGGTGATTTAATGTATTTCATCTATTCTGAGCCTTTTTAATTTTTATTTATTTTTTAATGTTTATTTATTTTTGAGAGAGAGAGAGAGAGAGCACAAGCTGGGGAGGGGCAGAAAGAGAGCGACAGAGAATCCCAAGCAGGCGCTGCACTGTCAGCAGAGAGCATTATGCGGGGCTCGAACTCACAAACCATGAGATCATGACCTGAGCTGAAGTTGTACACTTAACCAACTTAGCCACCCAGGTGCCCCTGAGCCTTTTTTTTTTTTAAACATATTAATCTCTCTAAAATCAGGATGCTGACTCTTCATTTCAGATTCAATGAAATACAATATTTAAAATTTCATCATTCACACTGTCTTAGCACCAAGGTAAACTAACACATCTTTGTTCTTTAGCAAAGGTTAGACTGTGGTGCTAATCTTTGAAGAATGATGAACAACTGAGAAACCACATGGTTTATTTAGCAAACACTTAAGGCCATACCGTTAAGAAGTTGGTCACCTGAAATAAACTATCTGGGGAATAAAGGATGAGACAAGAGGTCATAGGTGGTGCAAATTTCCAACTATTCTTATGAAGTGGCATCTATGGTCAGCCAAATAACTGCTTACAGTCAATTACTATAACCATAAGACTTAGAAAGTAATAACCTAGAATTTGATCTGCTAGAACTCAAAGCCAGTACATGAGGGCAGAATAAATAGTTTGACAGATATCAATTTCACAAAGAATGGCATAAAGTCACAAATAAAACATGAAAAGGAAATATATCCCATTCAGAGGGCATAATTTGCTTTGAGATCATACTTATTATTGGCAGTAAAAGAAAAAGTTAACTTTGTTGTGCCACCAATAAAATTAACTATATATAACAAATATACGTAAGAGCTTTATAGGGCCAACAGCATGAGTTGGCGTCACGCTTGTCTAGAAATTAAGTACCCAGAAGTTAAAAAAAAAAAAACAACAAAAAAAGAAAGAAAGAAAAACACACACACCTTTTTTCTTGGAGAAAGAAATTAAATCCCAGAATTTGTTAGTATAGAATAAACTGACTCAAACATTTGAGTACTTCTGATATCTAAATATTTGAATACCTTCAATATTCAAGTCAATAACTTTAGGTAATCTTTATACCCAACATGGGGCTCAAACTCACAACCCCAAGATCAAAAGTTGCATGCTCTACCAACTGACCTAGCAGGCACCCAAGTCAGTAACTTTACAGAGATTAAAATAAAGTACCTTTTTCCAGGATTTTTAAAATTCCTGAATACAAACCATCTGATTTACCAATCAGTAAAATGGAAATACTGTTTTTTCCCCTGAACATATTTTAAATGATAAACACAAAACACAAAACAAAATGAGTTTATCAGTATTTAATACTTCTGTTTTCAAACTGTCACTTAATTTTTACAGTCTACTGAGAGTCCAGGAAGCAAACTGCATTTTGATTAATGTTCCTTGTATAGCTAATCTTTTAAAACTTCTTTAAGGAGCACTGGGTGTTGGATGTAAGCCAATTTGACAATAAATTATATTTTAAAAATAAAATAAAAAATAAAAACATTAAAAAAAAAACTTCTTTAAGGTTTTTCATTTTTGAAAAAAAAAAACAAAAAAATCATCCCAAATTTTCTGGTGCAAATGCGATGAAAAAAAATTCAACTAGTATAACGGGGCCAAATTAAACTTTCCTACACATTTTGTTCTTCCCCCAGAACATGTATTAGCCAAGGGGAAGGAAATGAAGACAACTACAAATTATACTTGTTATAACCTTCTATACCCTGGTAACATCTAAGCTTCAATTATGTATTCAGTGATTCTCTAATTACTCCGACTAAATTTTTTGTATTTTGGTACTATGCACCAAAATACAAAAATCGCAAATCCTAAACAAACTTTACTGTTTGATGGAGAATAAGGTTGAATTATTAGTATCCTAAACAACCTTACCTTAATAAAGTTGGCAGTAATCTATTTTTCACAGAGACTTCATAAACTTATGTTATTTACCTTTTTAAAGGTCCTGAGTTTTTATTAAAATTCAAGTGCTATAGAATCTATAAATATATTAAAATAGTCTAAATAGGGGCGCCTGGGTGGCGCAGTCGGTTAAGCGTCCGACTTCAGCCAGGTCACGATCTCGCGGTCCGTGAGTTCGAGCCCCGCGTCGGGCTCTGGGCTGATGGCTCAGAGCCTGGAGCCTGTTTCTGATTCTGTGTCTCCCTCTCTCTCTGACCCTCCCCCGTTCATGCTCTGTCTCTCTCTGTCCCAAAAATAAAATAAAAAAAAAAAAAAAAAAAAAAAGTCTAAATAAATACATTTTTTAAGACCTGACTCCTTTACCTACCTGCTGAAATGTGGAGTCCCATAGTTTTTCATTGGTCTTCTCTCTCTGCACTTTAGACATTCTCCCTTAGCGACAATTCAGCTCTATGACATTAATCACCTATCAATCTGTATAATCTTAAGCCTACATGTTTCTCCTAAGCTCTGGATCTGCACTATGCAATATGACAGCCACCAGCCATTGAACTATTATAAGACAGCATCAGTGGAATGAATGGATAATCTTTCAAATGGACTATTTAAAAAACATTGAGTACACTGATTGTATATTTATTAAAAATCAGTCTCAGTAATTCATAATTACACCTCAGATCTTACTTGAATTTATAGAAATCTGAGGAACTTAAGTCTAGAAGGCTTACCATTTTTACTATATCAGAATACGCTGATTCAACAATTACACCACGATTAGTTGAAACATACTCAACCAGTTCATTTAGTGTTGCCCTTTTAATTTCTTTGCTCTTCAAGTCTGAAACAGAGTCCATGAAATCAAACAGTATACAACACTGCTGCAACTTCTGACAGAAAAGCTCTTGTTGTTCATTGGAAGTGGCATCTATAAATAAAAATAAAGAAAAACTTAGAAATAACCTACTCAGAAATGACCTTTAATAAGCTTATTAATTTTATAGATGCTATTCACACACATAAAATAAAAAAACTTCTCTCAAGAATCTAGTGAGGAAAAAAAAAAAATCATGAGAAATGCACCCATCTAATCTCATCATGCCAGAAACCAGGATCCACAATGGACTTTTCTTCCTCTCTTACTATCCATAATCAACCATTATATGTTATTGATTCTGTTTAACATATCTGGAATCTACCCTTTTTTTGGTCATTCTCACTGCCATTTTAATTATCCTCATCATCCATCATCTAAATTACAGCAATGATATCCTAACTACTCCTCTTGCCTGGTCCCATAACTACTACAACTCCTGATTTACCTTCTAAACTACCTCAAAAGCTAAAAATTGTGCTAAACAGAAAATCAATCTGATCACACTCAATACTTTTCAATGATTCTCCAAAAATTACAAATTGAAACTCAAACTTGTGTACAAAATTCAGCTGCCTGTTGTCAACAATCAACTCTCAACACTTTGCAGCATGTAACCCTGTGGTTAAACCATATTCCCTCGACCTGTGAGATTTTACAATTTCCTTTGCCTGGAATGTTCTTTTCCCACGTTCCCACCCTGGGAACCCTCCCCATTTATTAAGTTTCAGCAGAAACATATTCCCCTCAGAAACTCTAGGACACTAAAGCTAAACTGGTTAATCCTCTTTTACCCAAATGTATCTTAGGTGTGTATCTCTACTGTAACATTTTTTGTTCTATGTGGCAATTATGTTTTACATGTACAACATTCCTAGACTGCAAGGCCCCCAAAGACGGGAAACAAGTGTTATTTTTATCTCTATCTCTGTCTGTCCCTCTCTCCACACCCCACCACCTCTTATATCTAGCACAGTATCTGGCACACAATAGGCATTCAGTAAATGTTTCTTGTTTTACTTTCCACTTATTTACAAAACTATGGACACATTATATTGATTTGAGTCTAACATATGTATTAAATCCTTTTGTTTCCAACATTCAAAAAACAACAAAATTTCAATTCGGAACTTTCACATCTGTAAACAAGGACCTTCAATTAGCTCAATTATTTAAGTTTCTTAATTAGGGGGATTAAATTTAAAAAAAAAACCTCATATGCACCTACTTAATATACTTAATTTGAAAAAGTAGAAGATGAATAATACCTCTGCTTTTTGTGAGCTTCCCAATTACGCTAAACTTGTTAGATTGGGTATGTGTTACACACTAGGGAAGGGGTGATTATTTGAGCTGTAAGAATCCTTCTCAACTCATACTGTACAGGAAATCCCCATACGTTTTTTCAGTTTCTCAGTAATACCTTTATCTATTTGTAAAGATATCTATATCCTCATTGTATAACTTTATATCTGTTTTTATTTTTTTTAATTATTTTTATTTATTTTTGAGAGGCAGAGAGAGACAGAGCGCAACTGGGGGAGGGCAGAGAGAGAGGGAGACACAGAGTCTGAAGCAGGCTCCAGGCTCTGAGATGCCAGCACAGAGCCCGACGTGGGGCCCAAACTCACGAACTATGAGATCATGACCTGAGCTGAAGTTGGACGCTCAACCGACTGAGCCACCCAGGTGCCCCACTTTATATCTTTATTATAACATATATTAGATCTTTATGTATAATTATACATAAAGATTATACATAAAGATTCCCCATTATACTGATGGGGAATATAGGGAAATAGGTGTCATACCTTTACAAGCTAACTCAGTTCTGACAGAGTTTTTAAAATATTTTTAAGCTATTTTTTCCTTTTAATACAAAAACTCATACAATATCCCATTTCACTATGTGGTCCAGCCCTAACTAATTCTCCTTTTCCTCCCACTACCAACTCAACATGAAATCACTGCCTTTCTTGTTCCTCAAAGGCCATGTGTCTGCTCAAACTCTTCCCTACCTGATATACCTTACCAGATTTCCTCCCCTATGTTTCACTCACCCTCCAAGATTAAATCTCACATTCTCCACAAAATTTCCCTTAGGTAGTAAGTAGGTCAGAACACAGTGATCCCTCCCTTCTCTGAACATCTACAGTACTCAGTCTCAATCATATAGTTGAGTATGCATTATGTTTAAGTCTGTATTTAATGAGTATTTCTTTTATCACCCACCAAAAGATTTCAGGTTCCATAAAGGCAAGGATCATTCACTGAACAAGTTTTCTTTTTCTTTTATATCATAGTGTAGGGTATATAAGAAGTCAACAAACATATATTTGATGCTTGAAAAAAACTCTTAAATTTGCGGAATAAAGACTATGCACTGAAAAACAGGCTACAGAATTAAGTTCAAAATTTCTGCTGAATATCAAAAGTGGTATCAATAAATTATTACATCATGTCTAAGCTTAAGAATTTATAGTAATGACCATTTTTATCAACAACCTACCTTGATGGTGATTTAAATGGATTAAACGAGATAATGATCATGAAGTTGAGTGAATATATTTCAAAGTCGGAATAAAAAAGGAGAGGCCTCTGGCTAACATGTTAGAAGACACAAATGATTTTTAGGACTGGTAAATAGTAGTAGATTCAGGAATATGTTACAAAAAGAAGTTTCATTTTCTGGGCACCTAACTCATAAGAGTCTTCTCTACAGAAAAATTGGTGTTTTTCATAGCTTCTCCATTCAGTAATCCATTTCTTAACTTAAAGATTTAAATTTATTTTTTCTTCTCCAGTATTTTATCTCAGCATTACCTAATGCTTAGACGGGATAGGTCACATCTGGATCTTCCCAAACATTAGAAATATTTAGAAAAGTTAACATTTCAACTTCTTTGGCTCTGAGTTAAAATAGACATTTCCAGTCCTCAATTTTTTTTAGGTATTAGAGAAAAGAAAAATCCTTTCCCACCTAACCCTAATTTAACTTTCAAAACAGTCCTTAGTTCTGGGGCACCTGGATGGCTCAGTTGGTTAAGGGTCCAACTTTGGCTCAGGTCATGATATCACGGTTCGTGGGTTCGAGCCCCACATCTGACTCTGTGCTGACAGCTCGGAGTCTGGAGCCTGCTTTAGATTCTGTGTCTCCCTCTCTCTCTCTGCCCCTCCCCCGCTCATGCTCTGTTTCTCTCTCTCTCTCTCCTTCAAAAATAAACAAACATGTAAAAAAGATTTTTTTAAATAATAAAAACTTCTAACTTAGTTCTGAAAGTTAGAGATGACTTCCTGTCTTCAAGGGATTACAAACTGCTAGGTACATGACATGCAACATCTTTACGTAGGTTAAAAACATTTTTATAATGGTTATCCTAGTAAGAAAAGATGATTACGGTTTTCATCAAGAAGCTATGAAATAGGGGCGCCTGGGTGGCTCAGTTGGTTAAGCGGCCGACTTCGGCTCAGGTCATGATCTCGCGGTTTGTGAGTTCGAGCCCCACGTCGGGCTCTGTGCTGACAGCTCAGGGCCTGGAGCCTGTTTCAGATTCTGTGTCTCCCTCTCTCTGACCCTTCCCCGTTCATGCTCTGTCTCTCTCTGTCTCAAAAATAAATAAATGTTAAAAAAAATTAAAAAAAAAAAAAGAAGCTATGAAATATATTGTACTTGTTGATGTTTATTATGTCCCAACTCAGGTGTCTCTACAAAACACAATTTACACTGAATGTTCTCGTAAGAAAAAAAAGAAAAGCAGAAAATATATTTAAATAAGTTGAAAAAAGATCAGACTATATTCTGGCTATACTTCATAAATATGAATGACAACTTGTGAGAAAAAGAATGTGTAATAATTCTCTTTGCTAATGTAAAAAGTGCTGACAAAATCTATATTGGTGACTTTATACTTTAACTTCACCATTTATAAGAATGCTTCCAAATGAAGTCTGTTATACTCAATGATATTTCAGTTTGGCAATGTCTTAACATTTAGGCAGCAATGTCATGTATTGTTCGAACTTAGTTATTTTTACTGGGCTAATGTTAATTATCCATTCGCCATTTTCAATGTGGATAATGTCCATTCCGATTCCAATGGTGATAGCTTTTTTCCTTAGGATTCTCTATCTGCAATATTCACTGATGTCTTCTATGAGAATTTCACTTAGTGGTTTAAAAATAAAAACACCTGCAGAAACATACAAGTTCACAGGAAAAATTCAGAACACCTTAGAGTACTACGCCATACAGCAACTGGAATGGTAGATGCACACACTGTTAACTGTTACACATCATCCTGAGTACAACACAGTATTTGCTTAGTCAACTTGAAATTAATCACACAAGAGACCCCAAATTTTTGCTCCAGCAGTTTAAAGCAGGTCTTCTTGAAATAATAACATGTATCCATTTTTTTTTTTTTAATTTCATTTAGAGAGAGAGAGAAAGCGCAGCGAGCACACACAACCAGGGAAGGGACAGAGACAGGAGAGAGAATCCCAAGCAGGCTCCACACTGTCTGTGTAGAGCCCAATGGGGGGCTCAATATCACAAATGGTGAGATCATGACCTGAGCCAAAGTCAAGAGCTGGGACGCTTAACTGACTGAGCCACCCAAGTGCCCCTGACATGTATCTATTTCAAGTGGATTATTAATTTCTTCTAAAATTTGTAAATAAATCAGGAACAAATAAAGGATGAGTATTTAAGCTCCTGGTGACTGCCATTTAAATGAAGAGAAAAACCAGTCCTATTCATAAATCTTTTAGTATATTTTGGTCTCCCTAAGTATTTACTTGGGAGCAATTCAGACTAGCAATTATTACCAGTAATTATTATCATAGTGTATCGCGTTCAACAGTTTTAAATGCTTTAAGTCTTTAAATTGTCAAAGAAATTTGATTACAATTTAAAAATATTATTACCTAAAAAAATATTATGACCTACATTTATGTCTTCAAAAATATCAGAGAACTAAGGATTTCCTAAAAGTGCTCTTTACTAAGTCCCCAATAAAACAAGCTTTGCATGAAAATTATGGAAGATATAAGAAAAACTGCACAAATCAAAGAATTATTTAAAAACAGATGTGCTTTTTGCCTTGAAAAATACATCATTGGTTTAAACTTGCCTGGAAGATGAGTTTTTCAAATGCATCTTAACTCTCTTCATTTTGTTATGACTGAAATTTGATCCCACTAAAAAATTTTCAGTACTGCAGAAGTCTTAGGCAGAAAGGAGAATCAACACAACTCTAGGGAAGGGAGGCATTTAATCTTTGAAGAATTATTAATACAACTTTGAAAACTCACAAAAGCCCTATTAGGTTTCCCTATTTATCTCTAAATGCTTAAGTTTTTTTTCAACACCCAACATGAAGATGTATCTGACTCACACTTTAAGAAATGTTGCTCTAGGGGCACCTGGGTGGCTCCAACAGTTAAGCATTCGGCTCTGTGCTGACAGCTCAGAGCCTGCTTGGGATTCTCTTTCCCTCTTTCTCTGCCCCTCCCCTGCTCTCTCTTTTTCTCAAAATAAGTAAATAAATAAACTTAAAATAAAAAATCGGAAAAAAAAGAAATACTGCTCTAGAGAACTGTTTATCAAGGTGTGAATGGCAATCTACTGCTGGGTAGTAAGATCATTTTAGTGGGTCATGGCTAGAATTTTAAAATATATATAAAATATCAATGTGTCTCAGTATGAGTACTGAGTAGTAAAGTAAAATGTGGTTTTTTTAAAGTTGATTTGTTTTGAGAGAGACAGAGATAGCACGAGTGGGAGAGGGGCAGAAAGAGAAAAGCCCAAGCAGGCTCCATGTTGCCAGCATGGAATCTGACACAGGGCTCAATCCCACAAACCATGAGATCATGACCTGAGCTGAAACCAAGAGTCAGACACTTAACCGACTGAGCCACCCAGGTGCCCCCTGTAAAATGTGTCTCTTATTATAGTTTGCAGTCAAAAAAGGTTGAAAACAACTGCTTTACAACATGTACTCTAAGAGGGCACACTACAAAGCATGTCCAAGATCACAAAATAAATCTGTAATGCAAACAGGACTCAAATCACCTAGAATGCAAGAAAAAGTACATATAAGACCAGAGTCTTTGAAATATCTATCAACTGTTCCTCTAATAGCTATATTCTAAATCCTTACCCACTTACAGATTCACAATGTATATTAGTTAAAGATGGCAAATTTGTTTATCTCTTCCCTTTCATTCTAAAATAAGAGTGGGGCACCTGGGTGGCTCAGTGGGTTTAGCCTCCGACTTCTGCTCAGGTCATGATCTCAGGGCTTATGAGTTTGGCCACGTATCAGGCTCTGGGCTGACAGCTCAGAGCTTGGAGTCTGCTTTGGATTCTGTGTCTCCCTCTCTCTCTGCCCTTCCCCCGCTCACACTTGCTCGCTCTCTCTCAAAAATAAATGAACATTTTAAAAAATTGTTTAAATACGACTAAAAAAAACCCACAACAGAATATAGCTCTGTGTGTGTGTGTGTGTGTGTGTGTGTGTGTGTGTGTGTAAACCCACAATAACAAAGAAAAGAATGGGCCTTTAGGCCAAAGACTTCAACAAATTTCTGGAAAACTCAAAGTACATGAAGAAGTGGTAACTGACAAAACCAAAAAGCAGGAAGCCACATTCTAGAATAAATAGGGAATTACAGATAAGGTTCCCACAGAACTCTGGATTAGAAATACCTGGTGAAATAGAGGATGGGATTAAGACATGAGCTGAAAATAGGAGATTATATAAATCTGCATGTACTGAACAGTCTACCATCTCAATCCAAAAGTCAGTCAAGCATTCATGCTCCAGGCCAAAAAAAAAAAAAAAAAAAAAAAAAAAGGGGGGTGGGCAAAGCAACTCAATTGTCCCAGAGAAAAATTCTAGCTTTTACTAGTTAGTTCCCTGACCAATTACTCGAAACAAAAGCAGGCAGTGAGTGAACCTCCATCCAACTTCTAAAGTGATTTTTTAAAATTCACTAATTTTAATAGAAAATAAAGGATCACCAGACATTCAAGTAAAGCCTTGAAAACATGAAAGAAAACTAAATAAACAAAAAAAGATGCCAAACAATGGGTTAATTTAGCATATCACTTTGAAATTTCAAATGCCCAGGAGAAAAGACTGAATGCTTTCAAATTAAAAAAAAAAAAAAAAAAAGTTGGGGTGCCTGGGTGGGTCAGTTGGTTGAGCATCTGACTTCGGCTCAGGTCACAATCTCCGGGTTTGTGAGTTCCAGCCCCGCGATGGGCTCTGCTGACAGCTGGGAGCCTGGAGCCTGTTCTGTTTCCCTCTCTCAGCCCCTCCCTTGCTCACACTGTCTCTCTTTCTCTCTCAAAAATAAATTAAAAAAATTTTTTTAATTAACTCACAAAAGAACCAGAGACAGATATCCAAGATGACGCAAGAAGATAATGGGGCTATATCATTCAAATTCTAATGCCAATCTAGAACTGTGTTAACTAGCCAACAATCAATAAAGTGTAAGGATTCAATAAAGGCATTTTCAGATATAAAAACATTTGGAAAACTTAGCACCTTCACAACCTTTCTTAAGAAATTACCTGAGGACATGATGCAGCAATAAAGGAAAAAGAGAAAAAATGGAATCCAGGAATAAGGGAAAACAATCCAGAAAAGCAATTAAGTCCTAGAGAGCAACTGAGCCATTCAGAACAGGAGGAATAAAGCCCTATGAGAGTTATGCCTACAGGAAGATCAATAGGATATCATATTGCATGGAAAACTGAAGAAAAACTTAAGAGTATGTTAAAAGTACAAGGAAAGAAAAAGAGACACAATTAGAAACTCCAGTTTCTAAATACTAAAAAAAACCATATAAGGAAATGTAATTACATTATGTGGCTCTGAAGCCTATATAGTCAACAACATAAGCCTTCACTCACTTTCAACTTTAAGAATTACAATTTACAAAAATCTTAACTGTGGTACAGAAAATGTTACCAACCTTAAAAATGTAATAATGTAAAGATGACGAAGGTTGAGGGTGAAAGAAGAGGAGGAGAAAGTGAGTGGCACCACCTTTCCAACTTCATTTCCCATTATGCCCGCTTTTATATCCCATGTTCCATTTATAATGATACCTGAAGCTTCCTGTTTTACGTGCACTGGTTGGAATGGACTCTACCATTCTCATTCATCCTCTTCAGAAGCAAATAAAGTCAGTGCTTACCTAAACACTAACCAATGAGAAAAAACTTTAGCCAAAGGATTTCAAGTCTACCGGAACCATCAAACACGACTATCTCCCCTACTATGAGAGAACTAAGATATTTTAGCCTAATACCATTATTTATAAAACTTCCTTTGTTCTAATTTCATGCTTAGCAAGTGTAGTAGTTTTAAATTTTGTCCACAAATTATCTAACACCCCTCTCTTCAAAACGTGTTTATTTCTCCTATGAAATGTGGGCTAGACTTAGTCACTTGTTTCTAGGGAACAGTCTCAGCACTGCCGAAGTGAAGCTACGTGACTTCCAACTAAAGGCCATAAAAGTGAGACTATGTGACTTCTATGACTGGTTCTTTCTAAAAAGAATCAGAGTCACAAGAGGTCTCATGTTTCATAGAATAAACTATTTGAGAAAAATAATGCCTATGTAGTTGGGTATACACTCTGGTTGATTGCACTAATTCGTCTGATATTAGCAAACTTTGTAAAAATTTTTTGAAGATTAAATTAGAATCTTTAAGAAAACGTGGTGAGAAAGTTTTAACTATACTCTTTAGTGTCAGTTTGTAAAACTTATTTAGAAAAACTGTACCACTAAATCATACACAGTACAAATGTAAATTAGCCAAGTTCATGACTTAGTAATAAATGCCAATTTATTAATTTATGATGGGAAATTATTCCTCCATGTACCATATTAGAATATTCCAGTTATGTGTTCCTTAGGCAGACCTACAGGAGAAGCCAGATCATTATCAGAATGATGTCTGGTGTTTTAATTTTCTATTGCTTAGTAACAAATCATTACAAATTTAGTGGCTTGAAACAATAATTATTATCTATCACAGTTTTTTTAGGTCAGAGATTCAGACAGAACATAGCAGGGACAACTTATCTCTGTTCCATGAAGTCTAAGGCCTCAGCTAGAAAACTAGAAAACTTGGAGAAATCTGTGAAGGCTAAATCACTCATACATGTGTTGATAGTTAATTCAGGCTTTTGAATGAAGGTCTAGCAGGGGCTAGTGCCAGAACCACCACATGTGACCTCTCCATGTGGCCTAGCCTTCCTCACAATATGTTGACTGGGTTCCCAGGGCAAGTAATTTGAGAGATCTAACAAAAGATAAGAAAGACTTTTATGAAGACAATAACAAAACTTTTATGAAATATATAAAAGAAATAAATAGCAGAGATATAGAATTATTCATGGATGAGAAGACATCTTCCTCAATCTATACAGAGAAAGCATTTTGGATTGCAACATGATGCTGCACTCAATTGACAGAGTGTTTTGTTGGAACCTGAAGAGTTGCTCTTAAAATTCATCAGGAAAAATGAAGAGCCAAGAATAGCCAAGCTGATATTTAAGATGAAGAAGGAAGACTAACCTTACTACATATAGTGATTAAAACTACACGACTTGAGACAGGAATAGACAAAAAGACCACTGGAAAAGAAAAAAATAAGGTACCTAGGAACATACTAGGGTACATATACAGAAGATTAATATATAATAGAGTTGGGTTTTTTTAATGTCAGTAGTGAATTTTTTAATTTAATAAATTATGGTAGGACCATTGGTTATTCATATGGAAAAAAAATTAGATCCCTCCTTCACACCATTTATAAAAATTAATTCTTTTAGAGAACTAAAAGACTAAACGTGACTAGGTAAAGTGTGAAACATTTAATTTTATAACCAACTCTGGACTGGCATCCAGAATTCACAAAAGAACATCTATAAATCAATAAAAAAAGACAAATCTATAGAAAAGAGCACATGAAACATAAATGATCAATAAACATATGAAATGACATTCAACCACACTGGAAAGCAGAAAAATGTTAATATGTATAAACCATACATATGAATTTACGTGTGAAATACATCACTCCATACCCATTGGATTCAAAAATAACAAAAAGTGTGGGCAACACTGCTGCTTCCAGCAGGCTAGACTTTCCACTGTAACATACTAAAAACTAGAGAAAATATGTGAAATAACTGTTTTCAGATGCTGGAAAACACGCAATATGGGACTGTGATCCTTAAGAGAAGGGAAACAGTGAGCCCACAATCACATAAGCTCTCCGTTAGCACTTTCCAGACTGCACCATAGGGAGAAGACTCAAAATAGCAAACAGGCTTGCTGAGCTAAATACAAAGTGGAAATCAGGGCTAATGAAGTGGCTGGAATCTACAGGTTAAAGTACTAGAGAGAAACGAACTATACAGAGAAGGAATTTCTATTATTCTACTTACATTGAAGTGATGATACAACTTGTTTCTTTTGCTTACATAGCAAGTCATTATTTAATGTAAAAGCTATCCTGTATTCTGGCATGAATCCCACATGATCATGATGTATCATCCTATTTTTATGTTGCTAAATTCAATTTGTAAATATTCTGTATAACATTTTTGCATCTTTGCATTTTGTTGTTGTTGTAATGTCCTTGTCAAGGTTCTTTTTTTTTTTTTTTTTTTTTTTTTTTTAGTTCTCAAGTTAGATAACATACAGTGTAGTCTTGGCTTCAGGAGTAGAATCTAGTGATTCATCACTTACATATAACACCCAGTGCTCATCCCAACAGTGCCCTCCTTAATGACCATCACTCATTTACCCCATTTGTCACAGTTCTTAATTACGATTCAATTAAGTAGGTATAAGACTTGTTTAGATTTTTGTTTCTTCTTGTGTCAGTTTCAGAAAGCTGTTTATTTCAAGGGATTTTCCCAATTCCTTTAAGTTTTCAAACGTATTGGCATGATTATATATTTGAAAGCTATAAATTCCTACATAAAAGAAAGGTACTAATTATTACTACAAAAGAAGCTAAAATTTTAGTCTGCAGGAAGTTCAACTTCTAGCAAGACAAGGTAAAAGCTCCACAGACCTGCACTCCAGTGAAACAGATGAAAATAATTTTTAAACTTTGAAAGCTTCTGGAAATGGCCCTAAGGTAAGCAGCAAATGAGGAAACATCTATCCAAGAATACTTATGAAAATTTATTAAGAACGGCAAGAATGTGTGGTATCTGAACAAAGTGCCTCTCTCCTCTCGGCTTAGCTAAGCAGAAACTCCACTCTGGAGGGAGGCAGCCAAGAACACAAGGACCCCTTTACTACCAGATCTTGATCAGGCAGCTTTCCCTAGGTGAGGAGCATGATGTTGGCATTTCTCACCCTGCCCACAACTACCTATTAATGAGTTTAAG
Source organism: Panthera uncia (assembly GCF_023721935.1). Taxonomy (NCBI): domain Eukaryota; kingdom Metazoa; phylum Chordata; class Mammalia; order Carnivora; family Felidae; genus Panthera; species Panthera uncia. The sequence goes on from NC_064813.1 coordinate 30,219,726, forward strand.
TTCTGGGCCAGTGCAATTGAGAAGAAGGGCTCCCTTCTTTTGCCCAACTTCCACTCATGGACAGAGGCTCTACCTCTGGTGCAGCACCACTGAGAATACTGGGGCTATCATTATCTCAGTCCTAGCCTGTAGGTGCTTCCATGCTGGAAGAGGCAAGCCAAAAAGATCTTAGGCTAATGCTCCTTCTCCACCTTCTGCTCAGCTCCTGAAGTAGGGTGTCATTCAGAGAGAAGCATGCCATTGTCCCTATCCCCAGCTCCAGAGTCCTAACTCAAAAAATTTGCCTGGGGGGCGGGGGGGGGGGGAGCAAGACATAAAACAGCTGTTATGTCTCTTCCCAAAGGAAATGACTTCTTTTGCAACACAGCATAGAAAAGTTCAAGGTTAGGGGTGTTCTCAAAAACAGTGGGGGTTAGTGAATGGCAATGGGAAGATTTGTAAATTCACTGAGAAAATAGGCTTTAGTCAGCTAGTATGCAGAATACCAGGGAAAGAAACAGCTTGGAGGAGCACTCTGGTGTTAGAACAAATATCAGACACTGACCTCAGGAACTATTCCTTCCAAAAAGCCTGAATTTGACTAGATTAGTCACAAAAAAATTAGAACAATTTATGCCCCAGAGCATTGTTGAGAACAATTAAACAAGCTGGAAGTCACTGGAATTTAAAGCTGGGGGTGTTGTTAGGAAAACATAAAGAGAGCCCTGTCAAAAGCACCTTCATCTCAGGGTGACTACTGGCATACCTAAAGCTGCATCCTCTAAGGAACAATATTAGACCCAGTCACTAAACAAGTAAGTGACAACAATAAGCTCTGAGGGGTGGGACAAGTACCCAGTATTGTACTGCTATAATATATTAAATACATTATCTAAAGTGTTCAGTTAACAACAACAAAAAATTTACAAGATACACAAAGAAACAGGAAAGTATGTCCCATATACCAAGGGGAAAAAAGAGAAGGCAATAGAAACTGCCTATGAGAGCAACCAAATGTTGGATTTAAGAGAAAATGATTTCAAAGCAGCCATTATAAATATATTCAAAGAACTAAAGGTAACCATCGCTGAAGTAAAGAAGGTATGACAATGTCACATCAAATAAAGGATGTCAATAGAAACAGACTTTACAAAAAAAAAGAAAGAGAGAAACAAGATTCTGCATTGCCAAGTACAATAACAAAATGAAAAACTCACTAGAAGGACTCAACTGATGTGAATTGGCAGAGGAAAGAATTAGGGAAGTTTGAAGATAAATTGATACAGACTATGAAATCTCAATACAGAAAGAGGTGAATAAAAATGAACAGAACTTCAGGAACACCTGGGTGGCTCAGTTAGGTGTCTGACTCTTGATTTCGACTCAGGTCATGATCCTATAGTTTGTGACAATGAGCCCCACATTGTGCTCTGCACTGACAGTACAGAGCCTGCTTGGGACTCTCTCTCCTCTGTCTGTCTCTCCCTCTCTCTGCCCCTCCCCTACTCATGAATGCTCTTTCTCTCTCAAAATAAATTTTAAAAACATTAAAAAAAATGAACAGAACTTCAATCTGTAGGACACCGTGTACCACATGCACATAAAAGGAGAAAAAAGAAAGAAGCAGAAAAAATATTTGAAGAAATCATGACTGAAACTTCCCAAATTTACTGAATAACATTAAGCTGCATATCCAGAAAGCTCAACAACTCTAAGAAGGAAAAATACAAGGGAGATTCACAGATATACCATAAAAGTGCTGAAAGTCAAAGACAAGGAGAAAAATCTTGAAAGCTGCAAAAGAAAAACAACTAGTCACTTACAAGGGCTAACATTAATGGTTAATTTCTCAGTAGAAATAGTAGAGGCTAGAAAACAGCAGAGTAACATATTCAAACTGCTCAAAAAGAACAAACAAAATAACCTGTCACCCCCAAATCCTATATCCAGCAAAGCTATCATTCAAAAATGAAGGCAGGGGCACCTGGGTGGCCCAGTGAGTTAACTGTCATGATCTCATAGGTTCATGAGTTTGAGCCCCACATCAGGTTCTGTGCTGACATCTCAGAGCCTGGAGCCTGCTTTGAATTCTGTGTCTTTCTCTCTCTCTGCCCTTCCCCTGCTCAGCACTCTCCCTCTGAAAAATAAACATTAAAGAAAACTTAAAAAAAAAAAAAAAGGCAAAATAAAGATATTTCCAAATAAACAAAAACTCAGAGGCTACCCAGACTGCCTTACAAGAAACATTAAAGAAATTCCATCAGGCTGAAAGCAAATAACCACAGAAAGTAATTCCAATCCACAAAGAAACCACAAAGAACTCCAGTAAATTATGTAATTATAAAAGGAAGTATAAATGCATATATTTTCTTTTTTCTCTTAGCGGGTTCAAAAAAACCCCAATGTATAAAGTAATATAAATACACATATATATAATATATATATTATAAATATATAATTAGGTTATTACCATATATAGACATATAACATATTTGCCAATAACAGCACAAAGGAGATGGGTGGAAGCAAACATGTACTGGGCTAATGAATGAATGATGATAAAGCATTAAGTACAATAAAACACTACTGGGTTTGTAACAACAAATGTAACTGAATAACAACACCATAAAAAGGAGGAAAAGGAAATACACAAATACAGAAGTAATGTTTCCATATCTCACTGGAAATAAGCTAATATAAATCTGAAGTTGATTCCAATAAATATATACATGACAAGCCCAAGGGCATCCACTAAAAATAAACTCAAAAAGATGTGATAAAAAATCATTAAACAAACAAATGCTGCTGTGAAAAATATTCACCTAATACTAAAGAAAACAGTAAAGGAAGAATGTAGAACAAAAAAGGCATGAGACACAGAAAACAAAAAGTAAAATGGCAGACATAAATCCAACTATATCAACAAATAACATTAAATACAAATGGATTAAACAATCCAGTCAAAAGGCAGTGATTTCAAACTGAATTAAAAAAGACCTAATTATATGCTCTTCTCCCCATAATAAGTTACAGATTCAAAGACACAAATAGACTGAAAAGGATGGAAAGTGATATATCATGCAAACACAAGAAAGCTAGAGTGGTATACTGATATCAGATAAACAGATTTTAAAACAAACAAAAAAAATTGTATTAGAGATAGAGATCCATTTTATGATGAAAGGGTCAATTCATGACTAAGATGCAACAATTACAAAATATGTGCACTAACAGTTCCAAAATATATAAAGCAAAACTAAAAGAAGTGAAGAAAGAAATGGACAATTCAACAAGAGAGACTTCAAGATCTCATTAAAAAAAAAATTTTTTTTTAAATGTTTATTTATTTAGAGAGTACGCACGATTGGGAAAAGGGCAGAGAGAGAGGGGAGAGAGAGTCCCAAGCAGGCTCCACACTGTCAGTACAGAGTCCTACACAGGACTCGAATTCATGAAACTGTAAGATCATGACCTAAGCCAAAATCAAGAGTCAGACGCCTAACGCAATGTGCCACTCAGGCGCCCCATAATATCTCATTTTTAATAATGGATAGAACTAGACACAAGATCAAGGAAATACAAGGCTTACACTATAAATTAACCAGATCTAACAGACTTCTATAGAACACTAAGGAATTTATATTTACTATAGAATTCTCCAGCCAACAACAGCAGAATACATACTCTCAAGTGCACATGGAACAGTCTCCAGGACAGGCCATATGCCAAGTTATAAAACTACCTCAAAAAAAGTAAAAACAGAAATACCACAAAGTATGTCCTCGACCATGGTAGAATGAAATTATAAATCAGTAACAGAAAACAAATTGGGAAAATCACAAATACACAGAAATTAAACCATACACACTCCTAAATAACTAATGTATCAAAGATACCAAAGGAAAAATCAGAAAATATTTTGAGACGAATGAAAATGAAGACACAACATACTAACACATCTGGGATGTAGCTAAAAAGTATTTAGAAGGGAATTTATACCTGTAAATACCTATAGAAAAACAAATAAAAATCTCAAATCAATAACCTCTTTCAATTTCAAGTGTGCCAGAATAGCCAAAACAATCTTGAAAAAGAACAAAGTAGGAAGACTCAGACTTTTCCATTTCAAAATGTACTACACAAACCAAAAGTAATCAAGACAGTGTGGTACTGATAAAACAACAGAATACAGATCAGTGGAATAGAACTGAAATCCCAAAAATAAAACCATGTGCCAAATGATTTTGAACAAGTTAAACAAGTTTTCAACAAGTTTCCTTATCTAATGGGGAAAACGTATTTTCAACAAATGGTGCTAGGACATCTGAATAGCTACATGCAAAAGAATAAATCTGAACTGTTATATCACATTCCATACAAAACTTGAACTCAAAATGCATCAAAGACCTAAAAATGTAAAGGCTAACATATAACATTCTTAGAAGAAAACATAAAGGTAAACCTAATGACATCAGATTTGGGAAAGATTTTTAGGACACCAAAAGCATGAGGAAAAAGAAAAAAAGATAATTTAGGATTTTATCAAAATTAAAACCATCTGCACTTCAAAGGATACCATTAAGAAAGTGAAAAGACAAAGGAACATTACGACTTGATAAAAAGACAACTCAATTAAAAAATGGGCAAAGGGTCTGAAGAGTCATTTCTACAAGGAAGATACACCAAATGGCCAAAAAGCACATTAAAAGATGCTTGACATCTTTAGTCATTAGAGAAATGCAAATCATAACCACAAAAATTTCACACTTCATACCTGTTAGGATGGCTGTATTAAAAACGTCAGAGTAACAAGTGTTGGTGAGGGTATGCAGAGATCATAAACTGGTGGGTAGGAATGTAAAATAGCATGACCATGGTGGAAAACAAGTGTGGCAGTTCCTCAAGCAATTAAACACAAAATTATATGTGACCCAAAAATTCTACTTCTAGGTATACACCCAAGAGAAATTAAAACATATGCTCACACAAAAACTTGTACACAAATGTTTACAGCAACATTATTCATAATAACCAAAAGGTGGAAATCCAAATGTCCATCAACTGATGAATGGACAAATAAAATATGGTACTAAAGCCATACAATGGATTATTACTCAGCCATAAGAGAAATGAAATACTGATACATGCTACCACATGGATGAAAATATTATGTTAGGTGAAAAGAAGCCAGTGATATAAAAGACTTACAAAAGACTATATATGATCCCATTCATATAAAATGTCCAGAACAGGAACAGAAAGTAGAGAGAAGACAGAAAGAGTATAGAGACAGAAAGTAGATCAGTGGCTGCTTAGAGTAGGGGATGAGTGAGGCGAGGAGTAATAGTTAAATGGTATGGCATTTCTTTCTGACATTATGAAAATGTTCTAAAATTGACTGTAGTGATGGTTGTAAATATCTGTACATATACTAAAAGCCATGGGTGAATTGCACAGTATATGAATTATATCTCAATAAAGCTGTTAAAATTTTTAGTTCAGTCCTGGTCTCTCAAATACTTTCATGCTAAATATGCAAAACATTACTGAAAGACAGTGAAAGTTTAAAGATCAGCTGTGGTTTAAAGATCAAATGCCACTAACCAATAATCATAAAAACTTCATTCTACCCCAAATGTATATACAACACATGCCTAGAATACCGTTGTTTGGTCTTTATGCCATCTATACTTATTTATACAGAACATGTAAATGAAAACACAAAAACCACATCATAAAATAAGAATAATATTTTATCAACAGAACTACATAGGGTTGGTTTTAAGAACAGTTCACTGAATAAAAAAGTAAATTCCATAGGGTAAGATAATTTGTGGAGCTTTCCTGTGTAATGTAGATTTGATCACTGTCTCAAATTCATGTTACCAGAAAATATAGTTTATATATATTTCTCTTAAGACCTCAAATATCAAGTAGAATGGTGAAATTTCAATATTCATTATCATAAAACCTTCCTTTTCTTGCCCATTTTCATAAAAATGTAATAAACTAAACTTCTTAGGGACAACCAAATTATTTCAAGTTGTTGATTGTTAATCTATTTTACCTTTAAGAACAAATAGTTTTAAGTATCAAGTATCATAATCTGTAACAGAAGTTTTATAGGTATAATTTTCCTTAAAGGAAAAATGGATCATATTTCCAATTAGTGCTGCTCACATTTTAGAAATCTAAAGTAGGATCTCATATAGGATTCATGCTACAAATTATAGAACAAGCACTGTATCATAGCAACCCAGCAATACCACTACAGTGACACGCTGAGGATGCAATCCAAGATTCTAATTTAAGAAACTGGCACAGAATATAGGACATGTAGCTTTTTTTGGCAATACTCCTAGAACATTAATAACTGAGACTCTAAATTCAGCTTTTATTTGAAACTTTAGAGGATCAAACTATTACAAAGGAACAATAGAAACATTTATTAACAAATGATTCACAGCATTGCAAATAGGACTTAGTTTAGGACCTAGGATTTCACTAAAATTGAAAATGGTTGGAAAAAAATGGAGGCATCACCTTTTAGGAAATTTGAATACATGCACCCTACCAATTTGAAAATGAATCGTAATATACAAATATTACTTTAATAAAACCACTGGACTACTAAAACTTTAAAGAACATAAATATTTCTATGATTTACTCGTTACTATTCAAAGGTGAATATATCCACAATCATTGCATTATAGAAGGATAAAAATACACTGCTTGATTTTTATCTCAAAAAAATTAACTTTGTTATCTTTTGTCTTCAAAAATAACTTCTGATAAAGTAGAAAAGAACAAGAAATGAAGATGAGCCAATATGGGGCATTTCTTAGAATATAGAAATCTGGAATTTTAGAAAGCTGAATACTGAAAAGCAGACTCCTGAGAGAGTATGTGAATATACCTCATTTCATTGCGCTTCCCAGATATTGCAGTTTTTACAAACTGAAGGTCTGTGGCAACCCTGCATTGAGCAAGTCTATTGGCACCATTTTTCTAACCACATTTGCTCATTTTGTATCTCTGTGTCACGTTTTGGTAATTCTTAGAATATTTCAAACTTTTTCATTATTTTATGTTATGGTGACTTATAATCAGTGATTATGACTCACTGAAAGCTGATGATTAGCATTTTTTTTAGCAATAAAGTATTTTCAAATTAAGGTACATACTTTTTAGCCATAATGCAATTGCACACTTAAAAGAATACAGTACGGTGTTAATACAACTTTTATATGTGCTGGGAAATAAAAAAATTCATTTCACTCACTTTATTGTAATATATACTTTATTGTGGTGGAACCAAACCTGCAATATCTTTGAAATATGCCTATAAATGGAATATCCGTGTCATGGGCTTAATTCAATTTGTTTTTTGGTTGTTTTTTTTTTCTGTGATAAATTTTGAAACATTGTTTTTGCTTAATTCAATTTGAATATAAAACCTGTTATTCATTAAATAAAACAGGTTTTTAGAAGCATTTTGTTTTTCATTTGGGATTTTGGGGGGACGAGAAGTATTAAACAGATCTTCATAGATCAATGCCTCTATAGTTATTTTCAGTTTTCATGGCTGTGATGAGGTTCCATCTGGCAGCTACTCCTCCCTGTAACTCCTAAGAAACACCTGCTACCCGTGTTAAGGAAAAGGATTACTGACTTAACAAGGCTGTTCAAATCTCGAAAACAGGCCCTAAGGTCTACAAACACCCCACCACCAGGCCATAGATGGGCTTCAGGGTTGTGGTGGTGGTGGTGGTGGTGAATCCAAGAACCCTAAAATTATACATACAATATCGTATATGATATTTTCTGAGAAGATGATGCACTTCTTTAATCAGGTTTTCAAAGAGATCCATGTATAACCTCCCTAAAATTAAATACCAGTGGTCTTAGAAATTATTTCCTCTCCTTTTTATACAAGGAATTTTTCTAGGTCTAAAGTGATTTGATCTAGTATTTCCAGAAATAAAAAACTTTATTCAGAAACCAATCTAAATTAATTTTAGAGGTGCCTGGATGGCTCAGTAGGTGAAGCATCCAATTTCTGATCTCAGCTCAGGTCTTGATCTCAGGGTGGGTGAGTTCAAGCCCCGTACTGAGCTCCATGCTGGGGATTAAGCCTACTGAAAAATAATAATAAAAATGAAAAATTAATTTTACTGTTTTCCTTTCAGAAGTATGCTATTTTTAATATCCAATTAAAGTAAAAATGGGTTACAGAATAGCATACATTATGTGATACCACTTAATGGGAAAATATGAGAATGATTCTCAAAATTTTAAGAGATGTTTCCTCTGGGGATTTTTATTTTCTACCTTTGTAAGATTCTTTTTTGACTTAAATTTAACAGTCTATCAGTTTTTATAAAAATCATAAAGACACAGAGTAGTTAAGAATATGACATTTCTTATTGCACAGTCCTTAAGTGAGTTTATTTTAGAAAACCATGAAAACTGAAACTCACTCATGACTCACAGCAAGTATTGTATCCTAAAATAGTCATTCCTATTCCACGGGAGAAGCTACTTATCCAGACTTAAAAAAAAAGAAAGAAAGAAAGAAAGAAAAAAAAAGCAGTTCTCAAAATATCAAAATATGTTATGTGTAAGGTCATCCATGTAGTCCAAATTAAAAACAGGATATTCAAATATATGAAATACCAAAATCAGTGCCTGGTTACCTGGTAGCTAGGTAAAAGCAGGGTTATTTTTAAGTTTCCTACATGAATGACAGAAATTTCCTATGAAAGAAATACTATTAAAACTAAATGCACCTTAAAAGCATTTCATTGATACATTTACTACTTTATTTCCACTCCGGATTCAAATTTAGGCTGTTCATACACTGGGACAAACGTATGTGGACAAAAGAGATGACATCGTCTAATTTGTTTTCTGGAGCATTTACAGGAGAATAAAATCAGTAAAGTGACAGATGAATTAGCCCAACTGATTTTTATATCCAAGACTTAGAGGTTTTGCTCAATTTATTTCCTCTCTCAAATTGGGAAATAACGATCAGAAAGATTATGCTAATGTGGCCGCAAATACAAGTTTTCAAAACTGTGTCTACATAGCTTAAAGGGAGACTGAAATATACATAGCATTTCCAAAAGAGAGGCAAAAATAAGTAGACAGGCTGATTGGTTCTTGATATTTCAAAATAACTCCTCAAAGCTGCTAATTATAGATTTTAACCTTAACTTCATATTATAAATCTAGCTCGGACAAAAGTGCTGAGTGATTAAAAGTTCTTTCATCTTATTTCTCAGCACACATTCATAAAACAAATGTTCTCCAATAAAAATTTTTACATTACTTTAAAAAGGGAAGAATGGTGCTAAAAGGGAGACTCCAAAGAATATCAATGAAGTATTTCTATATCAGAAGAATTTAAGAAATAAAAATCCTCTGCTTTGAAGATTCTTAGAAAAAAACTATGTTCACTACTGGTCTACCTGCCCAGGACCTAAAAGAAATTAGTGTCTTCACAAGGCTCAATTACTACTATTTTTCCTTTGCACTGTTAGAAAATAAGGTGTTAATTTTGCTTTAGTGCAGGCAATACACATTTTCAGTTTAATATTATAGAGGAAGAATCAATAACCAACTGAAAAGATACTGAGCTATAAATGACTTGCACAAAAAATATAGCCTACCTGTTTTGTTTTCTTCATCAACAAAATGCTAAATTTAGTGCTATATGTAAACACTATGGGACTTGGCTATCAATCATTATAAAACTGTCAATCACTGCATGACACAAAATGGTGTTTTTCTTTAAGTCGATTTAATAGTTTTTGCTTCATTATTTCATTCAATAAATAATAAAATCAAGAATTGACTACCTAATTGCTGGGGAAGAAGATACGTATCTCAGGTCTTGGAGCACTTTACTTACAGTCTAAAGGCAGAAAACAGGCAATAAGTAATTCTAACCTCACTCATGCACTTGTCCCAACATATTTTGTGATCTCCCTCACACATATACCATCTGGCGTACACAGACATTCCACTGAAAAGTGAGTAGATAATCCTTATTTGGCCAGAAGACCACGTAGCCAACATTTCAAACTATAACCATTTTCTAACAGGCAAACTTGAAAATCTTGTAATTAATGTTTAGAAGTCATAGAAATTACCAAATGAGCACTCCGTGATTCACACTTCCAAAAGAATATCTCAAAATGTCAAATTTCAAAATACAACTCTAGGTTTTCCATCTAGATTATCCCATCTATCTAAGATACATCTTAAATACACCTCTTTCTCTCCATTTCAGCTGCTACCACCCCTAGCCCAAGCCACGCCATGTCTCCCCTTGCCCAGTAAAATAACCTCCTAACTAGTCCTCCTTATAAAAATCTTGTTCTGATACAATATCCATTCTGCACCCAAAAGCTAGTGATATATTTTTTCTGTCAGGCTTCCTGAACGAGAAGTCCTACTTACTGACTTGACTTTAACAATTTCCATTAATTCCTCACTTTACAGAAATTTCAAGTCTATCAACCTCTGAAACGCCTCTCAAGTCACCAATGTTACTCAGATTACTAAACCCATGGAAACTTTTCAGCTCTTACTTGACTTGTCAATAGCTCTTTTCAATGTTACTAGTTCCCCACCCCCATTTTTAAAGATTCTCATCACTTGAATGACTTGTTTCTACCCTTACCTGTCTTCCTTTGCCTCCACTTAAGCTATCTCTCTTGCCTTGAGATTACCCCCTTTCCTTTGATCATCATCTAAATAATGGTATTCCTTGACCTCTTCTCTTTCTACACATTTTCAGTGGTTGCTTCTACTTAAATCATTTCAAATGCCACCTTTAACCTAAAGACTCCCAGGGCGCCTAGGTGGCTTAGCCTTAGACTCTTGGCTTCGCCTCAGGTCCATGATCTCACGGTTTCTTGAGTTTTGAGTCCTGCGCTGGGCTCTGCGCTGACTGTGCAGAGCCTGCTTGGGATTCTCTCCCTCTCTGCCTCTCCCCCACTCATGCTCTCTCTCAAAATAAATAAATAAACTTAAAAAAAAAATCTTAATCTAAAGACTCCCAAATTGTTATCTCTAGCATAGGTCTATTTAGCTCTGGAACCAAATATCTAACTTCCTACTAGACAGCTTCAATTTGATTTCCCACAGGCATTTCAACCCGTCCAACAAAAAAACCATTGCCCTCTCCCAAATCTGATCTTCCTCGTTCTCCCTTTCAGTAAATTGCTATCGTGCCTCTAGCTGCCCAAATTAGAAATGTATCATCATTGGTTCTTCCCTCTCACCAAGTCCAGCCTTAGACGTGGCCACCTTCATCTATTGTCTGGATTACTGTGCCAGCATCCTCACTAGTGTTCCTTACACCCATCTCTCTTACACCCATTACTCTTCATGTTTCTTTCAGAGGAGTAAATGCAATACATGGCATTTAGACTATGATCTAGACCCTAACTGTTGCTCCAGTGTCTTCTCTAATCAGTTCCCTATTACAACACTCTTCATCACAGCCACATAGACTGCTGGCAGTTCCCCAAATAGGCTATGCTCATTCACCCCTGGGGCTGCACATATTGGCCTTTAGGTGGACCTCTTGGACCCCATCTGTCTTGGCTGAACAAGAAGATCATTTAGGTCTCAGTGTACCTGTCACTTTCTCTAGGAAACTTTCCCTGATCTCTCTCCTTACATACCAAAACTGGACTGGGTCCCCCTTACACCACTACCCTAGCCACTTACTGCTTACTCTTACTTCAAAACTTATGATAGTAGTTGAAGCTGCCTGCTTACATGTCTATATTCCCAACCAAACTACAATTTCCTAAAGACATTTAATTAAAAAAAAAAAAAACAACCATTCATCATCTTATTCACTTTATTAAGTAAAGCTTTAATCTCTAAATTTTAAGCACTATGAATACCAAAGAGAGGAAAATATTTCTGTGTAAAGTATGTATCTAGTTTTAACAGCAGGTAAACGAGATCTTTTTCCTCTGGCCAATTAAAAGAAGAATGGTACTGTAAGTTTTTTTCTTTTAAAGCAGATACATATTCCTACAGAAATCATATCTTATTTTACTTATGGCTTCAGCAGGTGTTATTATAAAAGTCTGGTTGAAACACTCGGTTTTGCTAATCAAAATTCAGAGTTTACAACAAAAACTGTTCTGTCTTTTTCATTTTATTGATTTAAAGGCATGGGATTAACAATATGTTCAAATAATCTTTAACTTCTGATAATAGCTATAATTCTAGATTTCTTTTACCAATTGAGTATGAAACACAGGCAAAACTAATTAAAAGAGAAAATGTTGAGAAAATTTTGAAAAGAGAAAATTTTGAAGCCATATTTAAGATTTGATACTCCTGAATTACAAATTAAGTCCAGTCATTAAAAAATTCCTGTTTCAGACATTTATCCTCTTTTTAGGTATGTCCATACAGTGTATTCATTAACTAAACAAAACCGAGAAAGCCTCTAGGAGCTTAAAAACCCTATGTTTCCTCCCTACATTAAAGAAAGCTTCTCTAAGGAAATGACAAGATAGCTATTTATTTTGAAAAAAAAGCAAAATTGATTCCCAGTGGAGGCTAAACTACAATGACTTCTGAGGTCCCATTCAGGACCAGAAGGCTCAACTAGATATAACATCATGGTCAGGTTATAGTAGATGCAATTAGCATCACCATTCCAGTAGGAGGAGTGTGTTCCCAAGAAATCCCTTGCCGTCGGTGTCCAAGTTACAAACAGGTTCTCTGAATTTCATCATGTGAGCCTATCATATTCAGCAAATTACTCCTCCACAAAATCATAATATACTTCTTTAGGATTTCTGATCAAAACTGCAAGATTTCTAAAATTCACCAGCACTCACTCAAAAAGCCCACATAAACAAATTCCTTCAGGGAAGAGTTCAAAAGATATACTTAAAAAGTAGGTTTGAACCTGCTTATTAGTCAATATCCTGCCCAGACAGGTAGAGTTTATTTTGCATAAACCTACTCTGTCATGTAAAACTCTTTCAGCAAAGCATTTACATTCCTCATTACACAATAATGCATTAAAAGTAATTATATATTTAAAATCTGTTCCTTTCATCTCCTTCAAGGACATCCTTAGAAAGACTGCAACTCAAATTTAGAAATTACTGCAAACTAATTATTTGAATTTATACAATGTTTGTATACACACGTTCACATCTGAGAGTCAACCCAGTACTACTGTTCCACATAAACCTTCCATAACATCTTTCCTAGCAAGAAATCTATCAATAATGTTTCATGCCCCTTATACCAGTCATTTGCAAAGCACAAAATACAAAAACAAACAATCTTTTGTTTTAAACTTACATGTACTATTTACTGTCATGGTATCAAAAGCCCAGAATTTTTTGCTTAAAAACCTGGAACCAGATTTAGACACAAACGTATTAAAATAAAAAGCAAAACAGAAGAGAACCAATCTTACTGATAGCATCAAACATCAGTGAACAAACAACACTGAAAGAAGCAGTCAATAACTGGGTCGGGGAAGGAGCGTTAAGGGAGGAGAGTCAACAACCAACAGGTAATTTCTTTGACAAAACAGTCATTATAACTACATAACTACAATTACTATACACACAATACTGTATTTGGTACCACAACAGGATATGAAACACAGACGACTTCTGCTTTCAAAAGCATTTTACCATTCTGGAGACAGAATATCACTCCATAACAACTGAACACTGACTCAAAACAACAAATACAAGTCTTACTCAAATTGAATAGCAGAAAGGCCAAAGACAAAATAGGGATATGAAATAAAGTGGTACCAGGTCCTTGCTGCTCTACCTTCAATAAAAAGCTGTAGTTTAGATCAAGAGGACAAAAAGTAAAAATACTGTGCAAAAAAAAATTTCTTGTTGCTGAATACATACAAGACATAACCCAAAATAGTTAAGTTCAAAAATAGCTCACTTGTTTACTACCTACTACTATTCAACATATACACTAGAATCTTAGTTTTAAATCTTAAAGAAGCAGAACAATGCTTTTAGTGTATGGCAAATATCAGTTTTACATGCCAGAGTGGTTGGAATCATCATGTTACCCTGAACGATGGGATTAAAACTAGGGAAACCTCTAAGATATTTCTCACTTTCATTTTATTCAGCCACAGCTCCAAAATCACAGAGAAAAGAAAAACAGACCACCTAATATGGTGGTAGGATAAGAATGGTAATAGTTAATTTTTAATTATGGTAACTACAGAAAAATCCTATAGAATCATCTCATACCTAAAACTCCAGAATCTAACATCTCTTCAGGAAAGCAGCTGATCAGCCACAGGGGGCAGCAAAGTTAAGAGAGTGAAAAGTAAATAGCAGGAGGTGAAGTAAGGGCAGGAAATGTAAATAGGCTGGGTAATGAGCCATGAGTATCAGAGAGAAAAGGACAAAGTCTCAATTAATGAATTAAATCAATAGACAGATAAAGCTGAATTAGTGATCTCAATCCTGGCTGCACATTAGAATCACCCTGGGAGCTTTTAAAAATACAAATGCCTGGGTCCTACCTTAGGCCAATTAATTTAGAATCTCTTAGAGGGTGGGCCTAGGCATTGATATTTTTTTAAAGCTCTGTAAGTTTACAGCCAGGGTTGAGATCCAGAGTGCTAAATACAAAAATAAAAACAAGCTAGTCTCATTACCAGCTTTTTGTAATTTAAAAAGTTAAATTTCAAAAATAAAGCACAAAAATCTATTTCCCAAATGTATCATTGTTTATAATTTGTCTCTGTCATCCAAAGAGGGACTAATTCATCTCTGTGATTTTATCAAGGGAAAATGTTATTCTTACAAATAAAAATGATTAAACTGAAGTTCAAAGGGGTTAAACAACTAGCCCAAAGCAACTCTGAGTCATTAATGATGCAGAAAGACAACTAGTCTACTATTTACAGGATAGTGCGCTATCCCAATGATCACACTATTCTAACTAAATACATTTTACTGGATTATCACTTTATTCAATTAGACACTTCATAAAATAACCCAAAATTCAATTAAGAATCAGAGTAGGTAATAAATTTGGGGGGAAAAGGAATTTGACCCTAAATAGGAATTCTGAAGATGTTAAATTAGACTTAATTGGAGAATTAAGTCTATATAATTTCACATGAAAGACAGCAATGGATACCAGATTATCAATTTCTCTAAGTATATCCTTAAAAACTTTTTTAATTAAAAAATAAGTCTTCCAGAAGATACAGCATTATTTTCAGAAAATAGTCCTAAAATGACAAAAATGTCATATGCCTTTGCAAACAAACACTTCTCTTGATACATTCAGATGAATTTCAACTCTCCTTTAGGGCCAACCCAACTATAAAAAGGGGTTTTGGGTTTAGAGAAAATTATATTAACTTTGAGAAGACCTTTAAACATTAAAAAGACTTAATAATGTCTCCCCCACAAGAAAGTTAAGGTAGTTATAAAACTTCAGATCATGTCAGTGTTCTTGTTCCAGTTACCCTAAAAGACCACATACCTCAAGGGGAAAAAATTTCTTTCCCTAAAGGTAAGCAAGGCACTTCAAATCAGCATCACTGTTACTGGCCTGGATACTTCCAGTGGGACCCAGTTTCTAAGAATATACCAACAAAGAATCTGAGTGATAACTTAGGAAGTTCTTCACTTAAATCTCAAAGCCAGTTTCATTCTGTTCTTTGCTATTTACTGCTTCCTGTAGGAGAAATGCACATCTATACAATTCTACTGGTTAATTAATTCAATGTCTTTGCCTGGTAAAAATCTTGTAGCTACGCTTTTAATATTTTAAACAGTTTAATTCTACCCTATTTCCACTTCTACACCAATGCTGAAAAATGATATAGCTTCATCTTACTTCACATAAATCATATCTGCAAACTGATTATAAATAAAATCAAACTTTAAGTCCCCAGAAAAGTTTACTATTTATGTGAATCTTTCATTTAAAAAATATTTTTAGGGGCGCCTGGGTGGCTCAGTTGGTTAAGCGGCTGACTTAGGCTCAGAGGTCATGATCTTGCAGTTTGTGAGTTTGAGCCCCGCATTGGGCTCTGTGCTGACAGCTCAGAGCCTGGAGCCTGCTTCAGATTTGTGTCTCCCTCTCTCTCTGCCCTTCCCCTGCTCACGCTCTCTCAAAAATTAATAAACGCTAAAAAAAAATTTTTTTAACAAAATAAAGAAAAAAAACATATTTTTAATCTGGATTTTCAAATATCAAAGACAATGGGAGTTAACATTCTTTGCCTATTTTTAGACATTTTAATCACATTATTTCACTTATTCCCTACAATCCTGCGAGAGAGAAGGTATTATCCCCATTTTACAGATAAGGAAAATAACTCAGAAAGATTAAAAATTTACGTTTGACCCTGGACTGCCCCAATGACCCACCTCTATCATACTAGTTCAAATTTTTATAAAATAGGTTAACAGCATAAATACTGAAATCCTTTGACCTGAGTACCGGTATCAGTTGTAACACCAGATAAATAATCACAGGCCTGAAATTAGCTGCATAAGCCTCAACTTTTCTTGTCAATAAAATGTGAATAATACTGGTTTTACACAGAGCTGCTGAGATGACCTGATGAAATATGTTTGTAAAAATACACTGAGCTATGGCTTGTCACGCAACAGCATTTCCTTAGTAAGTGTGAAAAAGCAAGGGATGTCAGGGATTAGGAGTTATACATCTTCGGACTGTTTCACTAATTATACACAATACTGTTTTTATAATTACAGAAATAAAGCAAAGTATGAAACAATTTGTAAATGCTAAGGGTTATATAAATGTCAGGCAACTACTACTTTACCAGTAAACAAATTCTTCCAGAGACGAAACAGGTTAAAATAAGCTGAAAAACTTCCTATTGTAACATATTCTTTCAAGGTTAGAAGTTTCCTAACTTGGTTACTAAAGGAAAAGTCTAAGGTAGAAAAATTAAGTCCTATACGAACTTAAATTTAAAAACAAAAAAATTGATTCATGAAATGCTTCTACTTTTATTTCTAGTACCTAGTTCTCAGGGGGAACTTACACAATTAACATAAGAAAATTAAAAAGTGTTTTGAAAAAAAAAATGTTTTTAAGCTATACAATAAGGCAGTTTAATTTTCAAAACCCACGTAACGGTTTCTCTTTAAAAAAAAAATTTTTTTTTTTTACATTTATTTATTTTTGAGAGACAGAGTGAGACAGAGTGTGAGCAGGGGAGGGGCAGAGAGAGAGGGAGACACAGAATCAGAAGCAGGCTCCAGGCTCCTAGCTGTCAGCATAGAGCCAGATGCTGGGCTTGAACCCACGAGCCGTGATATCATGACCCGAGCTGAAGTCGGACGCTTAACCGACTGAGCCACAGTTTCTCTTTTTTAAAAAATCCTTTTAACAAGGCTTTTTTATTAAACATGTTCTATAACAAAACAGAGTTTTCTCTTAACATTTTCCCCCTTAAAATCCTGCAACCTACTTACTAAATGATTTTGCACAAATAAACTTCTTATGGATGAAAAAGTTGGGTTATTTTGCTAATCCTTACCCATAGTATGCTTTGAGGAAAATAGCTGGCACCTTTCCAGTTTAGATCCATGTGGACAAAGTGTAACATAAGCAGGTTAGTATAAACACTTGAAAGATCTCGGTTGTCCACAAATATCTGAATCTCTCCACAGGAAGATTATATTTCAGAGCAGAAAGAAAAATTCTCTTTCATACACATACTAAAGGGCTTTCCATTGGTTTTTGTTAAGACCACAAATGGAAAAAACTACTACAGAAAAAGCACACAACTTTGTAGTATCAAGTACACTGCCAAAGTACCATGTGAAGCAACTGAATTTTTTAAAAAAGCACTTTTCACGCATTCTGGCCTCTGGAGTAAAAGTAGCTATTATTAGTGGGTAATCCAAGAAAGGGTCTTATATCACAATTAAATGTGCATAAATTTATCTTGAATACCTAACTTTCCTTTTAAAGAGCACTATATTTTCATGTTAAATATACAGTTGTTATCTAAAGTTCTAATTTTATTTTTTCTCTGCTAGTGACAAAATATTATAAATAAAACATTCAATGGCACCTTCAACTTGTTGAACTATGTACATATAACTTAGAGGATTACTGACTCTGCATATTTTTGCCAAGCTTTTAAAAACTGTATTAAAAGTGTATTAAAACTGCACTTCCTAGCTTGATCTACTATGTTAAATATGCAATTATTTTTATTACATAGAAGTATTATATTAATAAAGATAACACTAAGGATCCACAATACCTTACTAAAAACCAAATTTATTAAGTATGAATAATGCTAGCAGTAAACCTTCAACCTATAAAAAATAACTTGACAATTTAATGGAAAAAAATCAACGATAAAAAATGTTTTAACTTTCACAGCATTTAATTTTTATATCACTGTTTTAATTTTTACACTTTAAAATCCATGAACAGCAATACAATGTCCTAAGAGGTAAGATGATATTCTTTTATAGCTATGACATCACTCAAGAATTAAAATCTTGGTAATGCCTACCATTGTGGTTTACCATTGACTTTGATGTGTAAATTTTAACAATTTTTTCATGCTAAAGAACAAATGATAAATGCAGCAACACAAGCTACACATATCATAAATGAAACCTTCTTTCAAAAGCCAGTTTGATTCTGGTTGTGGAATGTTCTTGATTTAGAAGAACCTTAGAGACGGGGCAGTATAGGGTCTGAATGGAGTTCCAGATCTACTGTAGGTCAACTGTGATTTGATCTGGGGTTTTCTTTAGACTCTCAGCCAAACTAAGGCTGGATTCATAGGTCCGAAGACAAAGCAGAACCAGATTATCCTTGAAGAAGATGAAACGGATTGAAAATTCTGAACATTTATCTATTTTAGTATGAATCTTTATCTTCCAGGTCTTGCAAAGCAGATTGTCTAGATTTGTATCAGGTTTCTTTTTACAAGAATTGTTTTAAATGTCTAGGAGCATTATCATCTTATTCCCAGACAATTTCTAGCTCGTAAAAAGTGAAGACATTAAAATTATAAAATTAAAAGAGTAACGCACAAACAATAAACTAGACCACCAGGAAACACTTTATTAAATATCCTTTAAATCTAGTAGTAAAAGTGAGCCAAAAGAAGTGCCAAGTTCTCCTGTAAAGCATTAGGCACAGATACGAATTTGAACTACTGTACAAACCTACAAACCTACTGTAGATTCCTCCCTGGAATCCCTGCTTCGCGAACTAAGTTCCCATTCCATTGCAAAGCAACATTTACTCTTTTATACTTCTCCAAATTACCGCGTGTATCTTCTTAGGCAATAAAGTATTTTAAGTCTTTCTAGACTTTGAGTTAACGATACCATCTAAACCTAACGACCCAGCAAATAAGACACTACACTAGTCAGATTTTTAGGCTTGTTCTTATAAATACATCTGAAGACCAGCTAACTCCTGACCGTTGTTTGCATTACGATTGCCTAGAGATCCCGGTCAGCGTGACTCTTAGGAAAGATCAATGGGAAGGGGAGGTGAGGAGAGGGTGGGAGCAGAAACTTGGTAACTGGAAAAGTAAAGAAGTAGTTGAAAGTGTCTGAAAAGCGGAGGAGGGTCTCCGAGAGACTACAGGTCGGAAGGTAGGGCAGGCTGTTGAAGCCACGAGGGGAAGGACAAGCCCGGAGGAAGAGTGAAGAACTACCTCGCGAGACGCAGGAGGAGAGTTGCAATCGCCAAGGGCAGGTGAGCGAGCGCGCAGGTGGGGAGGAGGGTTGGCAGCCTCTAGGGAAGGGAAGAGTTCAGGTGAATCAGGGAGAAGAAGCAAGACTCTGAACACCAAACCTGTTTGAATCGAGCGGGGTTCGGGGGAGGCAACAGTGGAAACACGGCTCACACTACGAGCCCCACCGGCGCAGAAGGAAACCCCAGGAGGAAATGGCTCTAACGGCGCGGGGGCGAGCCCCTGCGCTCCCTCCCGGGGCTGCACCCTCCGAGGTTACCTTTGAGCTGGGGCAAGGGGTGCAGCTCCGCCTGGCTGCCCTGGCTGCGGAACTGCGACGAGCCCTGGGAGCGCTTCTGCCTCTGCGCCTTGCGCACCGATTTCCGGGTGAAGCCGTCCACTTTCTCCGAGGCCGAGATGGCGGCGGCGTTGGCAGCCCCCGCCGGCGGCGACGACGACGACATCGCCGCGGCCCTGGCGCTTGGCAGCTCCGGCTGCTGCAAGCACGGAACGGGCAGCGGCAGGAGGAGGAGGCGGGGGAGAGGCGCGGAGAGCTCGCGCCCCTCCGCCCCGTCCCCCCCGGCCGCGCCGCCCTCCCGCTCCGGGGCGCCGCCGAGCTTCTCCCCGCCGCTGCCGCCTCACGGCCACATCTCAGTGCCGGGGGTTCCTGGTCCCCGCCGCGCGGCCACCTCCCGGGGCTGACGGAGGCAAGGGCGGGGGCGGAGGGGGGTGAAGAAGTTGTTGACTTCGGGCGCGGAGGGCGGGTGGAAGAGAGCCTGAAGTTTGGACAACTGAGGCGAGGGCGCGGGGGTGCGGACGCCGAGCGCGCCTCTCTGCTCTTCAGCCCAGTTCGCCAGCCGGCCGGCTGGCCCCTCAGTGGCCGCTGCCAGTGCAGCCAGCCCTGCCTGGAGCCTCCTCCCGAGGCGCTGCCATCGCGGGTCCCCTCCGAGCCGCCTCCGCTGCGCCCGCTCTTCCCTGTCAGCGCCGGACCCTCATCTCCCGGGGCGGTGACCCGCCGCCCCGGCTCTGGGCGCGCACACACTCGCTTCTCAAGGCTCGGAGCGGTCCAAGCCCCCTCCCCCACGCGCCCTTCCGCCGCCCACGGAGAACCCCCAGCGAGCGACCGCTACAACTTGAGAAGGTGGAGGGTGCACGCAGGGGTTGGGGGGGAAATGTGTGTGCGTGTGCGCGCGCGCTAGGGCGCGCGGCCCGGAGGAGGGGCCTTGCGGGGGGTGGGGAAGGAGGAGATTGACTGACAACTTCCGCAGGGTCCCGCCAGCCTCTCGGACGTTCGGGAGGGAGTAGGGGGTGGGAAAACATGCCAGCTCCCTCAGCCAATCGCAGGGCTAAGCGGCAGGAACGGAGTGAGGCGTGGCCTCCCTCCTCTCTCGTTAAGCTGAGAGGTTAGGCAGAGAAATGAGGCGTGGTTGTGTGACGGACTTCTGCTACAACCAATCATAAGTGAAGACGGCAAGCCGTGCGCCGCTTACGTCACAACAGCGCGATGAATTCTTGTGGTGGAGGAGAGGTGCCCCGCCACCAGCGAGGGACTTTGCGCGCCTGCGCGACAAGCCTAGGCTCTACTTGCTCTCCTGACGGCCTATCAGAAGACCAGAAAACTAGAGTGGGTAGTTTAGAGAGCAATGTGGTAGGTGCCTTCCCTTCCCTGTCCTCTCTGCTGGCCAATGAAGAGCTGAAGCGACTGGTGGAGAGTTTGAGATCTGCGGCGGGAAAGAACGCCAGGAGTTACATCACTGAAGTGGGCGGAGCAGAAGTCGGGTGGGGGAAAAGGGCAGTGGGATTGACAGACGAAGGGGCCCCGGGAGGGCGTGGAAGTGAGCCGGTCCAGTCTGAGCTAGGCACAGGAACCCTGGGCGGGCCTTGGAGCCTCCACTGGCCCCAAACCGCATAATTGGTAGTTGCGGAATAGATTTGTAGCTCTTGAGTGGTTCAGGCACCGTGGTTCCGAGAACTGTTCTCGCGCGTAGTGTGGGCAGTCTAGCATCTCCAGCTTCAAAGAGTTCTCTATATTCACACCATCCAAGAAGAGGTTTCTCATGCCAAGTTAGTATCCCACTAATTTTCACCCCTTCTTCAGCCAGAGGCCTTCAGTTTTTCCAACAGAATGAGTACAAATTCGCTCATCAGTGGCTTCTGGATTTGGGAGCTTGCCATTTACATTCATTGTGCTCTCTTCCTTGGAGATTAACGACTAAAGTTTAAACTTATTAAAGTTAAGTTTTGTGTGTGTGTGCTTTGCGTATCATGATGCTTAATAAAAATAAGTGAATTGATTTGTATGAGAAGTATGTGAAGGGAACTAAATGTTCTCCACCCTATTATAAGACTCTCACTACCCAAATTATTAGAAAGTACTAAAGGAAATTCAGAAATTGTTTTGCCATTTATGAAAAAATGAATAAACGTTTGTAGAGTGGAAGGAGTATAAAAATATTTTAAGCCTAAATTTAAGACTGGAAAATTTTTAAAATTAGATAAGCGAGCACATTGTCTCCCTTTGGCTTGGTTTTGCGGTGGTGGCCCAAATCCATTCCTTGTCCCATGAGCTGCAGACATTTTCCTTTTGACTTGATAATAATACGTGCTGTTTATCTGTTTAAGCAAAAGTACCTGATGGATATGTACAGAAGATTCCAACTTTGATCAGGAAGTTGGATTCTAGATCCAGAGCCAAACTAACTACCTCAAAACATTTCCTTCCTCAGATCAAGAGTGGTGAAACTGTATACAATTCTCCCAGTCAGGGAGGTTGAAACGTAAGCAGCAGCTTTGAAAAGCCACTGAAGCTCCAGACCATGTTGAATCTACCTTCACAAATGGCCAGACCAGGCCTTCTCAAAATTTGCACAACCGACCATGTAGTTCAGTGCTCTCGACTTCACTGCCAGATCAGCCTTTAAAAACACTGTCTATAGGGGCACCTGGGTGGCTTAGTCTGTTAAGCATCGACTTTTGATTTTGGCTCAGGTCATGATCTCACAGTGGTGAGATGGAGCCCTGTATGCCTCTCTGCAATGAGTGTGGAACCTGCTTGGGATTCTCTCTCTCCCTTTCTCTCTGCCCCTTCCCCCACAAAATAAATAAAAATTTTAGAGGCACCTGGGTGGCTCAGTTGGTTAAGTATCCAACCTCAGTACAGGTCACAATCTCATGGTTGGTGAATTCCAACCCCATGTTGGGCTCCGTGCTGACAGGTCAGATCCTGGAGCTGGTTTCAGATTCTGTGTGTACCTCTCTCTCTGTCCTTCCCCTGCTTGCGGTCTGTCTCTCAAAAACGAATAAACATTAAAAAAATTTAAAATAATAAAAGAAAAATAAATATATATTTTTTTAACTTAAAAACACTGTATCTTTTTCACGTTTGAAGAACCACCAGTACCTACAGAATAGATTCCAAATTCCAGCTGTCTTCAAGCTAACTCCTATCTTTCAAGGCATAAATACCACCATTTTCTACACAAACTCTTTTTTCAGGTCAGACATGTCATTCCACATACTGATCCCCTAGAAGTAGTTGTGCTTCCTTGACCCTCAGTCTTTACTTTTCCAACATCTTGAAATAATCGTTTTTCCATCTGGTTGAAACCTATCTTCTCTTCAAACCTCAGCTCAACCCCTATCTTTTATGAAGGCATTTACGATCATCTGGACAGTTTTGTCTCCCTTCTTTCTCTATGTTGCCAAAGCATTTATTGTCTATGTCACTCACATGCCCCATCATCACATACCATTGGAGATGGAGCTTCACTCTTCCTCCCATAAAAGTTTGTAAACACTGAAAGACCAAGAACTCAATTATTCTATACCTCCATATGCCCTACTGAGCACAGGACAGATGGACAGAACATGACAGTCTAGTTTTTAATTCTCAAAAGCAGGGTTTCTGAAAGTTTGGCCATTTGATCACCTACATCAGAATCCTCTGAGGTGCTTATTTAAAATGTAGATTCCTGGACCTGACCCCAGACACACAGAATGAGGACCTATGGGAAAAGTACTTAGAAATCCATTGTTCATAAGCTCCCTAGGTCATTCTTATGCACGCAAAAGCTTGAAACTACTATTCTCTGAATATTATTTTAAAAGATTGTAAATGTCTAAAAGAGGCAGTACCATTAATAATAAAAAGTATTTACATAGAATATGAAGGGAAAATAAAAAGCAGAAAGCAAACCAGTAGAGTAAAGCTAAAATTCATACTGGGGGGTGCCTGGGTGGCTCAGTCAGTTGAGCGGCTGATTTTGGTTTAGGTCATGATCTCCTGGTTCATAGGCTTGTGCCCCACATTGGACTCACTGCTGTCAGCACAGATCCTTCAGATCCTCTGTCCCCATTTCTTTCTGCTCCTCCCTCACTTGCACTCTCCCAAAAAGAAAGAAATGTTTAAAAAAATTCATACTGAAATATGATAATAAATACTAGAAAATAGAGAACACAACAGATGGAAAGCAGATACTGGAAACAAGTTGTTGAAAGGCGTGGACCCAGCACAACTATCTAGGCTTTCTGAAATGGCCCCTTGAGGAAGAATTTTGAACACAATTTTAAAGAAAGAGTGAGTCAAAACCTGAAAAGAGAGAAGGATGGGGTTCCAGATTCAAGTCACCAAACATCTTGGGGAAGATGGCAAGAACAATAGCTCAAGAATTGAAAGGCCTGAATTTATTACTTACCAATATTATGATCCTGCTGAGTCACTCACTCAAGAGCCTTGGTTTCCACGTGTGTACATCAGGAAAAGAGTTAAGTGAACAGCTTTCTTTTATAAGGTTGGCATGAGTTTTAAATGTGACACATGAAAGAAAATACTTGGGAAAGTGAAAACTATACACATGATAATCTTACACACATATGATTTTTCATGTACTGTCTTTAGTAAATAGAGTATCTCGGTCCTAAACAGAAGCTTGGTCACTAAGAATCATCTATCAGAAAACTGCAATTGCAGGGCTAATCTGTGTGTGCCTCTGATGCAGGAAGAGTGTTGATGATGATTCCACACCATAGATCTCCTCCTCTTCCCATCTGTGAAGACCCTTGATAAACAGTGATTGAGAGGCCAAGCCTTCATCACTCGCAAATTCTTTGGTTTGTCCTCACATGACTTGATTTTGTTAGTCCATAAACATGAGTACATTTACTGATCTCATTCGTTTGTTCACAATGCCTAGCTTGCTGAGGAAAATGAGCAATTCAGGAAACAACATCCACAATAGCAAAATCATGGTCCTTTAATAGTTTTAAAGAGTGAATCAAAGAAAGCGTTCTTTTCAAATCACTGAAATTCTCTAAAACATATCCAAGCAAGGTTTTGGTTGTCAACATTCTCTTTCCTTAAGGGCCTTGCTTCCCAAACTCTAATAGAGCACCAGACAAATGTGCTTTATCTGCAGATTCAAATAGTGGTGGGATTTTCCAAATTGACAAAAATAAAATAAGACAAAATTTCTCCTATATATTTTTCTTAAAAATTTGATTCTCATTACCACTTTATTGGAACCTAAGTCAAGATAGTATCTGATTTGTCGTAAAAATGTTGATTTTTAATACCTCACTCCTTTTTATTTAAATATGCCCTTTATTTAAAATTTAAAAGGAGTATAGGGGTCACTGGAAAAGTCTCACTCCTATCCCTGTCTCCCAATACCCAGTTCTCCTCCTCAGAGGCAACCAATGCTGTCAGATTCTTCCATGTGCTTCTTCCAGAGATATAGTATGTTTACGTCCTTAGGATTTAATAAATTCACATTTTAAGAAGCTCCACCAGAAGCTTCATGATTCATAGGTATTTCATACGGCTCCAGATTTCAGTGGACCTTCTAGCATTCTTACAGGTTTATGCATATCCATTCATTCATTCATTATTTTATTCATTAATTCATTCGTGTAACAGATATTTATATTTGCACGCTGTGCATTAACAGAATTAGAAAGCCAAAGGAATGCCAATGACCGATCGGTACAGGTTTGGTCAAGCCAGTACCTGACCCTGGGGCAGACCAAGAAGGTCCTTCTCACGTGCCCCCAACTGTTCCAAATTGCAAAGTCCTTTCTAAAATATATCTTTCAGGAGACTTGTGTTTCTGTGTCCAATGAGATTTGACTAATAACTTAGTATGCCAGTTGTCAAAGCTTATTGAAATTTGGTTTTCATAAATAAAACTCATCACTTCTCTAGATTTTTTCAAGGACTCTAAATCTGTGTTGTCTCTCTGGCCCTTGTGCAAGCACAATTGCTCCTTGAGGTGATTGGAATGCCTGCAATTTTCAGGAAGGGTCCTTTGTTAACAGGGCTGGTTCAGCTGTCATGGTTTTCAATTGCTGCTGCTTTTGCTTTTTAATTACAAATTGTTTTTAGTCAAGTTTATCATGATCAAATCAGTTTGGTATAGTTTATTGTACAGGCTATTGTGTTGGTCAACCAGGAGCTTAGACAAGGTCAGTGGCAGTAGAGATGGGTTAGAATGGAGGTTTATCTTAGAGGAGCATGCTGCAGAGGGTATTCTTAATCCCCCAAAACATGCTAGGATACTTACATGTTATGATTATCATGGAATCTCCCTTTCATAGCTGTGAGGGCTTTTGCTTCATCTAAGCAGGCTGATATCATAAATTTCTGAAAACCCCTGGTGTACTCAATCATTTACCTATATTGATGAGGGACCAGGATATAATTTGAAGAGGCTCAGCTCATGCCATATCCTCTTGTCCTGCAGAGTGGAACTAAAAAGCCTGACGTTGGCAAACTCTCCACACTTTAATTCAACTCTGAAAGCATTTTTCATGTGCCTGCTAGGTGCCAGGCAATATGCCAGACACTAGGAATGGGAAGATAAATAAAGCATGGACCCTACAATTTAGTGAGGAGGGGCAACATAAACACATGACCAAAGACTACATCATATATAAACCTTCCTTATGGTGTTGTGTGAAAACAGTGGAAAGAAGATCCAAGGTTGGTTTAGGAGGAGAGAACCAGGGAAAATTTAACAGAAAAAGTAATGCTTGAAATGAATCTTAAAACAGTTTTCATATGGATAAGACAAAAAAGAAAAGAAAAGAATACTTGCCACTCAAGAAGTCTTTCCACATTTCTTTATCACAAAAAATATTTTCCTATCTCAGTTGATGAATTTGCTTATTTCACACAGTATGTTACCAAGAAAACATTCCATTGCAACAGAATCAAATAGTATGCCCCACCTTGTGTCAGAATTTGACTTGGAGGTGGATAGTTAAAGAGAAAAGAGAGATTAAATTCAACACATGACTGCCCTCTATACATATTTTGCAAAGCAGTGATTATAAAAATACTATATGGTTTCTTAATCCTCCATTTATAGGGGGATTTTATATAAATCTATAAGTGGTCTTCCCTTTCTGTTCACCTGGAAGAAGCATCCAGGTTTTGAGGCAGTCCCTGTCTTAAAATATCTAGCTGCTACATGCCAGCAATGTGTTCTCTCTTATTTGCTTGCCATTTGGGCTCACACTTGCAGAAAACAATCAATTTGGAGAAAATCAGCAAATTGATCTTATTTCTTTAATGTCAGGTGGTATCTATGGTTTGAAGAATCAGTATTAGTAGGACTGTGGGGTTTTCAGGTATTATTGGACTGGAAATATTCCAATGTTTTTAGATCCTAAGCTTTGGCTTCTATCCCAAACAATATAGCTTTAATACACACACACACACACACACACACACACACACACACACACACGCATGTCTGTGGGTGTGTATAAATGTAATCACTACCATAAATTTAGTTATCTTTATGTATATTTATGTTTGAGAGAGACACAAAGTGTGAGCAGGGGAGGGGCAGAGAGAGAGACACACACACACAGAATCCCAAGCAGGTTCTAGGCTCTGAGCTGTCAGCACAAAGCCTGACACAGGGCTCGAACTCACAAACCATGAGATCAATGACCTAGCCGAAGTCGGACACTTAACCAACTGAGCCACTCTTACCACCATAGATTTAACACCTGCCATGTAGTTGGCACCGTTCATATAAAGAATCTGGAAGAAAGAGATCAAATGAGATCCTGTCTTAAATTCTCTGTTATCTGTGTGACACCCCTTTCTGATCCCCTGAGAGTTTGGTCCTAGTGATCCAAGGACATGTTGAGGAGAAACTTTTATATTCTAGCACCTCTGGGGGCTTCTATTCTTCTTTTGTAAAAATCAATGGAAATTCAGCCTCTTTTTATTCACTCTATACAAAGGCATTCACGCAAAAAAGTGATACTGAATGGATTGGACTATCACTACCATAAAGTGCCTAGCACTTTAACAATTTTGTATATGTGGAATTATGAAGTCCCATTGCCAAGATAGAAAATGAGATTATTAAGAGATATAATGGTGTTGAGTATTTCCTATTCGTTCATTCATTCATTCATTCAAAAATTGCCCATTAACTTCCTACAGTGTATCTGTCTCTTCCAGGGGCTTGGAGAATAGCCATGAATGAGACAAAGTTTGCCTGCATGGAGTTTGCCATCAGTGGGGAAAGTTCATATTAATTAAAGTTCAACTACAAAAACGAAGGAGGGAATATGCACCAGAGGAAACACTATGTCATTCCACACAGCAGATGTACACAGCTGTGTAGCTAACCAGTGGGGTGACCAGCTGGTCCTGGTTTGCCAGGGACTTTCCAAGTTCAAGTGCTAGAAGTCTCCTATCCAGGAGCCCCCTAAATCCTGGGTAAACCAGGACAGCTGGTCACCCTGTAAACCAAACAGGCAGTGACATCTACTTATTAGGCCTA
Source organism: Panthera uncia (assembly GCF_023721935.1). Classification (NCBI taxonomy): domain Eukaryota; kingdom Metazoa; phylum Chordata; class Mammalia; order Carnivora; family Felidae; genus Panthera; species Panthera uncia. Next base: position 30,248,260 of record NC_064813.1, read on the forward strand.
TTATGAGGAAGGCCTATGGCTAAAGGTTGTGGTCTCAACCCTAAGGAAGCATGTGCTCTTAGGGGAAGAGACAAGGCATGTGTCCAGGAAAAGATAACGTCTCATTCACAACAATATTTGATGAGAGCCAAGACAATAAATTTTGAGGAGCCCACAGCTGGTGTTTGTGTTGAGGTGTTTGTGTTGTGTTTAAGCTAGACTTGGAGGATTGGGCATAATCACCTAAGTAAAGAACCAGGGAAGTGGTAAGGTAGAGCTCTATCCAACTGCTTACTGTGTGTCTCTTAACTCAAAGTGTCCAACTTTATTATTCCCACCTCCACCTCCCCTCTCTGTCACTACTTGGTATCACCACCGGTCAGTCCAGAGAAGAATGGTGTGAAGGTATGCAGGGGGAAGCACAGGCAGGTACAGAGGAGGTGGGAAGATGTGTTGGCTAGAGAAGGTGATTTCTAGAAGAAGGGTGAGGACGAAAGCTGGAGAAGCTACATTCATTCACTCACTTGATAAACATTCAGCACTTATTATTGGCTATTTTCTGGTCTAGTTTCTGGGGATAGAAAGGAAAAAAAAAACAGATTTTTTTTCCCCTCAGAGATTCTGGAAAGGGGAACAAAACCAAAAACCAAAAAAAAAAAAAAATCACAAATCAGCATAGATAATATAATAAATATTGTGAAAGAGGTAAGCACAGAAGAAATCTGTGGGGTTGGGAGCAAGAGAAGCTTTCTAGAGTACAAGGTTCTAGATTTGGGAACTGAAGAACTACAAGGAGTTATCTAGGAAAAGAAACAAAAGGGAACTCATTACAAGAAGTTGTTGGGGGGGGGGGGTACCTGGGTGGCTCAGTCAGTTAAGTGTCCGACTCTTGATTTTGGCTCAGGTCATGAACTCACCATTTGTGAGTTTGAGCCCCACATCTGGGTCTGTGATGGCAGTGCAGATCCTGCTTGGGATTCTCTCTCTCCCTCTCTCTGCCTCTCCCCTGCTTGCTCTCTCTCCCTCTCTCTCTCAAAATAAATAAACATTTAAAAATAATAATAAAGTAAAAATTAAATTAAATTTCTTAAAAAAGAAGTGGGAATGGAATATGGAAGGTGTGGAGAGCCCTGAGAGGAGATGAATCGTGAAGCTGAAGGGAGTTTGTTACGAGCCTTCTACAACGGGCAGAAGATGAGGGCAAGCCAGGTCATGTGCAGTTACTAGACTTGATTTTCAAGTCAGCCTTTTAAAAGGTGAGTGGTACGATCACATTGACACTCTAGAAAAATTACATTGTTGGCAGTGTGGAGGATGAACTGATTACAGAGGGCAAGACCAGAGACAAGGAGACCAGTAGGCCAGAAAAAGAATGATGAGAGCCTGAAGACTTCTGAGGTCAAATGAGGGAGATCTTGTAAATACAGAAAAGGACATGGTGATCTATTTGGGGGTGAGGGTGGGGAGGTAAGGCACAGAGAGGAGGAAAGGATGCCTCGTGGTATCTGGATTCAGTGACTGGTGGACAGCAATGCCATAGTGACACAAGGAGAGGAGGAATATAATGGACATAATAAGTTGGACATTGATTTTGAGAGAACACGCAGTGTGCAGTTGGATAGTGCAGTCTGGAAGGAAAGAGATCTGGCTGAACATAGAGGTCTGAGAGTCATCAGTGAAAAGAGAGTAGATGAGGTCTAAGAATACCCTTGTTCTCTTATGCAGAGTGTGTAGAACAAGAAAGAAAGAGGGTGAGAAAAACCCCAGGGTACCCATATTGGAGAAAGCAACAGAGAAAGAAGGTGGCATCTGATGATGGCATGTTAACAAGATGGGACTTTAACCTGAGATCAGTGGGGAAACTGAAGAATGTTTGAAGAAAAGATGTCATGTTGAAAGTAGTGCTTCTATCCAGAACACTGGGTGGGGGAAGTGGAAGCCAAAGAGATTGGTTGGAGTTGAGAACAAGTGTCCAGGTGATAAGGACCCACCTGAGTTGTACTAAGCAATCTGTCAGCATCACCTGTGAAACTTATTTAAACTATATGGAATTTTAGGGGCTCCTGGGTGGCTCAATAGGTTAAACATACAAGTTTGGTTCAGGGCATGGTCTCACAGGTCATGAGTTTGAGCCCCATGTGCTGACGGCTCAGAGCCTGTAGCCTGCTTTGGATTCTGTATCTCTCTCTCTCTCTGTCTCTCTCTCTCTCTCTCTGCCCCTTCCCCTCACCTCTCAAAAACAAATACACATTAAAAATTTTTTTTAAATTAACTATATGGAATTTTGAAAAATTCCCAAGTGACAATCCAACACCCACCCCATCCCCTTGACCAACTCTGTTCACACCTTATCCCCTATTCCTTGATGGTCACTGGCTTAAACCAAAAATGGCCTTGGGAATAGAGGTGAGGAACATTACAACAGAAACACTAGAAAGACTTGACTAAAGGGAGTAAGTTGGCAACTCAAAGGGAGGAATTACAAATGACAGCAATGCTTTGAATTGGGTGACCAGATGAACTGGGGGCCTTAAACAAAAAGTCCAAAGGCTGAGCCAGTTTTCTTTTATGGGAGGGGAAAGAAAAGAGTGCCAGAGGAAGGAAGGGCAGGGGAAGCAAAGATAAATCTGAAGCTACATGTGTTGAATTAACAGAGTTTTTTTAAGGTCATTGAGTCTGGAGAGCTGGATCTTTATTTTCAAAAAGAGGTGATGATATGTTGTATATTAATTTGAGGACAGATGAGGATTAACCTAGGCTGACAGCCTGGAATAGGCCAGAGCAAAGTAAGAAATTACAAACAACACAAGCTTCTTTTTCCTCTGTAACAAAATAATAATAATAATAATAATAATAATGACGGAAACAAATGGGTAAGAGATGTGTAACCTGTCAAGTGTCTCAGTAGATTCCAGTGTCAAATGGTCAGTAGGGCTGCACAGGAGAGAACGAGGGCCCAGTACAGCCTCTTGTATCTACTGTGGCAGCGGGCCAAAGATTAGGAACAAGGCATCCCTTACTAGTCACAAATAGGGCTCAGTGACCCCTCTGAACATGCCATAATGTGCAAGTAGGCATGCGTGCGTGCGCACACACACACACACACACACACACACACACACACACACACTTACTCACTCACCTGTGTCCTTAATCCTAACCATCTTTCACACAAAACTATGACACAATCTCTTTACAATGCCTTTATAGAAGAAGCAAAAATCTATCTTCCTACTCAGGATTTCCTCCCAGTTTCAAGCAAGGCCTATGTAAGATTTCCAGCTTTCCCAGCTCCTTGAATGGTCAAGACCTTTTCTTGCCCTCAATAGCTATGATTCACTCTCTCACACTAAATTCTAGTGATTGTATTTCCCAGCTTACTTTGGGTCAAGGATATGGGGTAAGACTGGAGAATGAACATAATCTGTGTAAGATAGAATTCTAGTCCATGCACATGTCGGACTCCATATTTCAATATGAATTATTTGAGTACTAGTTTTCAAAAGAGAGAAAGTACTATATCGGGGCGCCTGGGTGGTTCAGTCAGTTAAGCATCTGACTTTGGCTCAGGTCATGATCTCACGGTTCATGAGTTCAAGCCCTGCATTTGGTTCTGTGCTGACAGCTTGGAGCCTGCAGCCTGCTTCGGATTCTGTGTCTCCCTCTCTCTTTGCCCCTCCCCCACTCATGCTCTGTCTTTCTCTGTCTCAAAAATACATAACCATTAAAAAAATTAAAAAATTAAAATACTATATCAATTCAATGATTTACAGTACTGTTTCCTTCTATATGCTAAGTAGTATATGCCACATGCTAGAAAAGTAAAGATGAGGAAGGAAAAGCTTTTCCTCTCTTGGATTTTATACTTTTATGAAGAAGAAAAGTCAAACACACAGAGAGTCACAGCATAAGTTAAGATAAGAAATGTACAGGGCGCCTGGGTGGCTCAGTCAGTTAAGTGTCCGACTTCAGCTCAGGTCATGATCTCGCAGTCTGTAAGTTGTAAGCACACAGAAGTACTAACTTCCAGATAATGGAATTCCAAGAAAGTAGGGGAAAAAAGGAGGGGAGGAGATATTTGAAGAAATAAGAATAAAAGATGAGGGGCGCCTGGGTGGCTCAGTCGGTTGAGCGTCCGACTTCAGCTCAGGTCATGATCTCACAGCTTGTGAGTTTGAGCCCCGCATCGGGCTCTGTGCTGATAGCTCAGGGGTTGGAGCCTGCTTTGGATTCTGTGCCTCCTTCTCTCTCTGCTCCTCCCTTGTTCGTGCTCTGTCTCTCTCTCTCTCAAAAATAAATAAACATTAAAAAAGAAGATAAGAAATGTACAAACAAAATGCAATCAGAACTAAAGAAGGAAAGATAATATTCTGATAGGGAATGAAGAACAGGTGAGAAGGAGGAGTAGGTCATTTAAAATTAACCTTGAAGAATGCATAGGATTTCAATAGGTAGATATGTAGAGGAAGGGTGGAGAACATTCTGGTGGGAGACAGCATGAGCAAGATTCCTGAGATGGGAATATATGTGGCACATTTGGAGAACAGAAACTAGATGAATTTGACCAGGGTATAGGAAAGTAATTGTAGATAAAGTGGAACACAGGTTGGGGGGGCCTACCATAGGGGACTTTGAATGCCGGGGTAAGGAGTTTGTACTTAATTCTTTAGGTAGAGAGAAGCTGTTGACAGGTTTTGGAGTAGGGCAGTGATTAATCAGAATGCAATATGTTTAACCCCCTAGCAGTCGGAGAAATAAAGGGAGAAATAAAGGGAGGAGAGGTTGCAAGCAGAGAGAAATTTCAGACTTGTTGGGTTTGACACGACTGTGGACTCTCTAAGTGAAGATGCTCATTAACACTTGGAATGAGGGGCAGGGTTCAGAAGAAAGGTTAGGTTAAGGTCTTTGTAGCCTTAGTTGCTTCATCTAAAAAACAGGGACAAGTATGCTTGCTTTGAGAGAGAATGCTTTGAAAAACACTACAGTGCCTGACTCATCATGGGCATGTGGGACAGATCTGATGATGGTAGTTGTGGTGGTAGCATCAGCAGTAGCTGCACAGTTAGTTCTTCCTCAGAACTCTATTTCCTCCCAAGAATTCTGCCATGAGTTCAGGAAATAGAATCAAGTGCCAAGCCCTTGCTTCAGCCAGAACTGCTCCTTCCCCAAGATGCCCAAGGGTACATGTTCGGTCAAGCAGTTGCATTGGCTCCGTGGTCCCTTAAGACAATTCTAGGAGACCTCTCAGTACCTGGTAAATAGATTTCTATTGAGTGTCTCTTTGTTTTGTCTGCTGTGTCTAGATATAGAAGCTCAGAAAAGTTATAACTCTGGATGAATGAATGAATGAATGAATGGAGCTTAAAACTATGTAAAAACATATTTATTGTTTAGAGATATCTGAAGAGTATATTTAAATATGGTTATATATGGGGGCGCCTGGGTGGCTTGGTCGGTTAAGTGTCCGACTTTGGCTCAGGTCATGATCTCGCGGTCCGTGAGTTCGAGCCCCGCATCGGGCTCTGTGCTGACAGCTCGGAGCCTGGAGCCTGTTTCGGATTCTGTGTCTCCCTCTCTCTCTGCCCCTCCCCTGTTCATGCTCTGTCTCTCTCTGTCTCAAAAATAAATAAATGTTAAAAAAAATTTAAAAAATAAATAAATAAATAAATAAATAAATATGGTTATATATGTACACACGGATGCACACAAAGCTTACACGCACACACATTCCATATATATATGGAATTCCACTTTATATATGTAAAAAAAATTCATAGGAGGGGCCCCTGGGTGGCTCAGTCAGTTGAGCATCAGACTGTCGATTTTAGCTCAGGTCATGATCTCACAATTCATGCGTTTGAGGCCCACATTGGGCTCTGTGTGGACAGTGTGAAGATTACTTAGGGTTCTCTCTCTCCCTCTCTCTCTCTCTGACCCTCCTCCTCTCTCTTTCTCTCTCAAAATAAAAATAAATAAACATTAAAAAAACTTATCTTCATGTAACTGTCCACTCAACCATGTAGCAATACAGTGTCCAACATCCAATCAAAAGTTACTAGACATGCAAATAAGCAGAAAAATGTGGTTCATAAACAATAAAAAAATCAATCAATAGAAACAGACCCAGAAATGCTAGAGATAATGCAATTAGGTGGCAAGAACTATAAAAGAGTTATCATAAACATGCTCAGGAATTTAAAGAAAAACATGAACATAATGAGGAGTGAAATGGAAACTATAAAAAGAAATCTAATGGAACTTCTAGAGCTGAAAAGTACAATATCTAAAATGAAAAATTTATTAAATGGGCTTAAGAGCAACTTAATGCAGAAGAAAATATCAGTGGGCTTGAAAATATAGCAACAGAAACTATTCATACTACAGAGAAGAAGAGGGCTAGAAAAAAAAAAAAAAGAATACACTCTTGGTGACACATTAGAAAGTGGTCAAAAATAGTATAATTGAGGGGCGCCTGGGTGGCTCAGTCGGTTGGGCGTCCGACTTCGGCTCAGGTCACGATCTCACGGTCTGTGAGTTCGAGCCCCGCGTCGGGCTCTGGGCTGATGGCTCAGAGCCTGGAGCCTGCTTCCCATTCTGTGTCTCCCTCTCTCTCTGCCCCTCCCCCGTTCATGCTGTGTCTCCCTCTGTCTCAAAAATAAATAAAAGGTTAAAAAAAATTAAAAAAAAAATAGTATAATTGAAATCTCAAAGAAGGGTGGGGAGAGCAAGAAGTAATATTTGAAGAAATAATGGCAGAACATTTTCCAAATTTGGTGAAAACTATAAACCCATCAATTCAAGAGATACAACAAATCCTAACGAGGATAAAAATCAATTTAGATAGAAATTTTACTCTGAATTTTTTCAACAATGGAGTGATTTTCTGAATGGACCAATACCTAAAGAGGCTAGTCCAGGGAGGAGAGGGAAAGATCCGTAAATTAGAGGCAACTATACAACTTGTGATGTGAGAAAGTAGAAACCAGCCTAGAAGACACAAACAGAAAGATAATAAAAAAGAAGAGATGAGTCATCTGGAGAAACCAAACATGGAAGGTGCCAACATATTGCAGAGCAAGGGGAAAACCTCATGAGAATAAAAGATGGTGGAGTGGTATCTCTAGGTTTCGTTTCCTTCCTTCCTTCCTTCCTTCCTTCCTTCCTTCCTTCCTTCTTTCTGTCTCCTTGTACTGTACCTTATTGTAGACAACAGTCATCTCCGAGTTGCATTTGAAGCTCCATTCTTTTCCCTATCAAGGCTGTTCTGTAGCTCACTGCAGCCAGAGTGGACTTCCTAACCTAAAGAATCACATCACTCCTCTGTGAGACATCTTTAGAGAAATTGGTACCTTCAGCAGTTCTTATGTGACTGCCATAGGGATGGACCATGTCTCCCCACAATTAAATAGATATGATTTGAACCTCAGTTTCTCAAAGCTTCTTGTCTTAGGGCTTTATTCCCTACTTTATCTTGCTTTTATTGAGTCCAAGTCTCTATGAGTTTATAGACTATAACCATCAGAAGTGCTTTGTGATTCATTTCCCTCCTTTTGCTTACGTGGACCCACGCCTGTCCTTTTAACCTCCTCTATGCCTGGAGCTGTTCAAGATCTATGTTGGTGCTCTTAACCCCTATTGATAGACCTTGAACCTGGGAGGCCACCAGGATGTCTCTTTCCAGCCACAGCTCCTGGCAAGGAGAGGTTGAGAAAGGACTTAGAATCAAGGTTTGAATTATAGCTCTGATTCTGCTAAATGACAATCGAGAGCTATCTTGTCCAATATGGTAGTCACTAGCCACATGTGGCTAGTGAACACTTGAAATGTGGCTAGTGTGACTGAGGAACTGAATTTAAAATGTTATTTAATTTTAATTAAATTAAATTAAATTTTATTTTTTAGGTTTATTTATTTATTTTGAGAGAGATAGAGAGAATGGCAGAGGGGCAGAGAAAGAGAGAGAAAATCCCAAGCAGGCTCCATGCTGTCAGCGCAAAGCCCTACTGCATGGAGCTCAAACCCAGGAACCATGAGATCATGACCTGAGCTGAAATAAAGAGTTGGAAGCTTGGGGTGCCTGGGTGGCTCAGTCGGTTAAGTGTCTGACTTCGGCTCAGGTCATAATCTCACGGTCCGTGGGTTTGAGCCCCGCGTTGGGCTCTGTGCTGACAGCTTGGAGCCTGGAGCCCGCTTCTGATTCTGTGTCTCCCTCTCTCTCTGACTCTCCCCCGTTCATGCTCTGTCTCTCTCTGTCTCAAAAATAAATAAACATTAAAAAAAATTAAAAAAAAAAAAAAGAGTTGGAAGCTTAACCAACTGAGCCACCCAATCACCCCTGAATTTAATTTTAATTTAAAACCTGAAGCATTCTAATTCATTTTCCTGTTAAACATACTGTGAAAAATACTGTTATATTGTAACATATGTATTGGGTGCATACATGCATATAGGCACACATCTGATCTAATTGGTATCAATGGATTAACTGGTTTGAATAAATTTTTTTATGTACCAATGTAATATTATAATACATTTATTTGAATAGTTTATGTAGACAATGTAAGTTATGGTGATGCCGCTATAAATCATAATTTGTAATAAAATCAAAATACTTATTTTAATTTTAATTATGACATAATAAATTATGTTTCTAGTTAAAAAAATAAGTATGGAAAACATTTTAATATTTAAAGTACAGGCATACTACTGATGCAGAATTGAGTAGAGATTTTGAAGCTACCGTGTACTTTAAATCAATGAAGACAAAAGAGACCAGAAGAAGGCATGTCACAAATGTCAAAATGATTGGCAATTGCAATTTTCTGCAAAACAAAATGAAAAAGCTGCCAGTAAAAAAATAATTTTAAAGATAATAATGTGGGCAATATTAGGAGATAGTTGCAACAAATACATAGTGAATTTGTTAAAATGTTTCCTCTCAACAGTCAAAAGAGAATCAATATGAGTTGCCTGAAATTAAAATTAAATGTCCAACAAATATTTTAAAAACAATTTTTAGCAGGATCTGAACTTCTAACTTTGGCAGCTTTAAGATGACGTAGATTCTTGCACAAAGAAGGAAATTGTTTTTACGTGGAGAAATAATAAAATAAATTATTATTTCAGTTATGAAGATTTTGTTGGGTAAGTATAAGAAAAAAACTAAAAAAGACATTTTACAAAAAATAAAACTCTTCAGTTAAGCCTCTAAACAATCGCCCATTGGATACAAAATCTTAATATAAAGTTCAGTTGATTCAAAGTGTGAAAAATGGCAAGGGCTTTTTCGCCATCAGAGAAGTCTGTCATATAAGAGACACTGCCCAATTCGTACCTTGGATGTGTTCTGTCTCAAAAGACTTCCAGACTTATTCGAAAAAGAAAAGTCTTATTTCACAGCCTAAAAACTGAACTCACTGGTATGGATATGGTTGAGTTTCTTACATGTATCAAAGAAAAACTTCATCTGGATGTGAAAACATAGTTTCCATTACAACCCTGAGTCTCCTAATTACATTAAGTTAAAAGTCTGAAATTATTGAAATTAAAAAAAATTTTTTTTTTAATTTTTATTTATTTTTGAGAGACAGAGCACGAGTGGGGGAGGGGTAGAGACAGAGAGGGAGACACAGAATCCCAAACAGGCTCCAGGCTCTGAGCTGTCAGCACAGAGCCTGATGCAGGGCTCGAACTTGGGAACAATGAGATCATGACCTGAGCCAAAGACAGATGCTTAACCAACTGACCCACCCAGGCGCCGGGGGGATTCATTGAAATTTTAAAGCAAGAAACTGACCTTTCTTCTAACTGCTTCATTCTTCTTGTCTGATAGATATTGGAGACATTTGCGTTTAGTTTTCTGAACAGTGTCATGGATACAGTGGTTAAAATTGTTGTATAAATGTGCAAATGCTATGAATTATCAACTTGTGGAACTATAGAAACGGTAAATGAATGTAATGATCTCGTTCTTTTCCAATGCTCATTAGTTGAGTAGTGGAGGACCTTTACAAAGATTTATCACACTGTTAATCCATTTCTTGAAATGAAAGGAATACCTGCCAAATACTCAATAATCAAAGACAAAATGATAGTAGTGTGGTTTACATTTTCTTAAAAAAATTTTTTTTTAATGGTCGTTTATTTTTGACAGAGAGAGAGTGCAAGCTGGGGAGGGGCAGAGAGAGAGGGAGACACAGAATCCAAAGCAGGCTCCAGATTCCGAGCTGTCAGCACAGAGCCCCATGTGGGGCATGAACTAATGAACCGCGAGATTATGACTTGAGCCCAAGTTGGATGCTTAACTGACTGAGCCACCCAGGCGCCCCATACATTTTCTTACTGAATATCACATTGCATATGAATGAGCTAAATTTGAAATTCCAAGGAAGGAAAAATTTATTTGCTAGAAAGTACAAGAATTTATGGTGAAATGGAATTTTTTTACAATAACAATCAATAACAACAATTAACCCATTTTTCTAGCATGAATTAATATACAGAGGATATTCATTGTAAGCAAGATTATGTGAATTAGCTGTAAAAACTAAAAAATATGAAAATTGTGCTAATATTGATGAATTTATAGTTGCTTTAAATTTATGCAATACTCCTTTGATTTCAATGTTAACACTACTGAGTTGATAGAGTTAGTGAATTATTTAACTTAGTTTCGAAACTTATAGGATTTGCTTCAAAGTCAGATCATTTCTTCTAAACACAGGAAACAGTTTTGACAATACAGATGCAAATATTTAAAAAACAATTTTTGGAACTTGACCCAATTATTGGAAAACTTTTAAGTTTGTTTGGAAAAACTTGGGTATGTGAATCTACTTTTTCAGCTGCAAATTATATGAAATATAAATATAGATAAAATATTTCTGATGCAAATTTAGCATTTTAATTGAAATGCACTCTAAGTTTAAAAGTTTAGATTTAGAAGATTTCATTCACATTTAAAAATGTGAGGGGCACCTGGGTGGCTCGGTCAGTTAAGCTTCCGACTTGGGCTCAGGTGGTGATCTCATGGTTTGTGAGTTTGAGCCCCACATCAGGTTCTGTGCTGACAGCTCAGAACCTGGAGCCTGTTTTGAATTCTGTCTCCCTCTCTCTCTGCCCCTCCCCTGCTCGTACTCTGTCTCTGTCTCTCAAAAAAATAAAATAAAACGTTAAAAAAAATTTTTTTTAATGTGAAACAAAGGGTGTCTGGGTGGCTCGGTTGATTAGGCGACCGACTTAGGCTCAGGTCATGATCTCATGGTTTGTGAATTCAAGCCCCGCATCGGGCTCTGTGCTAATAGCTCAGAGCCTGGAGCCTGCTTGGGATTCTGTGTCTCCCTCTCTCTGCCCCTCCCTAACTCGCACTCTGTCTCTCTCTGTCAAAAAAAATTTTTTTGTAATTAAAAAAATTTTTTTGAAACATAGAATTATTTTTATTGATTACATTGTTGAAATGTTAATATTTTAGAGGTATTTGGTTAGAGTAGGTAACATTAAAATTAATTTTACTTCTTTATTTTGCCTTTTAACGTGGCTACTAGAACATTTGAACTTAGTATGTGGCTCACATTGGTGGTGTGTATTGTATCTCTTTTTACTTTCCAGTTTTATTGAGCTGAAATTGACATAGAACATTCTATCATGTTTTTATTGGCATCTCTGCTTTAGAGCAGAGGCTTCAGAGACTGGGCTCTGAAACTAGACAGCCTGATTTTGAGTCTAGTTGCAGACACTTAGCTGTGGACCTTGGGCAAGTTGTTTAACGTCTCTGTGCTTCAGTTTTTTCCATCTAGAAATGAGGATAACAATAATTCTCAGGGTGGTTGTAAGAATACTTAAATTGTGTCTGGCACATAGTAATTACCATGTGTGATAGCTATTGTTATCATTATTATGATTATGTATTAACTCTGTGACCTTGAGAAGTTCCTTAAGCATAATTTACTCATACCTCAAATGGTGATAACAGCATCTACATCCCAAGGTTTCTTCTTGAACTAATGAGATAATATATGCAAAACTGGTTGACAGGAGGTAGGTGACCACCGTGTGCTTGCTGAATCTTCCAGATCTTAGCTGACATTCAGAAGTCTCTGTAATCTGGTACAGCTCACCATTCTTAAATTCAATAGTGTAAGAGCAGTTGCAAACTATAAGGTGCTCATGAGTTGTTAAACACTATTTTTATTATTCTCCACCATGAAACTCCTCCTTCGAGTATTTGTTCCCTAAACTTGGCCTACTTGGGGCCTCTCTGATTCTATCCTTTTACCGTCTAGCCTAGACTGAAGGCCCATTCTTCTATGAGGACCTCAGTGTGGACTCCAGCCCCAGTATGATCTCTGTCTCTCCTCTAAATTCCTGAAATATTTCCCACCCATTGTGTATATTTTGTATTTACTCATATACTACTTTGTACTGTTGTTTAAAGTAATCATGGGTACATCTCTCTGGTCAGGTTAGCGTGAATGCTTTATAATTTGTGAATTCCCCAATAGCACATGAAATATTCAAGAAATATTTGGCCAGTGAGTGGGAACGTTTGGAGTAATGAGGGGGAAAAAGAATTTTGACAGGGGAGAGCCAAGTGTCCTCCCAAAGAACAAAGAACAAAGAGTACACCGAAGAGAGGAAGTTTTAAGCCAAACTTTGAGATAAGCATGAAAGGGCCAGATAGAGCTGATATGGGAAGTGAGAAGGGCAAAGAGGGTAGGACAGAGCAAAGGTCAGGGAGCAAAGTGGACACTGACCCCGAAGGACAGTTCTAGAAATCCGGGCACAGCTCCTTCTTGCTACAGTCCCTCCAACAGCTATTTCTAACCACATCCAATTTTAGAAAGTGACACAAGGTCTCATCGCAATCAGTTCTCTTGCCGATTTCAGATGGCTCATTCCCAGAGCTGCCTTCCTCTAGAGTGCTCTGGGAGTGTTCCCCACACCCGGGTATTTAAGATGTTTGGAGTCCTTCCCTCTGCATTAGTATTTGCTGCCCACCTGAAGGTGAGTGAGTTCAGGTGCCCTCCTCTCCTGCCTTCTGCACTCACAAATCTCCCTGAGCACTCTCTCAGGAGAAGACACCGTACTGCGTGAGTCACTGTAGAATCCACACACAGGGCCCGTTCTATAACAGGCACCCCATAACCAGTAGATGAATTAATGCCAGTTGATTTCTGTTTGGGCCACCGTGAAGGAAAAACACAGCTAATGTGGAGAGAGAGAAAAAAAAAAAAAAATACCCCAAACTGCTGTTCAACCATGACTCATGGGCTTAACTCTCAACACAAGGTTCAAGTTTATTTTGCATTTTTGTTGCTCCAAGGTGAGGGTGAATTGGCAAGCAGAAAGGGAGACAGCAGGGTGGGAGTCAAGAAAGGCATGATTCAAGCCTCATCACCAACTTCAGTGTGAGTTTGGTACCAACTCATTTGCAAGATACAGAGGTGCCGTCCCATGTTAAAATTCTATTATTATAAAGTCGTCATTAGGTATGATGCACCAATGACAGACATACCTGGAAGGAGACTGACCCTTCCCAGGGAAAGGGTCATTAATCACTGGACTTGGGGAAGTAGGACATCTCAGATCTGGTTACTTTAGCTACCAGGCTTGGGGGCCTGTGTCTAACAGAGTCCAGCTTCCATGGGAAGGCCACCCAGCTGTCTTCATCACTTGTTCATGCTCTTTCCATCCACCCAGGTACAACCAGTCTCTTTCTCTCTCTTTCTTTCTAACTTTATTCCCAGCCCCCAAGCCGAAATCTGATTACATAATTAAGCACTCAGTAAGTGTTCTCCAATGCTGATTTTTAATGAAGTTGGCCAATGCTGCTTCCTGTTTTGAAAGACACAAACCCATTTAAAAAACTAGTCTGTGCCCCAATATCTACTGCTTCTTAGAAATCAAATGGGCATTTTAACCAGTTTAAAGGAAGAATAATCATATGCAAATAGGTTAAAGTTCTCACAGAAGAGACGGTAGCTGTTAAAAAGAGAGGCACTGGTAGCAGGGTATGATTGTGATACAAAAGCTAGCACTGGTCTCTCTCTCTCTCTCTCTCTCTGCATCTATTTAGTCTATCCTACCAATTTTCAGATTGTTCTGGACTAATATAAAAAAGATCATGAATAAAGCGACTCCTATGGGATTTTGGAATGGCAGGTAAGAGATACCTGTAAGACTGCAAATCACTTCTCAGTCTCCTGAGTACCTTTGGGGAACACCTTGGGATGAATTCTAGAAATTCACGTAGAGGCCTTTACGCTCTGTACCAGGCCTGCCTGTGTTCCTTGGTGGAAGTAGAATCAGTTTGCCCTTCCCAATCGTCTTGGTGTTCACCCTGAATAGTACAAGAGGAAAAGGGAGAGAGAAAGGTTGGAAGGGTGAGGGTGTTGTGAGGAATGGTTGGCATTCGGGAGAGGAGTTGTAGTTATTCTCCATAAGCTATTCTGTCTTCTCACCCTGGATCCCTGACTAACTACCGACCGCTGAAGGATTAAACTCCAACGCTATTATTTCCCTACTTAAAATTTTTCATCCTAAGGTTGTTTGCCACTGCATCCTTGGTTTACCATTCAAATTTGGTCCTATCTACGTCTTTGACTTTATTTCTCAACACTCCCTGCCCCACATCACGTGCTCTCTCCTTTCAATGTTTCTGCCATGCTGAACTCCCCCTCAGAATGCTCTTCTCCACCTTTTCCGCCTTCCGTTTTCTGCTTGTTCTTTAAGACAAGTCAGGTGCCGCCATCCCTGATATCCCCTTGACCTTGGTCTTCCTCCTCTGTTAGCTTTGAGCACCCAGGTAGATCTCTATCATAGTCTTTATCACAGGATCCTGTAATCACCTCTTTGCTTTACCATGTCCCTGACTAGACTGGACCGTAAACTCTTTGAAGGTAAGACTATGTATTAACCATCATTGTATTTCTGGTGCTCTGCACAATGCCAGTGATTTATAGAAGCTCAATAAATGTTCAACTAATTGATTCGGTATAGATGAGGGGTAGAATTATCCCAACCAACTAGCCTTGGTATGGTGCCGAAGAATTCACCTGGCTTTGTCTCCACTTCTCTCCTGGGCACAGACTTAAGCCCCTGGGGCACTCTGACCTGGGCCCTGTGTCCACACAGACTCAAGATTATTCTCTCCATCTCTCCCTCTTTTGGAAATCTGTTTTCTGTTTAAACCCACTTGGTTCTTTTCCCTTCGTGTCTTTGCCCTGCCCCCCCATCATTATATGTGCTGTATTTGGGGTGCATGTTTCTGAGTCTATTTCTGTATTACATGAGTATGTTTCCTGTCTCCTCCACTGAGGTCAAAGGTTAACAGATAGCCGTGGCTCTCCACCAAGTCCGCTGCAGCGCAGCATGCCGAGTGGAAGTTGCCTCCTTAACTGGTTCTAAGCCTGTTTGGGACAATTCACAAACCCGGCATTCTTAGCCGTCAGCGGAAGAGGCCAGTTTGTACAGCCTTCCCTGTAGCTATTCATTTCCACTGTATACCGAGCCTGGTACTGGATCTACGCTGAGCTAGTGAACACTGAGAGATTTCACTTCTGCCTCCAGGATGTTTGATGAGATGGTATGTCACGACCTCAACAAGTTTAGAACGATTAAACAAAACATGATATTTCAACTGGGTTGGCATACCTCTAACTATTACCTCGTATACCTTTTGGGGGAGAAGGAGTAAATGTTGACGTTTGGCCTTTCAGGGATTAGGGTTCACTAAAACGCTAAGTCTCTATTGCATATAGAAAACTCTCTTTATATGAGGCTCTAACTCTTGCTCATCATCTGTAGGGTATATGTTTTCACGGCTTACTTATTCTTTTTTTTTTTTTTTAAGTAGAGGGCTATGTTAAACCACTTTTGTTCTCACGCAGTGGTCTGCACTTGAGAAATGCTGGCCAAAATTAGGACTACCATCTGTGACCACAGAATGGAATGGAAGTGAACTGGTCCACCAAGGAATCAGAAATGTGACCTTGGTCCTATTACCACCCACCCAAGTAGGAAATGGGCCCAGAGGCCTGGCGAAGCTGGAGCTTGGTGACCCCAAACTTGAGAAAGAGCAGACTACCCTGGAAATGACCAGTTCCAGGTCCCAATGGCTTCTGGGGCAGTCTGACCCCGGATCCCTGGTAACCAGCTTCCTCCCAAGAACAGTTTCCTATTTGAAATGGTCTTCCCCGCTTCAGCAGGTGGGAATAAGTCGGGCTAAATGCCTTTCAAGCAGGGTGACATGATGGTGAAGGGCAGGGGACCGAGAATTAGGCGTACCCAGCCTGCATCCCAGCACAGCCACCTGGTTGCTATCTGGTCTTGGGCAGGTTGCCTAACATCTCTCTAAACCTTATTTCCTCACGTTTACAAAGGGGATGGTGATAGCACCTACTTCGCGTGTGGGGAGGGGGATTAAATGAGAAAAGACATGTAGGCGCTTAGCCCTGTGCCTGACGTATAGCTGAGTACTCACTGAATGGCAGCTCTTCTTTCTATGTTAACGATATTAACAACAGTCGCGATAAGAAGTCATATTTAAAATGATTAAGGCAAGACAGAGCCCAGGTCAGCTGCGCTCTCAGTGCCTCCTGCCTGCCTTCTTCCAAGGTGACCCAGCTTGGTGTGCCAGCTCTGTCCGGGGCTGCTGAGTGAGGTAAGAAATTCGGCCAGGATCAGGCTGCCTGGGCATGACCCCTGAGCTGCAGCTGTGGGAGGAGGAGCACAGGGGCAGGGAAGAAATGGGGTGTTAGTGGGCTGGCTAGGACTCTGGCGAGGAAGTGGGTTTGTGGTGGGGGGAGGGCAGGGGGAGGGAGAGGGGAGGGGCAGAGCTTGAGAGGGTTTAGCAGGAAGGAAGGCAGTTGAGAAAAAAAATAATCTACCTTGTGTCTCATTGGCTTCTTGGTATCATTTTCTGGAAAGGAGAATCAGAAAGAAACCAACACAAGGCATCTGGGGTGTCGCAAAATACCAGACCTTTCTCTCCGACTTTTGCGGGGAGGGTAGCAAGGGGGTGTCTCACTAGTGTCCTATCTGCTGCTCCAAAGAGGGAGAGATGGGCTGTGTTTTAAAAAGTGGTCTGTCAGACCAAGATCTAATGTGCCTCTTTTACCCTAAAAGCCTTGTTGCACAACCCAGCGTTATTTCCACAGGCGGCTGAAGTAATTCTGCTCTTGAAATCCTGCCCCATGTGACTTTTTTTTTCTTGTTTGTTAGCTCAGTGATTAAATAATCATGACAGAACGGTTCCCCAGTTTTGTGGGGCATGGACCCGGGTGGTCATCAGCAGCTACCACACATTTCCAGAAAGGTCTCGCTGTGTCCTGATACTTGGGGCTGGAGTAACAGAGCTGGTCCCCACCCGCAGGGAGGACCTGATCTAATGTCCTTCCCCAGCTGTCAGTTATCCAACCAGGACGCAGCTCGGTGCACACTGAATGACCCGCTGGAACTGTGCCCCATGGAACCCCGAGAAGGTTCTCCTATCACAACAGGAAGCAAAAGTCAAGGGAGGGCAGGATTTCAAAAGCAAGGTTTCTTCAGCACCCTGAAAAACCCACCTGCCCCCCACCCTCCCCTCCATTTCACCTCTTATCTCTGCTCAACCACTCACTGTTTCAGATCCTTTTTGGACTTCAGTCTCCAGACTCGATTCAGGCTTTATTTTGGGGAGGGGACGCAGAAGTGAAAGATTTAACCAGTCAATGTATTGGACTCTAAATCTCTTCACCTCCCCCTGAAATGACCTTGAAACAGTTTATTCCTTGAGATGCTGGAGCTCGGTTGTTCTGTCTTCATCCCAGAATTTGCACATGCAAAATCAACACTTCGTCTACATCTTCAAAATCAGCCTGGTCTCCTCACTCTGTTAAATAGAACCGTCGTTTGCCCAGATGTTCAAGTTAATCTCTGACTCACGGCACCTGGGTGGCTCAGTCAGTTAAACCCCCGACTCTTGATTTCGGCTCAGGGCATGATCTCGCGGTTTATGAGTTCGAGCCCTGTGTCGGCCTCTGCCCTGATCGCACAGAGCCTGCTTGGGATTCTCTCTCTCCCTCTCTCTCTGCCCCCTGCCCCCCCCCCCAAAATACATAAATAAACTTTTAAAAAAAAGTCAATCTCTGACTCACAGCTGCTAGCTTCATAAACGGGCACCAACACATTCAGCTGATTCTTGATTCATCTGAAATGTCACTCTACGGAGGGCCCTCGTCACAGTCACCCCATGCTGTCCCAGCCTTTATCACTTCCTCATGCCTCCGTAACAACCCCCTACCAGACTTCTCAACTAACTCCATCCTGCCCAGCATGTCAAAATTAATTCACCTAGAGCTCAGATTTCATCACTCTTTTCTACACAGAAGCCCCATCGCCTCTTATAGTGCAGAGCCCAGCCAGACACCCAGCAGGCCATTCTCCACATTCCTCTGTGGTCTGGTTGCCAACTTCCCCCGGCAGCCTCCCCACTCCCCCAAAGACACCCGCTGCTCCCACCAGGCTTTAATTTTTTTTTTTTTTATGTTGATTCATTTTTGAAAGAGAGAGGACAGAGCACAAGCAGGAGTGGGGCAGAGAGAGAGGGGAGCACAGAATCTGAAGCAGGCTCCAGGCTCCGAGCTGTCAGCACAGGGCCCGAACCCACGAACGGTGAGATCGTGACCTGAGCCGAAGCCGGACGCTTAATCGACTGAGCCACCCAGGCGCCCCTTTAAAAAAATTTTTTTTTAACGTTTATTCATTTTTGAGAGACACAGAGACAGCGTGTGAATGGGAGAAGGGCAGAGAGAGAGGGAGACACAGAATCTGAAGCAAGATCCAGGCTCCGAGCTGTCAGCACAGAGCCCGATGTGGTGCTCGAACCCACGAACTGTGAGATCATGACCTGAGCCGAAGCAGGACACTCAACCGACTGAGCCACCCAGGCGCCCCAGGCTGCTTTTAATATTGTGCTCTGCTTGGTGTGTAGCTGAGGCTAGCTTCTGGGGGGGTGGGGGAGAAGGAAGTACTCAGCTTCATCTCCTTCACCAACCGTTCTGGTCCTTACCACCAACACCCTCCTGGGAGCCGTCCTATCTGTGTCTATACCACTTCTTCCAAAACAAGCAAGCAAACCCAAAAACTTTTATCATGAAAGTTTCTAAACTTACATAAAAAAAACCCTCATGAACCTTTTGTCAGCTTTCAACAGCCATCAAGTTCTGCCATATTTTATTTCATATTTCATCTATTCTCCCTCCAAATTATTTTGGGGGGGCGGTGGGGGAGAGAACCATTTTAAAGCAAATTCCAGACGTTATGTCAATTTATTCCCAAACATCTCAGCATACACCTCAAAAAAGAACATTTTTTTTTACACAGCCACAATGCCATTCTCACACCTAATACAATTGCTAATTCCTTCCTATCATGTATTTCTCAGTCTATTTTCAAGCTTTTCAAATTGCCTAAAAAATCATTTTTAGAGCTGAGTATATTTTAATTGGGATTCAAACAACATGCTTTCTCATAGCATTTGGTTATGTCTGTGAGTTCTCTTTCAACACCTTTTATTTTTTTTTTAATTTTTAATGTTTATTTAATTTTAAGAGAATGAGAGAGACAGAGTGTGAGCTGGGGAAGGACAGAGAGAAAGGGAGACACAGAATCTGGAGCAGGCTCCAGGTTCCGAGCTGTCAGCACAGAGCCGGACGCGGGGCTCGAACTCATGAGCCATGAGATCATGACCTGAGCCGAAGTCAGAAGGTTAACTGACTGAGCCGCCCAGGTGCTCCTCTTTCAACACCTTTTAAACAGAAGAATCCCTCCTCCACTTTTTCCTCCATGCCATCGACCAAATAGATAAACAAACCAGGTCAACTGTCCTGTACAATGCCTAACATTCTAGATTTGGCTGATTACTTCCTTGTGGTATCATTTACAGACCACTCATTTCAACCCTTTATACCTTGCCTTACACTGTCTCTGACCTAACTTGTATGTGAGTGTGTGTGTGTGTGTGTGTGTGTGTGTGTATCTGTGTGTTTGGTTTCAGTGTTATAAAGAGTTTTTCACATAGTAGATCCTCAATAAATACTTGCTAAATAGCATTTATTAAGCACTACTGTCTGCAGAATTGTGGACTAGAGAGAGACATACAGAAAGAAAGAGACGGATTCCTAACCTTCATGTTTCTAGTGCTGTTAATTATACCGGACAGTGGTTCTCCAACTTGAACATGCATCGGAATCAACTGGATTCCAACTGGATTGGGGGGCTCCATTCCCAGAGCTCCTGATTCATTAGGTCTGGGATGGGCCCTGGGAATTTGTGTTTATAACAAGCTCCCAGGTGATGCTGCTGGGCCAGGGACCAAACTTTGAGAACCGCTAATATCAGATGTGAGCCTCAGAAAGTCTTCCACAGTCCCTGGTGCCCAGGCCTTTTATGCAGTTTTGATTCCCAAGGCTGCCCATTTCTGAGGCTCAGGGTGTGACCTGAGTCTAAAACTTTCAGTGGTGAGGAGGTACTTTGAAGACATGTTTTGTGGTGGAGATGAGAGAGCCTGACTGCAGGGTAGAGGAGTGGCTTCCTCCCATGGAGGAAGGGGTCAGCTAGGTTCTGTGAGTCACAGGAAGTTGGAGAGGAGTGACAGGCAGCAGGGGCCTGCCCCCCCCCCCCCCCCGCCTGGATCTTAAAAGCGTCAAGCCAGGGTCTCTGCATATAAAGTGTATGCCTGCAGCTTTGCCCTGTCTGGGGGTTCATAGCAGCCCCAGGACAGGATTGCCACAGGCAGAACATGGCTGAAGTTTTTGCTATGGCTCTTGCTGCCGTGTTGCATCCAGAAATGGAAGGAAATGTACCCTTTGGAAGGAGTAGGAAAAATGAGAAAATGGGAAATTCTTTTAAGAGCATCCTAGACTCAGAGTGACTAAATAAAAAACCTTATTATCTTGCTCAATACACTCAACTAGACTTTTCCCTATCCCAGGCTTATGTCTTTCCCTGCAGATAGTAGCCAGCTATTTCTTAGTGTTTTCCTTATGATAATTCCTGTCACTTCAGCTTCCTATCCCCTACCTCATTCTTGGGGGGACAGACTCCCTTATCTACCTCTTCAGTGTAGACGTTCACCCTGTTCTAGACTTGGCCCGCATTCCTTCTCACTATATGTACCCTCCCAGAGAAACACTAGCTACTTCTTTTTTTTTTTAATTTTTTATGTTTATTTAGTTTTGAGAGAGAGAGAGAGAGAAAGCATGAGCAGGGGAGGGTCAGAGAGAGAGGGAGACACAGAATCTGAAGCAGGCTCCAGGCTCTGAGCTGTCAGCACAGAGCCCAACGCGGGGCTCGAACCCATGGACTGCGAGATCATGACCTGAGCCAAAGTCGGATGCTTAACTGACTGAGCCACCCAGGCGCCCCACTAGCTACTTCTTTAGCTTCAACTTTCCACCCATATGTGCATGGCTCCCCTCAAAATATCTGCAGCCCAGACCACTCTCTTGAGCTCCAGACCATAACTCCAGCTTCCTGCTAGATGCCTCCATAGGTAGCATGCTCAATATATCTAATCTAACTTATTTTCCCCATCTCAACATTTATCCCTTCCTCTGGCCTTGGACCCCATCATCCAAGATAGGGTTACCATCTTCTGAGTTGTGCAAGCTTGAAATTGGGGAGTTCTCTTCAATTCTTCTCTTTTCCTCACCCTCCCTCTATCTAATTGTCCATCAAGCCCCATATTTTCACTGCTGAAATATCTTTATAATTCATATCCTCCTTGCAACCCCCCCTGCCTTTGACTTAGTTTCGATCCTCACTATCACTTCACTGAATCATTGCTAACGAGGCACTGCATGTTTACTATGTGCCAGGAACAGTGCTCAAACATTTCAATACCTTCTCTAAGTACAAGCTAATACCATCTCTGCTTCACAGACAAGAAAATCAAGGCTTAAAGATATTAAGAAACTTGTCCAAGGTCCCCTGCTCGCTGGAACATGCCCCGTACCATGTTGGGTACATATTAGAATCAACTGGGGAGGGCGCCTGGGAAGCTCAGTTGGTTGGGCGGCTGACTTCAGCTCAGGTCATGATCTCGCATGTCGTGGGTTTGAGTCCCGTGTTGGGCTCTGTGCTGACAGCTCAGAGCCTAGAGCCTGCTTCAGATTCTGTGTCTCACTCTCTCTCAGTAACCGCCCCCCCCCACACCAACTTGTGCTCTTTCTCTCTCAAAAATAGATAAATATTTAAAAAAAAAAAACAAACAGAATCAACTGGGGAGATCTTAAAGCCGACCATGTATCCCATCTGTGCCCCAGACCAATTGAATCAAAACACTATCTGTTTCTGTAGCTTCAACTTTCTACCCAGATGTTCATGGCTCTCCCCAGAATATCTCCAGTTCAGACCTGTTTCTTGAGCTCCAGGCTCTTTCCTCGGGTGATACTCCCGGGCAGTCAGAGTTGAGAACCACTGTCTTCACTGTCTCTATGCATAACTACGTTCTCTGCTCCCCATCCTGCCCCACTCAAACCTTCCTCCAGAATGCTGTCTCCTGTCCTTTTAAGCCACCACCATGATCTCACTACTCCAGCAGCCCCCCGTGATGATACAATGAAGCAAATACTTCTCAACAGAGCATCCATGCCTCCATGGTCTGAATTCTCTCTCATCTGCCAGCTCCCTTCCCTTACTCTCTACCTGCAGCCACACCACACACTTGAGATTTCTGGTACTTTGCACATGCTATTTACTCAGCCCGAAGTGGCCTTTCCTGCTTTTCTCTTCCCCAGCTTAACTCTCTAGCAAATAGCTTCTCTTTTTCCTTTTTTTTTTTTTTTTTTGGAGACACAGTTAAAATGTCACCTCGACAACCTCCTTGGGTAGTATTAATGGCTTACTCCTTGTTCTCTTTGTAATTTGCCTCATGACTCTGAGCTGCAATGATTTATTTACACCCTGTCTCCTTCAAAAGACTTTGACTCTCAAGAAGATCTGTGTCTTGTTCATAATTTTGCCCCCATGATCTAGCCCGTGTGAGGCACTCAGTAAACGTTGAATGGAATGAACTTCAAGACTTTTGCCAGCTTTTGCTGACTTCTGTTGCTGGACTGTAGGGTCAAGAGCAGAGTCCTTGAGTCAGATGAGTCCAAATCCAGGTTCTGCCCCCTTTCCAGCTGTGTGGCCACTCCCCAGACGCTAACTTTATTTACTCTGTCTATGATTTAGTCTCCTCATCTGTGAAATGGGGATATTGATGGTGCCCACAACTTAGAATGGTTATGAGGGTTAAATGAGATTAGTCCATAGCACTCAGTAATGTCCATTATCATTATGTGCTTAGAAAACAGCTTTCTAGTATATTGTGACCAGTTATGAAAAAAATCACGTCTATATGTGTGCATGTGTGTATGTAAATGTACATGTGTGTGTGTATACATATATACAGAGAGAATACATATAGATATCTTCATCTATATCTATATATAAAGAGAGAGACATGGAAGAATGTTCATGAAGGTGATACTGAGTGGGTTTTTTTCACTTACATTTTTATTTATTGTTAGACTGTCTCACAATAAATATTGATTTTTTTTTTCGTTTTTTATTTATTTTTGGGACAGAGAGAGACAGAGCATGAACGGGGGAGGGGCAGAGAGAGAGGGAGACACAGAATCGGAAGCAGGCTCCAGGCTCCGAGCCATCGGCCCAGAGCCTGACGCGGGGCTCGAACTCACGGACCGCGAGATCGTGACCTGGCTGAAGTCGGAGGCTTAACCGACTGCGCCACCCAGGCGCCCCATAAATATTGATTTCTGTATACACTTAGCCACTTCAACTCCCCAAATACAGCCACACACACACACATACATACAAACACTCTAACCTATAATAGGCGTATACAAACCCCACAAATGCACACATAAAACACACAAACACACATACTCCCTCAGGGGGCAGAAACTCTGAGTCCAGATGTGACCCAGCCTTGGGGACATTGAGAACGTGCCGGTGCAGAGAACATGTGGACCTCGGGCCATCTGTGGCTCTCCGCCAGGAGGGAGGGGCAGGCACGCTGCCAGCTCTGGAGCCAGGAAGTGACATTCCTATTCATCCAAGCCTTCAAGTAAACACCCAACCTGGGTGTCTGGAGACAGACCGCGCCCCCCCCCCCCCGACCATGAAACGTGGGCCCTTGTAGGCACAGGCTGGCTGCACAAGTCTGTTTCTCAGGGTGGAGGAGTGGGGTCAGGAGTAGAGGCCTCCAGCCCACAGCACAGCACACAAAGGACAGTTGGGAAGTTTCTAGAATAGAAAGGAACTAACTAACCGCCGTCAGAAAAATGATTTATTTTTATTCTTGAAAGTTTAGGAAAGGCAAGCGGAACGGGATGGAAGGAGCTCCATTCTACACTTTAATTGGAAGTTCTTTATTTTTCCCCTGGAAGAGAAAACTTGTGATGACCTTTGAACCGGCTTCGATGCTTAGGCCTCAAGCTTGCTGGAGTTTACAATAGCAAATGTATGATCGTAATCAGCCTGCTGCACGTTGGCATGTATTGTGACCGAGAATAAGCGGGTGCCACATGGCCTCCAGAAATCAAACTTGCTTTCCTGTTGAAGGGAGCAAATGATGCCGAGTATTAGGACAGAAATGAGGGGAATTTCTGGACCTTTGAGCCACCCCTGACCTTTGGAGAAGGACCTGGAGAGAGAAGCAGCAAGTACAACAGAGCCTTGTCCAGAGTTGGAGACTCACACGGGTGGGCCCAGCTGCCAGGCCCCAGGCCTCCATTAAGCTTAGAGTCAGCATGGGGAGGTCACAGGGTCAAGGAGCTCCTGTGGAAAAGAAGAGGGAATCCCTAATTCCCTCAAGAGACATGATCTCTACCCTCCGAAGTTTACATTGTAACTGGGGAAATGAGATGGGCATTCATGAAATAATTAGAAAAAAAAGTCTCCTTATATCGCCTTCAACCCTCTATCTTGGGCAGTGGAGACCCTACGTACTAAAGAAGTTTATGGAAATATATAGCTGACCAGGGCCACCAGGTACAGCCACAGAGGTCCTACCATGTACAATCTACATAGCCAGATCTCCTTCAACACTTGCATAACACTAATGATCCGAATCATCACCCAAAAGAGGAAGGGGCATAACATTAATATCCAAAATTTTACTAACTTGCAGCTCTGGTGAATGAGGACCCCAGCGCCTCCTTCCACTGCCCCCAAGTTTCCCATTCTTTTGTTCATTCGCTCTCTCCTCCCTTCCTGCCTTCTTTCCTTCCTTTTTTCCTTTCCTTCTTTCCTTCATTCCCTCCCTCTCTCCCTTTCAGGTTTAGCATTTTAAAGTGCACAGTTTTGGGGGTAGCTGGGTGGCTCAGTCAGTTAAGCAACTGGCTCTTGATCTCGGCTCAGGTCATGATCTCACGGTTCATGGGTTTGAGCTCCTGGAGCTTGGGATTCTCTCTCTCCCTCTTTCTCTGCTCCTTTCCTGAGTGTGCTCTTTCTTTCTCTCTGAAAATAAATAAACTTAAAAAAATCACACAGTTTAGTGGATTTTGGTATATTCACAAGGTTTTGCAAACATCGTCACTCATTCCAGAACCTTGTCATCACTGAAAAAGAAACCCTATCCATTAAGCAGTCACTCTTGTTCCCCTCTTGCTCCAGCCCCTGGCAACCACTAATCTACTTTCTGTCTGAATGGATTTGCCTGTTCTGGACATTTCCTGTAAATGGAATCATATGCTATGTAGGCTTTTGCATCCGGCTTCTTTCATTTAGCGTGTTTACAAAGCCCATCCATGTTATTGCATGTATCAATACTTCATTACTTTTCTCAGGTTTTTCTGGGCATCCAAGATGGTGATTCCCACGTGCTCAGGCACAAGTCTGCTCATGGACGTCTGCTCCCCAGAAGCCACTTGGGAGAAGTGCCTCACAGCTGCTGCCTCTGCCCAGTTTGCAGATGCTGTTCTCCCATCTCGGTTTCATCATCTATTATTCTTCAAAGTGGAAAACCCTAAGGTGTCAAATGATATTCAGTTCCTATCAGGTCCTTCCCCCTACATACACCAGAGGTATGTCCTGTGCAGACTTGGGGACATGGCCTCCCTCCCTGCCTGAGCGCTGCCCCTGCTCCCCCAGGCCTTTCAGAAGATCCCACCTTCACCTTGTAATGACAGGCTTCTTGGGTGCCTGAGGGAGGGCCTGGACTTCCTCTCCTTCCTCTCTCTCATTCACTCTGATACTCCAGACCAAGGTAGGAAGGAGCCCAAGACAAAACAAACACACCCTAAAACAAGGATTGATGTGAGAGTGATTTTTAAGGCTGTGTTTCCACGAAAAACCAGTAAGGTTGTGGGAAAGTAGCGTGGGGAGTACGCGGAAGCCCAGAAGGAACTGATATCAAGTGAAGTCCCACGGAGAGTAACCTGAGCCCAGTCTCCCCAGGGACCAACAGTGCACGTCAGCCCTTGGAGTCAGATGTTTGTACTCTGCACCTGTCAGTCACTGGCTGAGGGCTCCTCCTTTGGTGTGTTCAGTCCAGACCCTTTAGCTTGCAGGGTCCCCTGGCAAAGGACATCCTGACAGGCTGAGGACAGCCCTTTGACATAGAGATGCAGGTGTTGGCCGTGGAGAAGTGAAAGCAGACGGGCTCAGCTACATTCGCTCTTTTTTTATGTTTTATTTTATTTTACGTTTATTTGAGAGAGAGAGAGAGAGACAGAGAGACAGAGAGACAGAGACAGAGAATCCCAAGCAGGCCCCACTCTCAGTGTGGAGCCCAACATGGGACTCGATCGCACAAACTGTGAGATCATGACCTGAGCTGAAATCGAGTCAGATGCTCAACAGACTGAGCCACCCAGGTGCCCTAAATGGCTTTTTTTTTTAAACGTTTTATTTATTTTTGGGAAAGACAGAGAATGTGAGTGGGGGAGGGGCCACAGAGAGAGGGAGACAGAGGATTCTAAGTAGGCCCCATGCTGACAGCAGTGAGCCTGAATCGGGTGCTCTAACTCACAAACCATGAGATCATGACCTGAGCAGAAATCAGCAGTTGGATGCTTAATCAACTGAGCCACCCAGGCGCCCCTGGCTTTGGCTTTTTAAAAGGGATCTTGGGCAACTGAGGAGAAGAGTTTCAGAGTGAGGCCAAGAAGGTTCCCCTGAATTCTCATTGAGTTTTGAGTCTCAGTGGGAAGTCACAATGACCTCAGACCTAGTCTGTGCCTGGTTAACCCCGCCACCAGGAGTCTGAGCAGACCTTTCAGGCTACAGCACGACTACTCAGTAAAGGTCCACTGGGGGCCCCAGAAGAATTGAGAGGAAAGGAGACAACGCAAAGAGGGGATATAAGAAAGGGCGAGGGGAAAATGGAGGAGAGTAGACAGGAGAAGATGGGGGGCGTAGGTAACACATAAAGAAGTCGGGGGTAAAGGACAGAGAGGAGACAGAGGCAGCCATGCTGGAGGGTGACAGGCACCACTGGCAGCTTCTCCTATGATGTTTGCAACCTAGGCTTCCGGACACTGGATCTATGATGGAAGCCACATTCGCCACATCCTTGTCAGAGCCCTGCTCTCAACCCTCCAGCTACCTTCCCAAATTATATGAGGGGGAAAAAGTCCAGGAGGGTCTCCATGGCAGTCTGACCTTGACCCCCACAGACCTCCCACAGACTTTGGGCTGAAGGTGGCCAGGAGAACCAGGAAGCAGAAGTCCTGATCCGGCCGGCAAACAGAGGGCCCTCAGTGAGTGTGCCAGCCTGTAAATTGTCCTTTTGTTTCGCGGGCTTTACCGAACACGGTTTTATTTCATGTGACTGTGCTATTTCAGGAGGAGTAAATATTGCCGGCGGTCTGTTTAAAAAGGCCAATGACCTGAAATGGTTTTTTTTTTCCTTTTCTTTTCCATTTGAATTATCTCCAAAAGACAGTTCTGCCCAAGCATCGTGCCATTTTAATTCATGGGTTTTTACTTCTAACTTTCCCTTTCTGTCTTGTGTTTTGTTGAGCCGGAAAACAAAGGGAGAAAAGAGAAGGGGATAAAGATACAGGCGCTGACCTAGGCCCGAGCAAAGAGGGGTAGACGTCCAGGGTGCAACCTGGAAGAGGGCAGGGAGCCATAGGCTCTCTGCTGCCTTAGCTGCTTCCGGAACTTGTGTTTGACCTATAATTATAGCCTCTTTCCTCTGATTTCCTCTGTGAAAATAGCAACATTCAGACTAAGCACAGAATAGAAAAAAGCCCTACATAAAGGATCAGGGATTTATAAATACAGTTAAAATTACAGGATTGTTACCCCCATAGTTCAGTAGTCTAAGAGTGGGTTGGGAAAGGGGGAGCACAGTTCTTGAAACTTGTCTCATGCCCTAAAATACCCAGGTGTGCCTCTTTAGGGGCCCTGTCAAAAATAGATTTGCTATAGGTTTTATGCTTTTTCTTTCCACTAGGTGTCAATCATTGTGAGAATGGATATCCCCGGCCAGGCACCTCCCACTCAGGAGTTCTATTTTGACTTCTTAAGGATTCTCACTCATCATCTGATTGTTCAGGTTCTTCTCAACTCATTATCTCTAAGGAGGTGGAACAGGATATCCTTGTCTCAGCAAATACCTCCTAGTTTTCTGCACTTTTCCCCCTAGACAAACAAACACCATGTTCATGTTGGAATTGTCATGTTCTTATATGACTCAGCACCCTGCCCATAGCTTACCCACACTGGCCCTCCCATTGGGATCTCTTGGAACAAGTGAGAGATCACCAGGAAAGTTCATCTCTGGTGACAGAGACTGTCAGATGGAAATATGGCCATGGAAAGTGGAGTAGCCTGTTGCCGTGAAAGAGGGTGAAGCAACCGTGAATGAGAAACAGAGGCCACAGGCAAAGACAAAGGCCTGCCTGGTACTGAAGTCTTTGATTCTCATGGTTTCTGAGGCCTAGCTCCATGTATCCCTGATCTTTGCATAGCTTAGATACTCAACCTTTCCTTGAATTCCATGAGCTGATACATTCCCTCTTTCCCCTAAACTAGTTCAAGCAGGTTTTTTTGATTGTGTGCAACCAAAAGCCTTGACTAATAAGATAGTGCCAATGCTGAGAATTCTCTAGGGAAGTTGACGAAGCAATATTATCGGTGCAGCTTCTCAAACCTAGTTTCACAAAGGGCTAAGAACAATGTTTATAGGATGCTGACTTTGAATTACTGTCACTGCTCTACTTTCCAGAAAGATGAGCCTTGGGAAGAAGAGTGAAAATATTCCAGGCAGCATGCATGACCCAGCTACTGAAGAAGAGGAAGGAATCTGGGGACAAGACTTGTGGCCAGGCCTCTGCCTTCATGTGGAATCACACATGAGCTTTCCAGATAGGAGATTTCCAGAAGAGAGCGCCAGAATTATCTTCCTGTCACTCACTACAATGTCTTAACTCTAACTATGGGATCTACAGTACATTAACCCAATGTCCCACATCTGCCTCTTAGTAGAGCCAAAGAATAGGGACTGATCTTGGTCAGTGTTAATAGCTAACTCTGTGCTCAGAGTTGTCACCTGCACACTAAATGACTACAGTCCCCTCTCTGTGTCTAGAGGGTAAATATAATGGTCTGACATGATGGTGTAGAATATGCCCTAGTCTGGACATCTGAGGACCTGGATTCCAGCTGAGTTTTTGCTGTCAGGCACTTAGAAGACCAGCTAAGCCTATGGGTCCAGTTCATTCATTGGCTAAAGAGGGGGTCAGGCTAGATAATCTCTTAACTCCCTTCTTGCTCTCGTGAACCATTACTCAAAGGTAAGTTCCTGGCCTAGAATCATTCTCCACAATGCATACTCTTTGCTTTCCACCAAAACCAGGAGGGACAAAAAGGAAAGAGAACAAGAAATTCAGACATGTTTTCTCATGTTTAAGGTGAGATGAATCTTTTTACAAATTAAGGTTATTTAACATTTGATTTGATTTTTGATATACATTTATTACACAAGAAATACATGTTTACTATAGAAAATTTAGATATAAATAAGTAAACAGGAAAGAGTTTCATCTGTAATCCTTCCTATCAAAGATAGCGTCGATATTTTGTGTGTATAAATGAAATTTTTTTTCTGCACACAAATACACATTTTTTAAAGTGAAAATGGGATCAGAGTATCCATTTTCCTTTTCAAGTTGACCTTGACATACTGAAAACATCTTTCCGTGTTAATAAATATACTTATATAGCAGTGATTTTAATAGCTGTACAGCAATCTGTTGTTTGGGCGTACCTTAATTTATTCAACCAATCCCCTATACTTTGTGCATATATATATACATACATACTTTCTGTGTGTGTGTGTGTCTGTGTGTGTATTTTTTAAGACTTCTGTGTTAGCAGACAGTACAATTCAACATGATAAAGGATGCGGAGCCTCCACACCCTTCCCTGCGGGTTCCTGTGTTAGTCAAGCTCTTTTGCGCTGCAGGGAACCATTTGATTTCTCTGTACCACATGACCTCCTGCCACCCTGGTCACAACTGACTGGACTGGCATTCTCTCCTCCGCAAAGGCAGCCATCTGGAGGCTGGCCAAAAGCCTATGAGGGGCCTGGCAGGAGTCCTGTGCCCCGAGAGGGATTCCTTTCCTGGGTGGTGCTGAACAAAGCGAGCAGATTCTCCCTCAGGGTATCGAATCCGAGACCTATGAGCAACCTCCGTGGGGGGAGAGAAGGGCAGGCACGGGGATGAATCTGTGGGGAAAACCTCATGCACTGAAATAACCAGCGGGTTATGTGATTCCTGGGGTTCACGCTCCCTGGCTCCAGGTAGCTTAACAAGGAGGGTGAGGCCGTGGTGTCTGGGGCCCGAGAGCCTGGGTTTGGATCCTGGCTCTGTACTCCTTACCTGTGTAATCTCAGGCTAGTCCCTTAGCCTCCCTGTTCCTGAGTTTCCCCGTGTGGAAAATAAGGACAATAAGGCCTACTACCAAGGGCTGCTGTGAAAACGAAATGAATTAATATACGTAAAAGGCTTCAGAAGAGTGCCGAGTACACAGGAGATGTATTTGTATCCTGCCTCTGCCGGCACTGTCTGCTCTACCTAGAATCTCGGGAATTTTAGGACTCTTACAGGTCACTCTTATCTTCAAGGACATGCTGATGACTTCAAATATCCTGCTTTTATTAGTTTACTCTCAAAACAGTTTTTTTTAATGTTTATTTTTTGAGAGAGAGAGGGAGACAGAGCACGAGCAGGGGAGGGACAGAGAGAGAGGGAGACACAGAATTCAAAGCAGGCTCCAGGCTCTGAGCTGTCAGCACAGAGCCCGACGTGGCGCTCAAACTCATGGACTGTGAGATTATGACCTGAGGGACACTTAACTGACTGAGCCACCCAGGCGCCCCTGGTTTGCTCTTGAAGTACTTCTGTTCTTTCCACCAGATTCCTCACTTCCTTAAGGGCTTGGGTTACGCCTTAGTTTCCACTGTGCCCTCCACAGTGCCTTGTGCAGAGTAAGCGCCCAATACATGATTGATTCTGCCATTTGGTGAGAGAGTATTTTCCATGCAGCCCCAGCACAGCCAGCTTGGACCAGCGTAGTGGTCAGCTGGGCCGGCAGCCCGGCTCCCCCTCCCCCATGGCAGCCTCCCCCAAGCCAGTCTCCTTGGATGGCAGGGCACCAGCAGCCCCGCTGGCAAGAGGAAGCCTAGCGCTCCATGCAGAGCCGAATTCTTGAGACTGGAAGTCGTAGCCTACTTCAGGTTGCAGACTTAGAAAAACATCCCTGCCAAAGTGAACCCAGAGCCTCCTTGACATGTGCCAGAGCTGACAAAATACAGGGCTACAGGGGTACCTGGGTGCCTCAGTCGGTTAAGCATCCAACACTTGGTTTCGGCTCGGGTCATGATCTCATGGTTTTTGGGTTCAAGCCCTGCATCGGGCTCCACACTGTTATCGCAGCACCTGCTTGGGAGTCTCTCTCTCCCTCTCTCTCTTCCCCTTCCCCACTAATTTTCTCTCTCTCTCTCTGAAAATAAATGAACTTTATATATATATATATATATATATATATATATACTATATAAATAAACTATATATACTATATAAACTATATATACTATATACTATATATACTATAAACTGTATATACTATAAAGTATACTGTATACTATATACTATAGTATATACTATAGTATATACTATATACTGGGTCCAGTTTATTCATTGGCTAAATATAATACTATATACTATATATACTATATAAACTATATATACTATAAACCATATATACTATATATACTATATATACTATATAAACTAAATATATATGTGTGTGTGTGTGTATATATATATATATATATATATATATATATAACCCTATAGGGTTACAATCTGTTTTGGGGACTCCTCTCTTCAGGGAAGCAGCAAACCTGCGTGCTTCCTGGGAGGGCCCCCAGGTCACACACTCTAGTTTCCCTCTTGGGGGTGTCCCTGAGGCTAGAGCCCTGGACAAAGAATGGAATGAAGGCAGTGAAGGTTGCTGGTCCTTCTCAGGGCTTTGGTCTCCTCTGGACCCATGTGCTCACCTACCTGGACCACCAAACGTGGGCCTTCAACATCTGATTGCTGAACAGCCCCTGGAGCCCCAGTTTCTTATCAGCTGGAGAGAGGCTCAGCTGAGCAGGACAACTAGAAAGGGAGGCACTCCAGAGGACAGACAGCAAGTTCAGTACCAAAGGTATCAGGGCTTCCCGGGCATTATGCTGGGTGTGTTGTGTCGTGTTAATAATAATAGTAACAGCTGACACACATAATTGCCACCTGCCAATGACTATTCCCAGCATCTTCTACTTCTTAGCTCACTTAATCACTACCCCAAGGCATTGGAGTAGATGGTATTATTATTATCTCCATTTTACAGATGAGGAAACTGAGGCACAGAGAAGTCAAGTAACTTGCTTGAGTTCCCACAGCTACTCGGCGGCACACTAGGACGTGTACCTAATCCCTATACAAAAGCTTTTCGATTAATGTTTAAGTAGGATCACGTATGCGTGCACACATTTCATTCTCATGGGAACTCTGTAATGGCTAATAGGTTAATATGGGTCCATTTCATGGAGGGGAAAATCGAAGCCCAGAGAGGTGAAACATGTTCAGGTCACATAAGTAACCTGTGGTGGATTTCACACCAGCTCGTCTGGCTCTGTGACACCTCGACACAGAGAAGACCATGTAAAAGGACAGGAGAATGCTTAGTGGCCTTGGGAAAGGAGGCCATCGAAGACCACAAAGAATTAGGGATGTGCAGATCAGGTCTGCTGGAAATAGCAGCAGGCACAGCAAGGAGCCAGACCTGACTACCTGGTTCTTTGCTGGTTTCAAGCCATACCAGCTAGCTAGATGGGTGAGCTGATTAAAGTCCCACGGCAGCATGCCTTTTAGAAAGGTGAACCCAGCAGAGCCGAAAACCGGCTCTAAATGCAGCCAAATCTCCAAACGGAAAAATCTCAAAGCTTTTCTCGCACTCTATACTCACTTTCTAAGCCATCTAATTTTTTTTCTTTTTTCCTCTCCCTGCTGAGTTTGTTCGCCAACCCCCCCCCCCCCCCCCGCCCCCTTCAAACTACCTCTGGCTCAAGAAAGTTGAGATTCTAGAACTCCAGAACTGGAGAGAAACTTAGCAATGATCTAAAGCATCTTGTCAAGGCTGCTTAGAGCAAACTACTGCTTCTCATTGTGTGTTTAAACTGTTTCTCCCTGAGGAAGATTTGCCCCTTGTTAATGAGACTGAGAAACTGGCTGGTAGCAGAAGTATTTCAGGCTCTTGCCTGGAATCATACAAAGGAGGCTGATGGGTGGCTCAGTCTGTTAAGCGGCTCGGGTCATGATCTCACACTCCGTGAGTTCGAGCCCTGCGTCGGGCTCTGTGCTGACAAATGGGAGCCTAGAGCCTGCTTCGGATTCTGTGTCTCCCTCTCTCTCTGCCCCTCCCCTGCTCATGCTCTCTCTCTCTCTCTCCCTCTCTGTCTCAAAAATAAACACATTTAAAAAAAGAAGAGTACAGTTAAACAAAATAAATAAAATTAAACAAAGAAATTCACAAATGAGTAATGATAATACCATGAGACTGTGTTAACAGATACTTGTAAGCGGTTTTAGGCAAGCACTCAAACCAGAAACTATCAGTGCCTGCAGGCATCCAGAGACCTCACCAAGGAAGAGACCCAGGAGAAGAACTGAGGTCTAGAGAAATTGCAGGCCTGAAGGCAGCAGGGTTTCTCAGCTGAAGTTAGGTAGCCCTGGTTTGGCAATCCACCTTTGCCCTTTCTGGCTGCGGGACCACAACCAGTGACACACCTTGGCATTCTCAGACCTTCTTTTCATTGTGCAACTGTCAGATTGGGTGGTTCCCTGCACTGAAGAGGAAATGAATGGTGACTAGAACATTGAATCCATAAAATGACTGACTATAAAATTGAGTTACACTTTACAGATACTTTTTTTTTAATGTTTATTTATTATTGAGAGACAGAGAGACACAGAGCATGAGCAGGGGAGGGGCAGAGAGGGGGGAGACACAGGATCTGAGGCAGGCTCCAGGCTCTGGGCTGTCAGCACAGAGCCCAACACGGGGCTCGAACTCACAAACTGTGAGATCATGATCTGAGCCGAAGTCAGACGCTTCACCGATTGAGCCACCCAGGCACCCCATTTTACAGATACTTTTTAAACAATTTTTTTAAAGTTTATTTAGTTATTTTGAGAGAGAGAGAGAGAGAGTATGAGCAGGGGAGGGGCAGAGAATCCCAAGCAGGCTCTGCACTGCCAGCATGGAGCTCAACGTGGGGCATGAACCCACAAACCATGAGATCATGACCCAAGCAGAAACCAAGACTTGGACGTTTACCAAATGAGCCACCCAGGCTCCCCTATACTTTGCGGATTCTTATCATCGTCACCACCATTATCTGCACCAAGCGGTAACTGATTACCCAGCCAGCTCCTTTTAGAGAGTGAGGAGGTTTTTCTAATGCGGTGGAGGCTTCTGTTGAGCTCAGCACCTCTGGTACCATCCACAGTGGGGCTAAGTTCCCAGCTACAGCTTTGCTGAGGCCCTGGGCTCCCAGTGGGGAGACTGGACTATGGCGCCAATGGGCACATCAGGACAGTGGTGATTTTTAAAAAAATTTTTTTATGTTTATTTATTTTTGAGAGAGACAGAGCATGAGTGGGGGAGGGGCTGAGAGAGAGGGAGACAGAATCCGAAGCAGGCTCCAGGCTCCGAGCCTGACATGGGGCTCAAACCCACAAACCACGAGATCGTGACCCGAGCCGAAGTCCGACGCTTAACTGACTGAGCCACCCAGGTGCCCCCAGGACACCGATGATCTTAATCACACGTCAGTTATTCCTCAACAGAAGCCGGCAGCTAACATTAGGTAAGTGTCTGCTGAGGTCAGGCACCCTGATGACTGTTTTACACACCTTATCCAATGAAGCAGTACAGTATTATCCCCATTTTGTAGATGAGGAAACTATAAGAGATGAAATCATTCTCCCACGGTTTCCCCACTGTATTGTGATTTCCATGAGAGAAAGGACTCCTTTATTATTGCTGCCTCCCTCACACCCAGAACAGTGCTAGGCATTGGGAATCTTCCAGTAAAAACTTTTTGAATGGGTGGATGAATAGGGTAGTAAATGGTGAAGCAGAGAAGACTATATTCTCTAGAAAGATTTTCCAGGCTAACTGAAAAAACTATAATAATCCACAGCTCCTTTAACCTTCTCTTTCTCCATGTATTTCCCCATTGGTTGAGTGTTTTCAATGGGAAGCGTCTTACTACTCTGTGGGCGTACAAGGTTGGTTGCTAACTTTGGAACACTTGTGAATCCTGGGCTCAGAGTCATGACCGAGGCTAGTGAGTCATATTCCCCACACAAAGCTCCCTACACACTGGCTGTCAGAATAAACCAGAAGTTGCCATCTCGTCCCCCGCTCTGGCTGTCTCGTTTTACCTTCTTAAAATGACGAAGGATGTTCTGCAGACGGTGGGGTTGGGGTGACGGTAGACTTCTGGATACTTTTGCTCTCTGGAGCAAAGGTGCAAACAGCTGATGGCAGACAGGAAACAGAGTTCAGGGGAATTAAAACAGGGGCAGAAGAGACTTCGCAATTTACTGGATACTGAAAATGCAATCTACTATCTCTCCTTCACATTGTGGGTTATTCGGGGTCCTTTGCGTGGCTGTGGCAAATGACTGAATCCTTGCTGCCAAGTCTGCCAGTGGGAGAAATAAAAAGCCAGGGAGAAAAGAGAAAATGTCATTTCCTAGACTAGGTCACTTGTTACCTGCGAACAACACTGTGACCATGTCCTGATAAGTGGTGAGGCTAAAAGTTAGGGATTTTCATCTTCTCGTCAGATTTTAATTTGCATAAATTCTGCCATCCCCTTTATTAAAAAGAACGGAGCGTGGATAGTATCTGGCTGCGTGAGGACCCTCTGACTGGATGAGCAGCCCCCCATGACGCTTCCAAATGCTGGTTCCTCTGCCAAACATGCCCCAATAGTTTCACTCCTCCTGACCAAAGTGGATAATGCAGGTGTAAGGACAGAGGGAGAAGCGGTGCTCTTAAAAATAGATCTGACTTAGTAGTCTTTAAATAACCGAGGATTGTGATATGAGAGAGGGCTACTTACTTTGAATCTGTATCTCTACGGAGAGCAGAATCTGACAAAATGGCCTCAACTGACTTGCATAAAGCGATTTGGCCTCGCTGAGTAAGAACTTCTACAAGGTAAGAGAGCTGCTAGACAAGAGAATTTCCTTCGCTGCAGCAGAATGGATTCTTATTTGACCGAGATGGTCACTGAAATTCAGCCTACCTTGACACAGAGGGATAGAGTAAATCCTTGTCATTCAAAGTGTGATTCCCAGAAGCAGCATCGGCCTCACTGGGGAGCTTGTTAAAGATGCTGACTCTCTGGCCCCATCCTTGACCTACTCAGTAAGAATCCTTCCACCCCCACAAAATTCCCAGGTGAAACACATGTACCTCACAGACCGAGAAGCCCTCAACTAAATGACCTTTGCAGATTCCTTCCACTTGAGGATTTCATGGGCCAACTCCAGTTGAGAAGCGGTGAGGCCCCTCTGCAGACGGGGACCTGGTTGCTAAGGAAGTTGGAGGCGTGATGTTCCCCCTCCCAAGTCACAGCTCTCCACTCGTCTGTTTTTACAGGATATATTTCTCCACAACCTCAAGGGTACTATAGCTGAAGTCCCTCCCAACACACACCAGACTCCCTGCAGCAAATTCCTGGGAGACCACACAGCTTGAGAGTCTGGTTTGTGTTCAAAGGGACTGCAGCTGCCATACTCTTAAGGTATGTCTCCCTCAGGCCCATCAGAGACACCCAGAGCAAGGAGTGAGGCAGGTAGTCCAGTGGTTTGTATAGACCCTAGCTTTCCTCCCTGGGCCAGAACCACCTACATACCTCCCTGTTCATTCATCTGGGGGCTACCGATGGTGGTAGCACCCAACATCGCATCTGTTGAAGAATCCAAAGGCAACTCATAGATTTTCGCTAGAAGGATTTGTAAAAGTCATTATGCATAAATTATTCATAAATATAAATAAGAAAAAGAACACCCAAATCTCAGGTGGGGAGTGAGGGGTCTCAAGATAAGGTAAGCAACCCTCAAAGAGGATTTACTGCACGGACACACACATGCGGAGGAACATGTCCACCCAGATGCTGATATCAACTATTGATTTGGTCCATTTGGGCTGCTATAACAAAATACTATAGCCTGGGAGGCTTACACAACAGACATCTATCTTCTCACAGTTCTAGAGGCTGGGAAGTCCAAGATCAAGATGCTGGCACATTCAGTTCTTGGTGACGTCATTCTTCCTGTCTTATAGATAGCCACTTTTTCATTATGTCCTTACGTGGCCACTCATCAGCGTGTGTACATCAAGAAAGAGCTTTGGTGTCTCTTTCTTCTTCTTATAAAGGCATTAATCCCATCATGGGACCCTACCATCGTGGCAACATCTAAACCTAGTGACCTCCCTAAGGCCCCATCTCCAAATACCATCACATTGAGGATAAGGACTTCAAAGTATGAATTTGGTGGAGGACACAGATGTTCAGTCCATAACAACTACCAATGTAATAGACTTCAGAGAGGCTGTTTTCAAATTTTTTTTTCCCCCTGAAATGACACGTTCTTGGCTAATACTAATATTTTTTAAGTGTACTAAGACTATACTAGAGAAATAAAAAATTAAAAGTTATGCATCTTCATAACAACTAGTAGTGCAGTAGAAATGTAGTTCATCAGTCCCTAGGGTGTCTGCACTCCACCATTTCAGGTCAAAGATGAGCTGCACTATTTATTCACAGTAAGGAAAGCAGTTTGGATCAGGGGCTCTAGAGTTAGAATGATATGGGTTCAAATGAGACTTTAAGGCTTGCTACCTATGACCTCTCCAATCTCTGATTTCCCCATCTATAAAATGGAGGCAATTGTAAGAACTTCTATCACCACATATCATTTTAAGTCATGTGATGGTTAAAATAAATAATGTATGAAGTGCCCTGCTACAGAGTAGACATGAAATATATGATGGCTATTACTATCACTGTAGTTGCTATTATTGGACATGATATTTAAGTCTTTCTGGCCCATATATACTCTTTCTACCAAGAAACAGGAATTAAATTTCCTCAATAGATGCCTTATTACCTTCTTGAGTTTATAAAAGTCTTCTGCTTCCTGTATCTCATGGAACAGCCCAGATAGGGCTCTGCCCTTGGAGACCCTAAGAACAAATGTGGCCACTTATCTGACTACTGGCTGGAAGAACTCCTCCTGAATCCTGAGCTCCTGGTAAAATTTGTAGCACAAAGTAGGACTTGTTTGTCAGGAGGCCAGGAGATCTCCTCCACCTCTCTGACTCCCACTGTTCCACCCTGGTGAGCTCTTGGTGAGCTCCATACCTCTTGGCCCCTACCTGCCTGCTTCCCCTTATATGACACTTCACCCCTGAGCACATATCATGCACTGGCCTTCAAGGGTCATCTCTCCTTCAAGTTAGCTTTCATTTCTTCCAGGATTCCCTGGGGTCAGCCATCAGAGCAGGCCCCTTGGAACATACCCAGTACTTCATGGATGGGTCACCTGTACATTACCAGAGTAGAAGAAGGTATCATTTCTACCTACCCTAACCATACCCCATGACATCAAAATCAGTTGTCATCCATCCATGAAAGATCCACATCCCCAAATTCTTTCATCTCAATTCCTTTGTCCAATGCTCTTAAAGCATATGAATGGCTTGGCCTTGGGCCCTGCTCCTCTCCTAGTCAATCACCCTAATTATCTCTTTCAGGATGTTTCCTGCCTTCCTTCCCAAGCCAAGGGCCCCTCCACTAAATGTACCCCTATTATTACCCATTACACTGGAATGACTTGTGTCTCTGTCTGCCTCCCCCAGTAAACCAAGTTCCAGGAGGGCTAGGGCCATGTGTAATTCATCTCTGTATCCCCAGTATTTAGCACTGTGTTTAATACATAGTAAGAATGCAATAAATGTTGTAGAAAGAAAGAAGAAGGAAGGAAGGGAAAGATAGGAAGCAAGAAAGATGAAGAAAGGAAGAAAGGAAGGAAGAATAAGACAGGATGAGAGGTATGGGAAGAAAAATAATGAGAATAGGATGGACTTAAATCTATAGAATTCCCAATAGCCCTGAGCAATGAAGCTAAAACCCATCCTCCTCTATATTTAATCTTCCAATGTTTCCCTCCCTGTTATTAACATAAAAATAGAGTGAGTTTATAGAGACTCATTAAAATAGTTGGCTAAATAATCATTATGTTTCCCAGAGCCCTTGGCCATCAGCAAGCCCTATAAAGTACTCTCTACTGACATCAGGGCATAAAACCATCATCAAACACAAACACTGCACTTTTTCCTGGTCACAGACACAGAGTCCATTCAAAGGTCAAGGTCAGTCACTTCTTGTGTACATGAATCCCCCACAGCTGACAAACATTTCCACACACATCCAAGGAGAGGGGAAGAAGGACCAACAAATTCTTAGGAGTTCCTTGTTGGTCATAACAACCTTATTGATATCTCCACAAATGGAGAGAAGAAGGGGCCCAGAGAGGTAAACAGCAAAACAAAAACGTCAGATAATCAAGAAAGTATCCGCAAGTGTACACATACAGACACACTCAACAGATTAACTTTCCTAATACTGTTTTGCTCAGATTAATAATTAAATGGCCTTGTGTACTTTGAATAGAAGCCAACTGCTCAGCAAAGAGAGGTGACAGAGAAGCATATCAACGAGATCAGCCTGGAATGAAGATTAGTCAGTACGCCATGCAGATAATCTTGAGTTTCTTGAATTCATTATCTATATCTTCTCTGCTTGTGTCTACCTTGGAATTTTAGAGATGGATTAGATATGAGGTCTGGAGAAAGCTTGCTCTACAAACTTTGGTTTATTCCAGTCATTTCGGTCACTGTTCTCTCTCCACCAACTAGAAATAATAGTTTGACCGTGAAGCCTAAGCTAAACATTGTTGGTTCTGTTTGGAGGACAACTCCTCTTGGCTTTGGGAACTAATCCATCTGGGTCCTCTTGTTTCATCAGAGCATGCCTCCTTATTAACACCATGAAATCTCTCTGAACAAAGAGTGTGTATTCCCCATGATTCACTTTGTGGTCAGGAATTTCATTACTGAAGGTGGAAATCACGTGGGAGGGGAGTATTGGAAAAAGTGAGTGTGGTTGTAGGAGAAGATACATTAAGATAAAAGATAGATTACTTTTTAAACACTGTCGAGTGCTAATCTAGTCCCTGGAAATAGAGGGAGAGATTAAACTAGAGTTAGCAGGAAGTCTGACATGAGCCCACCTAGTGTTCAGGTGAGGAAGGTGGGAGATGTGGAAAAGGAGCACAAGAGGGAGGAAGGCACATGCCACAGCAGAGGATTGTCCTCCCCAAATCAAAGGAGAATGGGTGCTTCCGGGAGATCAGATTGTCCTCCCCCGGGACCTACCAGGCATGGATGCAGATGCCTCCCTGGGCCAGCCTTCTTCCTACCCTCTTTTTCCCTGCTTCCCTCTCTGCCTCTTTTCCCTCCATCCACTTTTATTGACCATCTGTTGTGTCGGGTACAGTGCAGTCCCTAACCTCAAGTTATTGTTCGACAAACCACCAATGTGGTCATATCACAGAGCCTGTGTCAGTATGCAAAGTGCCAGGGCCAGGGGGGTCGGTGGAAGCTGTGGACGTTCCTATCTGGCAGCCAACCCTTTCATGTAGCTGATTTCAGTAACGATGTGGTTTTTAAGTTTCCACACACCTATTGCTCTAGATCAAAAGAGAACAAAGAGACATTTCGACCAAACTCAAAAGAATTTTGATTGGATCTTGTTTGAAAAAAAATCTACTAGAGGATATATAACATTTTGGAAAATGGCACATGGACTGGAATGAGGTGATTAAGGTGATTATCATTAATTTTCCTAAGTGTGATAAAGATGATTGTGAATACCCTTATTCATTAATATCCTTATTTTTTCAAGAGATATGTGTTGAAGTATTTAGAGGTCCTGTGTACCCCTTACTATGAAGTGGTTAAGAAAAATATATACGGACAGCAAAATGTAAACAATTGTGGAATAAATAATTGTAGAATTAAGGAGAAGGGTTTCCGCGTCAATTGCACTATTCTTTCAACTTTTCTACACGTTCGAAGCTTCTCATTGTAAAAAAACTGAGATGCTCACTGTTATACTAAGGACTTCAGTAGAATAAAGCCATTTGTGTGTCAATTAGCCAATAAATAATCATAGCTAATATTTATCACGTGCCAGGGAATTCCGAGCTAAAGCAGGTTTTCTCCTTGAGTCCTTAGAGCAACACTGCATTCTGGATTTTTCTTTACAGAGAGGGGAACCGAGGCTTGGCAAGGTGAAGTACTTATCTCACGTCACATAGCTGGTAAGTGTCAGCGCCAGATCCCAGCCTGGCTGTGATCTGGTTTCAGACTACCCACTTTTAACCACCACTCTCTATCCACGGCCTTCCAGGAAATACTTTGAAATGCAATGTCTAGTTGAAGTCATGGTTACAGAAATCATTGCCGTGAAGGGCAATCTGTCAACCTGTGAGTACAAACAACCATTGTAAGAGCCTTTCCTGCTTTGATAGAGAGAAGGGTCTTCAGGGGGGCTCCCAGGGAAGGAGAGGCCATTGGTGGAGCAAAGGGCAGAGAAAGAGAAAATGGGGAATGGAAGCATGGCCCAACACTATGCACCCTCAACTGTTTGGGGGCAAATTAAAGACGTTAGGCAGGTATTTCTGTCTGGAGCAGCAAAGTATTTTCTGTTTAGTAGAAAAGGTGCAACAATTAACACCACCCCATATCACTACAGAAGGCTGAAAAAAAATCAGAGCTGAGATAGAAAATGGTTGTTTCTTCCCAATGGTTTCTTAATCAAGGTCTCCTTATGTCTGAAGTTCCTATTACTGACCCACCATTGAGGACATGCAAGGCAATTTAAGAGAGTGAGACTGGGCTCTGTTGAGTCATTGTTACCCCTTACTACCTACCCCCTTAGGACCGGAGCCAGAGAGTGGAAGCCAGGATGTACCCAGCCAATAGGCTTCTGTAGGAGTTTCAACCATGACCTCGACCTTACTTGCTCTCTGCTCCAGTCTCCTGACTAACTAGCCCATTGCATGGCCAGCCTGGCAGACTCACCATGTAGTAAGCCAGGGTCAAGTTCTATTTTGCTCTTGGTGTCTGAAATGTAACAGTTAGAGAAATCATGTAAAAAGTCAAAAGGATGTAAACTTTGCAAACACCAGTCTCCCAGGGATTTGGCATTAGAACAAAAGTCACTTCCTTCAGTGCCCTTTTCTTACAGCCCAGCTTTTCCTGTGAGGACAGATCTACCTCAGAAAACATCTGTCTAGTTCTAAGTATTTCTACAGTTCTAACCATTTATACAGCAAGGCAAAAGGTCGCCTTATACAGAATTTGGGGACTGCCCCTGGGAAATTTATTTTTTTTAAATAAACACAATTGTGCCAACTGATTTCAGTACATATTTCTAGAAACTTCACAGCATTGTGACAATCACAGACTTTCCCTCAGTCCCGAACAAGGGACTCTGAAGCAGCCCTCAGAAGACAAAAAGTTGAAGTCAACTCTGATGATTCCTGTGAAGCAGAATCCATTTCAACTGAGAGAAAAAGGAAATCATTACCCAAACCTCAGAAAGCTACAGAAATGACAGCTATTTTAAAAATTCCAAAATGAAAGGTGCTCCTCTGGGAAGAAATGGAACAATGGAAAAGTATTTGTTAAAATAAATGGCTTTCGGGGTGCCTGGGTAGCTCAGTTGGTTATGCATCTGACTCTTGGTTTCAGTTCAGGACATGATCTCACGATTTCGTCAGTTGGAGCCCCATGATGGGCTCTGTGTTGGCAGTGTGGAGCCTGCTTAGGATTCTCTGTCTCTCCCTCTCTCTCTGCCCCTTCCCCACTCATGCTATCTCTGTATCTCTCAGGATAAATAAATAAACTTAAAAATTTTTTTTAAATAAATGACTTTCATGGGGCATTTCCCCTAACAGTCTTCCTCAACCCAGATAGTTCTCTTGCCTTAAACCCATCTTGCACACCACCCAGCTGTGAGCATCCCATGAGATGCTGCCATTTCCTTGCTTATACGCCTCAGTGCCTCCCGCCCAACCCACTAACCCCCAGAACTGGTCCCCTTCCTCCTGCTTCTCTGAGCTCCAAACTCCATTCTCTCCATGATATTTCTAAAGGTAAATATGAACCCACCCCTCTCCTACTTAAAAATATGGCTGGCCCGAGATCCCCCACATGATAAAATCACACACTATTTGGCACTCAAGGCCTTCAGGATCTTTCTCCTGCCTCCTTTTCCCAGACTCAACTGCTATCACAGCCCACACGCATCCTTTGTTCCAGTTACGCAGACTTCTCTAAATTCTCACCCTGTCTTTACTAAGTGGCCTCTGTCCATGCCTTCTCATTCACTGTTCCCCCTGTCTAGAACGCCATTCCTCTGAGTCCATAGAGTACACAGAAGCTTCAAGACTCAACTCAAATGTTACAACCTCAATGGAGCCCATCCAGAACTACCTTTCTCTATCTCTCTTTCTCTCTCTCCATACATCAGATGCCACACACACACACACACACACACACACACACTCCATGCCCCCAGCTTACTTCCGTAGCCACCTTCCAATATCACACCTTTTCTAGGGCTCTGCTTCATCCTCTGTTCCCACACCTGCTGCCCACATAGACAGTAAGTCTTTCCTTGAGGACAGAGCCCACGCAGTGCTCATCGTTGTGTTCCAATTCTTACCACAGTGCCTGACACCCAGTAGGTGCTTTATCACGTGGAAGAAATCTAGAACCTCCCCAACCAGCAAGGCCAGGCTCAAATTCTGCCTTTCCCAAGTCTTCCCAGATACCTGAGGAGAAACATTCCTGCCACCTCAGAACTTTATATCCTATATTGTCTGTAAATTGTTACTTCTTTCTTCCTAAATATATATATATATTTTTGTATTTTCTAGGATTGAAAATATTTATCCTTCTACACTATAATATGGTTTCAGGAAGTCACACTTCTTACTCCCTCCCTTCCCCAACCAGCCTTTGGTTTTGTTTAGGAAGTATTGTTGAATTAATTTGTCAACCGGTCCTTTAAGACATCAACATCAATTGTGTTAAAGCTTAAAATTGTTTAAAAACATCAATTGTTACAAGGTCTTAGTTTATAGA
Source organism: Panthera uncia (assembly GCF_023721935.1). Classification (NCBI taxonomy): domain Eukaryota; kingdom Metazoa; phylum Chordata; class Mammalia; order Carnivora; family Felidae; genus Panthera; species Panthera uncia. The sequence continues at coordinate 30,293,089 of NC_064813.1, forward strand.
GAAAATGTAGCCAAAAGACTGACTTCATTTATCCCCTTTTAAGAAGCCCAGCATTTCTGTAAGATGAATGCTTCTGTTCAGAAGTTGCTGGGAAGCCATGGGCTAATAGGATAAAAAGTCCTGGCCCTGCGCCGTGGCCACCTTCTCCATCGTCTGTTCTGCTTGTCTTCTTCCCAGGCTGGGCTGCTTCCCTTCCCAGGGCCAAAGGATTCAGGTTTATACATTGAAGTCCTCTCTGATTTTCTGGAGGTAATCCCTTCAGTGTCTGGTTCTCTGCTGTTCCAATAACGCTTCATCAACAGGACCAGTAGCTCTGTGGCCCTAAGGGCGAAATTTATATACATTGCTTCTTTCAAAGTGACCTTGGGGAACCTTTTTTTGTTTTGTTTTTTTTTTTCTAGCCTCACCATTTCATAAGTTCTGAAATGCAGATCTGGGGAAGGAGAAGGATATGTAGAAAAACTCTCACTTAGCTTCTAAACCTGCCACTTCTTTGTATCACCGACTACCTGAAGAGCCCAGTTGCCTGGAGGCCTTTAGCTAGGACAGTGGTGTGCTAGACAGGGTTCCTGGGCTGCTGGCTGGAACAGCATCAAAGTGACCTCAGGGTTGGAACAGGCCAACAGGAAAGCAGCTGGTGTCTCTATCACCATTCTCCCTCTACCTCCATGACCCTGTCTTACCCTCCATAGCCATCCCAACACAAACTGCCCCTCAAAGTCCTTGGTAGCCAAATATTTGTTAGTTGATGGAAAGGACTCTGGTGTCAGTGTCAGACTGACATTGGTAAAGGCTCCCTCTGACAGCCTGTCTTGCCCATATTCTTCATATCCTGGAATTGAACACTGGTGATATGGGAATCCAAAGCCATACACCTGTTCAGATTCAAGGAGTAGCCAGGAGTTGAGAACAAAAGAGCAAGGTGTAAGACTATTTACTGGATAGGTGGACACACAGTAGGTCCAGGCCAGCCTGGGAAGGCCAATGTGACATAATTATGCTTAACCAAAGGTGGGCTCAACCTAGTCTAAGAACCTGGGAGCTTCTCCTCGGCAAACAGCCAGGAGGCTAACAGCATCTTGGGGCTTAACAGGTAGGGGACCTCAAGCTGGGAATCTAGGTCCTGGGGCAGGGAATAAACTATTGGATCTTACAAAAGGAATGCTGAATTGTCAGGCAGGGACTTAGTAAAAACAGAATATCACATAGCAGATTAATAATAAGGAATCAGGATACCGAAGTCAAATCTTGCTCACTAGCTTCTGAACTGCCTTGGTGGTGGGCTACAGGTGGAGGATCTAGAGCCAGACCTGGTGCCAGACCCAGGAAGGACTTGACTTTGCATGTGGAGCCCTCCCTATTCTAGACGACTAGCACCAGAAGGACAAGGACCACGTGTGGCTCGCTCTCCGTTCAGTAAGTGCCTGGCACATAGTAGGTGCCGAATAAATACTTACTGAGTGGATGACCATTATGTAAATTGTTGGGAAGAACAATGAGGATGCCAGGCACAGCTTTCTTCTTTAAGAAGATCACAGTCCGTCTTTGTCCTGCAGGTAGCACGGCTACCAGAGCTCTGTCTGGACCCTTCCAACTCTAGCCCCTGGATTTATTTTAACAAACACATATAATGCTTGCCACAGTCCAGCAAATATCAACTAACTTAATTCTCAACTCTATGAGGTAGGTACTTTTATTAGCCCCATTTTATAGATGAGGAAACTAAAGCACAGAGAGGTCAAGCAACTTGACCAAGGTTTCACAGTGACCAATAAATGATAGAGTCTGGATATGTAGCCAGGCACTCTGACTCTAGAGCCTGTGCTCACGTAGACCAGCATCTAAGGATCCAGACCCATCACTATCCACGATTTGAGAGCTATGTAGTGCTGATCTCTGTGACCTTCCAGAAGCCATTCACCACCCGTAAGCATCCTGCTAAGTCTGAGATGCTGGCAGTGGCTATCAAATGTGGAAATGTTTCCCATTGCCTTTGCATGTCTCTGAAATGCAAATGAGACACAGCTTGGTAAAGCATTGCCTTGTAGAACCCCTCCCTGGGCCTGGACTATGTCAGGGCCAGCTTCATGGGGGCATGTGGTTATGTACTCACACAGGTCCCTGTGCTCAGAAGGACCCGTGCTTGGTTTAATGTTCTTCTGCTCCTCTGCTGCCATCTTGGAATTCCTAATACTTTTTTTTTTTTTCCCAAGAGAGGGAATACGCAGGAAAGGCAGAGAGAATGAATCCCAGCAGGCTCCCCACTATCAGTGCAGGGCCCAATGCAGGGTTTGAACTCACAAACTATGAGATTATGACCTGAGATGAAACCAAGAGTTGGATGCTTAACTGACTGAACCACCCAGCCCCCGCCCCCGCATTCCTAATACTTTTGAATAAGGGGACTGGGACCTCTACTTTGCACAGAGCCCTGCAAATGATGTAGCTGGTCCTGCCTGTGTTTCTATGTTGTTCCTCAGATTCAACCAGATTTCCTTTCACTTACCCTCCCTTTCTTGCCCTTAGGAATCAGACTCTTAGTATATGTGCTGCCGAAGCGAGCACAGGAATCAGACTCTTACATCTCCATAAATTCCTCTCATTCATAAATGTTAAGAGAGCATGCAGGCCAGCTCCAGTTTTTTAAGAGTCTCTTATTTTAATCTGCTCCCTCCAAAGCCAATTAGAATTTTTTTTTTCATAAGATTAAGGATGCTGATACTCACTCCATCCCTCCCACCCTCTCCTCATATGGGAATCTTAATCTTTCAGCTCCCTACCCATCCAGGAGAGAGAGAAAGGCGGCAAGGCTAAGGTGGGTTGTCAGCAAAGAGATGCCCATTCAAAGAGAACATCCATAGTGTTACAAGATAAACTGAGGCATATTAAAATTTTGAGGAGTTTATCTAAGCAAAGATCAAGTCAGATTATGTAGCACCAAACCAGAAGTGGTTAGGAGTGCTCCACCAACAGGAGTCAGAGGAAAGATTTATGTACAGAAAGTACAAAAACAGAGAGAGAAAATTATTTGATTGACTGTAGCTTAAAGCCTAGTTGACTGTAACTGGTTGTCCTTAGCATTTTGATTTCATAACCTTGAGGCATTTACAGGCTTAGATTTGGGCTTGCTTTTGTAGGCTGCCAGGGAATTAGAGCCACATCAGTCTAATGGCCTTCTTGTTTAATTAATTTAACAGTAGTCTAGATTAAAAGAGATTTAAGAGGCATGTTGACCAAATTAATGTGTGGACTTTGTTTAGATCCCGATTCAAATAAACTAACGGTAAAAAGATATGTCTTAGATGATCAAGAAACATTAAATATGGACTGGGTATTAAATGATACTGAGGAATTATGCCTTATTTTGCTGTGCATGTGAAAGGTATTGTGGTTATGTAAAAAAAATGCCCTTATTTCTTTTAGAGATGCATACTGAATTATTTAGGAGTGTTATGACACTGTATCTGGGATTTGCTTTAAAATGCTTCAGGGGAAAAAAAAGGGTTGGAGAGGGAGAGAGATGAAAGAAATATGGCAAAGTATGGATGCATTTTGAAGTTGGGGATGGGGTTTCTTGTACCCTTCTTCTTTGTTTATGTTCAGAAGTTGTCATAATAAATAGTTAAACATGAAAGAGAGGAAGAAAAAAAGAGAGAGCATCTAGACCACAGTGTTTCCAGAAGAGCAGAAGCAGATGTTTACTGTTGTTCCCTTTTACTGGCTCAGAGGAGTCTGAGTTCTGAATGGGCTGTTTTTTATGTGTGTGGACAACTCTCAACTTTGCAATGTCCTTTGAAACATAATCTTCTAGGGACGTTTCAGTGACAGTGGGATTGGCTCTGCCCAACCATCCTCACTCATTCTCCTTGTAATAGCTTATGAAGATACCAGTATAACTGGAGCCACAGAGGCTCAAACTCATGACCTTGACTTATTAGCCTCCTTCCCTAATTTCATCACATCCAAATCCTGTTCCTTCCCTGGGCCTAGTTCCCATGTGAAGCCTTCTATAACCACCCATCCTGTCCTGATATCTTCTTCCTCATCTCCCACAGCAATTACAGTCTAGCAGCTGGCATTTAAATCTTTATTTGGCCCTGAGTTGTTCTTGGATGACTTTGTGCAACCCATTCTCATCTCCCCAACTGACTGCAGTTTCCCATGACTTCCACCCTGACAGAGTTCAGGGTGCTCTGAACAGGTCTCTTCTACACTGAGCAAACTGTAGGCCATTTGTTTGTATATTCAGTCATTTACTCTCCTGATACTGAGCACCTGCTATATGCTAGCCATGGTGCTAGATGTTGGGGATTCAACAAGATAGATCCGGTCTCTGCCCCAGAGCTCTTTCTTTTGAGAGGGACAGATGACATTAAGTAAGTACCCAACACAGTAATTGATGACGATGGTGGGGAGCCCCGTAAAAGCAGCGCCCACGGTGCTCTGAGGGTGCAGAACAGGAGACCTGGACTGGTCTGAAGAGTCAGGGGAGGCTCCCCATAAGGAAGTGACTTCAGGAAAGAACTTGAAGGAAATGTAGTAATTAGCCTGACAAGGAGGTGAAGAGGAGCATTCCGGGCAGAGAAAGCAGCATAGGAAAGGCCCCTGGGGGAAGGAGTTTGGCATTCCAGAAGTCCAGTTTTACCGATATGCAGAGACCAAGATTGAACGTAAGCATGCTTCTTTAATTGAGATGAATTTCTTTAAAGAAAAATTGTTTCAATGTTTATTTATTTTTGAGAGGGAGAAAGAGAGACAGAGCACGAGCGGGGGAGAGGCAGAGAGAGAGGGAGACACAGAATCCAAACAGGCTCCAGGCTCTGAGCTGTTAGCACAGAGCCTGATGTGGGGCTCGAATCACAAACTGTAAGATCATGACCTGAGCCGAAGTTGGACGCTTAACTCACTGAGCCACCCAGGTGCCCCAAAATGAATTTCTAAGCACTTTGTAAGCTGGGTTCTTATTATCATCTGATCGTTTTTATTGTCATTGTCATTGTTTATTTATTGTTATTTTATTGTTATTATCATTGTTGCAATAATAGCCTCCCATTTGTTCTTGCCCCCTGCATGCATTCTCTGCAGTGTGATTCTATCCCTCTTCCCACTAGCAGCAGAGTCTGTTTCTCTGAGTCTATTTCTCTATCTATTGAATCCAGGCCTGGCTAAATGACCTTATTTGGCGAATGGGACAATTGCAAAATTGACACAGCAGAGGCTCTTGCTGGTGGGATCTCTTTACCTCCATGTGAACAAGCCTGGCCCCTTCTCATTGAGGATGAGAAGCACCACATGGAAAGAGGCTCCAGCCACATCCTTGGTCCAGCATTCCACTTGAGGCCCCAGACGTAGGAGTGTGGCTGTCCCAGACATCTAGCCTCAACCAAACTAGCCCAGCCCAGAAGAACCACCCAGCCAACCCACAGAATCATGAACTAGATTAAATGTTTGTTATTTTAAATCACTAAGTTTTGGAGTAATTTGTTATGAAAAGCTCATTAATACATTATCCATACATCTTACATCTTATATACTCCTATCAACCAACCAACAAAGCATTTGTTAGACACTAGGGGTACAATAATAAGTAAAAACTTAACGGTTATAGTCTACTTGGGGAGATGTCTTACCTGTGAAAAAGTAAGTAACACTGCAGTTCAAAGTGATAAATGCTAAGTGAGTTCTAATAGTGCTGTGGCATAAGGAGGAAGAAGTGATCTCTAAGGCAGAGAAAATTTGTATAGGAGCCTGAACTTCAATTTGATCATAAAGAGCACTGATTTAATCTTAGGTGACTGGAGAGAAACAGGGGTGGGATCTCCAAGTCAGAAGAAGATTGCAAACAACATGTTCAGGAAACTGGTGAGCAGTCTGGTTTGGCCAGAGCATAAAGAAAATCAGTAAGAGATAAAGTTGGAATGGGGGAGGCCAGGCTACCAAGAGCTGGAAACCTGGGGTTAGAGTCGATAGATTTAGCAAATAAAAATACAGGGAGCTTAGCAATATTTGGGACACACTTATGCTAAAAAAAGTATTTGTTGTTTATTTGAAGTTCCAATTTAACTGGAAGTTCTGGTTTTTATCTGGCAACTCTAGCTAGGGTGGCAAACTCAAAAGCCTACAGAAGTCCAGGAGATAAAATACATGAGTAATATGGGCAGGTGTAAGGCAATAGAGGCGACTGAGGACTGTGGCAAAACGAGAGAACACTTATTTCACTCGGGGAATCAGCTCGACTTTGCTGCTGACAATTGTTGCCATGTGAAAATGCAGGCCCGATATTTCCAACTCTTCCAATTTTTCAAGAGAAGTTGAAATTTTGGATAGTTATACGAAATACCCTATTGTTTAGTATAAGTGAACATTTCAATATTTTAAAAAACCTGTGTGGGTCAAGCAAAACATGTCTGCCAGCTGTATCTAGTCTAAGGACCTCTGGTTTTCAACCTCTGTTTTAAGTCCTAAATACCTAGGTTTTTTTTTTTTTCCCTCACTATAGTAATATATGCCTGTAAAAAATTCAAACATCAAAACATTAAGGTGAATGTGAAGGTTTTCCTCCCCATTCTTTCCTCAAATCCTATTCCCTTCCCCAGAGAGCCCCTGTCAATAGTCTGGGCACATATGCTAATAACTTTAAAATCTGAGGCCGGGTTAAAGACACAATCACAAATTCTAGACACATATTCTAGCAGACCTTTGGCATATGTGTACAAGGAGGTATGTGTGTAAGGAAATATGCACAAGGAAGTTTATTGCTGTGAAAAATAAAAAAATATCCTAATTCCCATTTTAGAGAACTACATAAATAAACTGTGATATATTCATTACAAAATACTAAATAGCAGTTGAACTGGATGAACTAAATGTTTACGTATCAAATGCATAGATTCTCAAAAACATTGAGTATAGAAAAAAACTAAACAAAATTGCTTTCTCTATTATCAATCAATCAATCAATCAATCATCTATCTAATCCAAGTACAAAAACATGGACCAGATGGAAACCTGTCTAACTCACTGTAATAGTTTTCTATTGTTGCTCTAATTGGCATAAACTTAATAACTTTCAAAAACACCACTCTATCATCTTACAGTTCCCAAGGTCAGAAGTCTACAATGGGTCAGCAAGGCTGTGTTCCTTCTGGAGGCTCTGGGAGAGAATCCTTGCCTGTTCCAGCTTCTAGAGGCTGCCCATATTCCTTGGCTCTTGGCCACATCCCACCAACCTCTGTTTCCATTATCACGTCTTCTCTCTGATCCTCTGGTGATTACACTGGGCTCTAATAAAGACACGGGTGATTACATTGGGCTCAGGTGGGTAATCCAGAACAATCTCTCCATCTCAAAATCCTTAATGTAATTATATCTGCAAATTCCCATTTGCCATGTAAGGTAACATACCCACAGTTTGGCACATGGATACCTTTGGAGGGCCATTATTTAGTCATGATAGTGTTTACCTGAGGAGAGAACGAAGAAAACAGGATTGGGAAGACAAAGAAAACTTCAACTTTGTCTGCCAGGTTTTATTTCTTTGCTTTAAAAAAGTCTTTATGTCAAATTACAATTTTTATGATTATGGATGGTAAGTGTTAGTTATATTATTCCGTATATATATTCCATATCATTTATATATATATATATTTCATATATATTTATGGTATATATATGTATTTTTATATTATAAATAAATACTTATATATATGATTATATATATATAATCATATATATATGATTTTATATATATATGATTATATATATATATATAAAATCATATATATATCCCTCTATCAATTTTTGTTCAAAGTTACCAGAGAGAGAGAAATGAGGTTAGGAAAGGAATAGTACATTTTAACCTGCTTTATATCTATGAAAGGTGTGCTGTACTATTGTGTGATCTATAAGGGAATAATCAGACTTTTTAAGAAAGAATGAAAGAAAAAAAAGAAAGAAAGAAAGAGAAAGAAAAAGAAAGGGAGGAAGAAGGAAAGGGAGGAAGGAAGGAAGGAAGGAAGGAAGGAAGGAAGGGGGAGGGAGGGAAGGAAGGAAGGAGGGAGGGAAGGAAGGAAGGAAGGAAGGAGGGAGGGAAGGAAGGAAGGAAGGAAGGAGGGAGGGAAGGAAGGAAGGAGGGAAGGAAGGAAGGAAGGAAGGAGGGAGGGAAGGAAGGAAGAAAGGCAGGCGGGAGGGAAGGAAGGAAGGAAGGAGGGAAGGAAGGAGGGAAGGAAGGAAGGAAGGAGGGAAGGAAGGAGGGAAGGAAGGAAGGAAGGAGGGAGGGAAGGAAGGAAGGAGGGAAGGAAGGAAGGAAGGAGGGAGGGAGGGAAGAAAGGGAGGGAGGGAGGATTTTAGATCAGAAGGGACCATAGAGAAAAAACAGCTAGGCCAGAGGTTGTCTAATAGCCCCAGGAAGGTCTCACCTGGGGCAGTACTTCAAGGGGATGCCGGGTCCAAGGGTGGGACCTCTAAGGACCCCCTTCTTCTCCTCTTCCACCCTTATCCCTTCCACCCTCCCTTCAACCAAAGCGCATATGTTTTTATCTGTTTTTTATGATGGCGTTTCACACAAGATGTCATCATCCAAAAAGATGTTCTGTTATGTCAATATGTACCCACACACACATGCATGCATGCATTCACACTTACATACATGCACACGTACACAGTTTGGAAAACACTAACCCATTCTACCTTTCATCACTGTGTGACTGAGGAGTCTGAATCTGGGAGAGATGAAGTGACTTGAGACTACATAAAAGGTGTTACTATCTCAGTAAATCTCTTTTATTTGTGAGTCAGAGACCAGGCCATTATAAACCCATAGAGGAAAGCCTTAAGATTTTCCAGTAACCGGAATTGTCTTATCTGAAAACGTTTCCTGGAATCATGGATTCCTAGGACAGGGGTGTGGAGACAAGGAAGGAGGGGGTGTTTCTTGAGGAGGAAAGATCCTTTGTCCATCCTCCCTGCTTCCAGATGAATAAAGAAACTGCTGAAAAGAGGGCTATTAGGAAGGGAAGGAGTAGTAATAAACCCTTAAATCTAAAAGAATAGTTTAAAAAATCTGGTTTTCCCAGAGCTCAAGTGGACACAGAGAGATGTTTTTCCCTCTGCCTCCTTTTCTTCTCTCTTGCTTTTGTGAAAGTACGTTTTCCTTATTCTGTCTTTCCAAGCCTGCTTTTTGTCTGTCTCTCTTGTGTTTTACTTTCTTACATATTTATTTGGAGTGAAAGGGACGCAGCTGGAAGTCACTTCTCCCAGGCACGGGGGTGTGTGCGGCGGGGCCTCCGTCCCAGAGGAGACTTTCTTTGCCAGTTGTGGCATGAAGGCTGTCCAGAAGTTCAGGGGGTCCACCGACACAGAGGGCAGCAGGAGCGGCAACGAATCAGCACAAGAACACCTGCCTGGCGATGTGCTGTGCAGCGCGGAGCAAGGTGTGAAGAGCTGGCATCCACCATGGGAGGCGGTCAGGCTCGAGCTTTCGAAAAAATTTTCATTGGTGCCTGTCAGATGGCTTGATTTCCAGGTGAATAGTTGTATTAAGGGGCTGACCTCAAGCCAGTTTGTATAGATTAGTTTTGGTTGTAGTTGAGAGAACTAGTAACTAACATTTTTTGGACGTATAACTGCTGGCTGGTTGCCATTGTCCTGGGCATTCGCGGACTGTAGTGGGAACTTCATTTCTCTTTCATCCTTGCTAACAGAACCTCTTCAACTCTCAACTTCCATTTCTCTTTCATCCTTGCTAACAGATCCTCAGTTTTGTTCATCAATTCTTTCCTTTTGAGGGTCAGAGGAAAGTGATCTGTCTTCAATTCCAAAGGTAGGTATTAATTGGTCTAAGCCAATTATGATATTTCTATTTCCCTTGACAATGGCTGGTTTAGGAAAAGTCATGTGATATATTTTCATCAGAAATCATCCTAATTGATGTTTATAGGTTAAGTTCACCTAGTCTTCAGCACTGCCCATGAGGTAGCTATCTCCTTTTTTTTTTTTTTAATATTTTTTAATGTTTATTTATTTTGGAGAGAGACAGAGTGTAAGCGGGGGAGGGGCAGAGAGAGCAGGAGACACAGAAGCCGAAGCAGGCTCCAGGCTCTGAGCTGTCAGCACAGAGGCCGACGCGGGGCCCGAACTCACGGACCTCGAGATCATGACCTGAGCCGAAGTCGGATGCTCAACAGACCAAGCCAACCAGGCACCCCTATCTCCTTTTTTATAGGTTAAGAAATGCATTTAAGTTAATACAGTTGATAATCAGCTTAGCCCAAATTCAATCTAGTTGTGACTTCATGAAGAAGATGGGACCAGGCAGGACCCTGAAGGCAAGGTCAGAACTTTGTTCACTGGTCTCTAGTGCAGTGTCTGGCACATGGGAGCCATTTTGAATAAATTAGCCCAGATCCCAGGTTCATTACCCTATGCCACTACTTTAGAAATAACGGGTGGGGCGCCTGGGTGGCGCAGTCGGTTAAGCGTCCGACTTCAGCCAGGTCACGATCTCGCGGTCCGTGAGTTCGAGCCCCGCGTCAGGCTCTGGGCTGATGGCTCGGAGCCTGGAGCCTGTTTCCGATTCTGTGTCTCCCTCTCTCTCTGCCCCTCCCCCGTTCATGCTCTGTCTCTCTCTGTCCCAAAAATAAATAAAAAACGTTGAAAAAAAAATTAATAAAAAAAAAAAAAGAAATAACAGGTAACTTCTACTTCCTGCAATATGGTAGGCCAGCTATTCTTAAAAATCCCATCACTACCAAATACCTGAAATATCTAAAAATACTAAAAACATTTTTTAAACTATTAAAACGTACTGCCGAGCTGACATTCCTGTGTGTGCTTGCGTGGGTGTGTGCACACACAGAAAAGGAAAAACTAAAAGGCAAAAAAATCAAAGCAATAGCAAGTTTAGAGAGGTAAGCGAGTACAAAAGGCAAAAGCACTCTGAGGGAAATCTCTCAGTTTCTGGAAACCACAGAGCCCACACAAGCTGAAGGATCAGATCAGAGACTGCAGCTCAAAGCTGGGCTTCTGAAGGGCAGAGCCGCAGTGCGAGTGGGGTACCCTCCAAAGGGACAGACCACAGAATCACTTGTCTTGGCTTTTGCTCTCAGTTTGAGAGAAAAAATGTTTCCTTGAGCTGTGAGGCATCACAAACCAGCCCTCAACTCAGGTTTTGGGTCCAAATTCACTCTACTTGCCTATTCTGAAGACCTCCAATTGAGAATTACATTTAAATTGATCCTGGGTAGGCCATGATTCTGAGTGCTTAGAAAACGCAAATATAGATCCTCTCTAGAGGAAGATACCACCCTTGGCCAGGCCTTGAAAAATTCCATCAGATAAAGATCCAATAAATATAAGCCCACGGTTTTCAAAAACAAATTATGAAACACACAAGGAAACAAAGTGCCATGAGTGAGAGTCAACAGAAACAACAAACAGAAGAATCGGGTCACAAAGACTTCAGATACTGGAATTATCGAAACAGAACATAAATTAAATACATTTAGTATCAGTGGAATGAGGAAAAAAAAGAAGTATTGGGGGTAGAAAAAAGGTAAGAGAATGAAGAGGGTGTTAGGCTTGTATTCTTTTTTTAAAAAGCGGGGCGCCTGGGTGGCTCAGTCGGTTAAGCGTCCGACTTCGGCTCAGGTCATGATCTCGCAGTCTGTGAGTTTGAGCCCTGCATCGGGCTCTGTGCTGGCAGCTCAGAGCCTGGAGCCTGCTTCAGATTCTGTGTCTCCTCTCTCTCTGCCCCTCCCTGACTTGTGCTCTGTCTCTCTCTATCAAAAATAAATTTTAAAAAAATTTAAAAAAAGCAGAGTTAACATAATTACTCAAATAATACAGTGACATATACATGTTGTAAAGATTGTAGCAATGCAGAATGTAAGGAAATTAGGAATAAGGAAAAAAATTATTAAATGTCTCCAATAGAAAGCTATGCTCTGCTTAGAGCCTACCCTTTAGGATGATCTGATTCTAGCCTTTCATTGCCTTTGATTTATTTTACAATTCTGTAAAGAGTACTGATAGCAAAGCAAAATAATGTTTGTCCATAGACACAGAAGTGAATTCCGTCTAGTGGAGGGATGACGTCCCCCTCTCCCCACCCTAGAAAAGCCAGTTTTGCATCCATTTACAAATTCTTTTCAATATTCCTGATCTATAAATCTGCTGCCCTTTGGATTCCTTTGAACCAACTGTAACATCTGCCTAGTCCTCTCATTAATAATAAGTTTAAACAATCTTAAAAAAATTTTTTTTAATGTTTATTTTTGAGAGAGAGTGAGTGAATGAGAGAGTGTGTGGGGCAGGGGCAGAGAGAGAGGGAGACAGAGAACTTGAAGCAGGCTCCAGGCTCTGAGCTGTCAGTGCGGAGCCCGAGACGCAGAGCTCGAACTCACAAACTGTGAGATCATGACTGGGCCTGAAGTCAGATGCTTAACTGACCGAGCCACCCAGGCACTCCTTAAACAACCTCGAACATGTGTTTGTTTTATATCTCGTCATGATTTTCACCTTTTTTTTAAAGTTGTCCTTATAACAAAATAGAATAAAAAATTGAAAGTCTCCTTCTTCCTGAACCCTTGGAAAAACCACTAATGACCTGGTAATCCTGGAGAGCAAGTTGGAGAAGAGGTGGTGACCAGTGAAAGGTCACTCGGCATGCTGCCCCTCTTTCTGGGCAGAGTCCATCCTGGTCCCAGAGGCTGTCCCCAGGGTTAGTGGCTTGCCCAGTTCGCTTCGGAGCAGGACTCCCTGGGTTCAGCTCACGGCTCACCTTCTTGTGCTCAAACTTCCTGTGCTTTGGTGTCCCCTTACGGAAAATGAGGCTAGTCATAAACCTATCTGGTGGGGCTCTTGTAAAGATTAAACGAGCTCATATTTGCAAATCACTTGAAATCGTGCCTGGCCCATTGGCAAAACCAAGTCCTAAGTAACACTATTATTATCTGCATGACTGAATGGTCTATTTTTGGGCAAACTTCCATCTAAAACAGTACCAGTGCTCCCCAATAAAGTGGTATTTTCATAATTTCTCTCTTTGCTATTCCTTTTCACCCGCTCACTGTTTCTGATGAACTCTTGGAAGTGAAACTGGTTGGTGGGGAGACAGAGCAAAGGAGGAGGAGGTAAACGCCAGGAACCATTGGGTCTGACAACGAGCAGAGGAGCTGGAACATCTTCGACATCTAACTTGGGGTAGGAGAGAAAGGAAATGTTGAAAATGTTGTTTGTTTCAAAATATCCTATCAACCTCAGCCCTGTGGTTAGTGAGTTATTCCCACTAGGAAAACACTACAGGCTGAGCAGATTTGTTTTCCCAAGACAGGAGGGGTAACAAACCAGCCACAATTGTCCTCTGGCACTGGTGCACCAGAATATTAAGTTGTTATCTGTATGGTGCCCAGAATACCAAGGGGCAAGCAATATGGTGGGAAAGGTATGGGCTTTGAAGCCAGACAGGTCAGTGAGGAAACTCAGGCCCAGTCACTTGCTGGCTGTGTGACTTTGTGGAAAACACTTCTCTCTGAGCCTCAGTTTCCCCATCTCTGTAGTAGAGATCATTATAGCTTTCTTTAAGCTTCTGGTGAGGATTAATTTATGCCCAGCAGTGCCTGGTGGTCAGGCAATGTCAGCATCACTTGTCTTGTCAGGAGGGAGGCCTGGCTTCTTTCAACACCAATGCCCTCTGTGAAGATGGAAAACCAAACTTTTGCGAGCATCCCTGGCAGCAACTGTTCAGTCATGCAGCTGACCTTCAGGAGTTGAAGGAAACTGAATTTTCCGCAGGAAGAACAGCTGCCAGGTTGTTGGTCAGGGGTCCTGGAGGGTGGGTCACTGAGGATTGGTATCCACTCAGAGGTGGTGGTAGCAGGGAAGCTGGGTGGGGCAGCAACAGGCAGTGGGGAGAGTTTCATTGGCTTCTTCCCTGCTAAAAAATAAACTCCAGGGGGCACCTGGGTGGCTCAGTCAGTTAAGCGTCCGACTCTTGATTTCAGCTCATATAATGATCTCACAGTTCATGAGTTCGAGCCCCACATTGGGCTTTGCACTGGCAGTGCAGAGTCTACTTGGGATTCTCTGTCTCTCCCTCTCTTTCCGCTCCTCCTGCCCTCTCTCTCAAAATAAAAATTAAAAAACAAACAAACAAACAAACAACTCCTGTCCATTTTCAGAAGCAGATCCCACCTCAACACCCCGGCAGGAATCCCCTACCTGTCCAGGTGAGGAGGAAGCCCTCAAAGGGGAAATCTCCCCCGTTGCTCTTGGGGCCAACCAGCACAAGATATGGCCAATCTTTACCAAGAGCTTTCTACCCACAAGACATTCTAACAGGGGATATTGGGAACAGGAGTGGGGAGAGGGGCAGCTCAGAAAGAAGTCAGTTTGAGTTTCCTTGCTGTTGTCTCTTTGTTATTCACATTATGACTTTTCTTGCTTTGGGGCTCTTGTTGACATTTTGCCTTTATTCTGATCATTGATGCCTCTTTCCCTGTTTCCAAGATCACACCCACTTCCCCCATCTCCGTGTCAGATGTGCAGCAGAGAATCCAGGAACCCCTACTGCCATGTGGGCTCCTCACCTGCCTTATTACTCTTTACATCCCCAGCACTTAGCACAGCACCTGGCACCAAGATGGTCCTCCGTCATGGGTGCTGAACCAGTGGAGCGGCTTGTTACTGGGCTGGAAGTGAGATTCACTTACAGAGGGGTAGCTCTGTTAAGGTATCTCTAAAAGGCAGCTCTGTCCATCTCTGGCTTGACCGGGCAGGTGGCAAACAAGAGGTGGTTTCCAGCTTTCCAGCTTCTCCCCCAGGCAATACATAACACTTGAGATTTGGAACCTGAAACCTGAATTCAAGAGACAGACCTTCCACTTAATAACTGCACGAACCTTGGGCCATTTACTTAAGCCCTTTGAACTTCAGTTTGTTTATTTACTTTTTTCCAGGAAAATGTAAGATTTTCCTTTCCTGCTTCATAATCAGAGAATTTGTGACAATTACACAAATAAGATTTATGAAAATGCTCTATAAAGAAATATATGAGTGACAGCTATTATTTTTTATAAAATGATTCCACTAGTGGGCTCTAAGTGTTGTGGTTCAAAGGTATTGGAAACCAGCCATATGCCAGGGGTTTCAATAAGTACATAACCGAGAGGTGAAGAGAACACTATGAAGGCACCCAAAGAAATGAGCCATTCACGGACCGCACCCAATCTGGGGGTGTCCTGGGTGTTTCTGTTGCTAACTTGCCATGTAGTCTTTCATCCTGTGGAGTCTGAAGCTGTAAATAACACCCAACTCATTCTCATTTTGCTTCAGGACACCCCCAGGCTGAGTCTGTGAATGGCTTCTTTCTTTGTACTAGTTCTGGCCACCATCTTGGAGAATAAAAATCTTCCTTGACTTAGGATGGGGTTACACCTCAATAAACCCATTGTAAGTTGAGAACATCATAAGTTGAAAATGCATTTAATGCACTTAACCTACTGGACATCATCACTTAGCCTAGCCTACCTTAAACATGCCCAGAACACTTCCATTAGCCTACAATTGGGCAACATCATCTAACACAAAGCCTATTTTATAATAAAGTGTTTAATGTTTCATGTAACTGATTGAATAGTGTACTGAAAGTGAAGAACAGCATGGTTGTGTGGGTACAAAATGGTTGTAAGTGTATCGGTTGTTTACTTCCGTGATTGTGGCTGATGTTAGCATCACAAGAGAGTATCATACTGAATATCGCTAGACTGGGGAAAAGATCAAAATTCAAAGTATGATTTCTACTGAATGCTTATCACTTTCTCATTATCATAGAGTAGAAAAATCCTAAGGTGAACCATCTTTTTTTTCTTTTTACAGTTTATTTGAGAGAAAGAGCATGCACGCAAGAGAGCATGAGTGAGGAGGGGCAGAGAGAGAGAGAGAGAGGGAGAGAGAGAATCCCAAGCAGGCTCTACTCTGTCAACACAGAGCCCAATGCAGGGCTCAAGCTCATGATCTGTGAGATCATGACCTGAGCCGAAACCAAGAGTCAAACACACAACCACCTGAGCCTCCCAGACGCCCCCTAAGTTGAACCATCTTAAGTCAAGGACCATCTGTATTGAGAAATAACCAAGTATAATCTCAGCTGAAGCCACCTGTGGATCGTAGACACTGCATGATTTCAAGTATCAGTGTCCATTCTAACAGTAGGTATCACAGGAGGAAAAATTAATAGACAAACAAGAATTTTGATATTTCCCTCTCTCCCACCTCAAACCAGATGCTACAGATAAGCCAGCTCCTTGGCTGATAGCCAGCCCTGCTGATTTCTGGCATTCACCTCCTTCTTCTTAGCTCTGTTTTGCCCCCTCATACAGTTCTGCTCCCAGGAGTCCGCCAGAAACAGTGGGTGAGGGAAAAGGATTAGCAAAGAGAAAAATTAAGAAACTACCACTTTTATTAGGAAGTAGTGCCCTGTTTTAGATTGGCATTCGCCTGAAAATAGACCATTCAGTCGTGCAGACAATAATAAATTATATGTAAACACCAAACACCCACGCACATTTTTTGAACATGTAAATATCCGTGTGACCCATGTGGATTTGGAGATGGTGTGACAACAACCTAAGTACAGCTTAATGGTTAAGAACTAGGGACTGAGCACAAGCTCTACTGATTACTAGCTACCCGACCTCAGGCAAGCTACATGACCTTTTCTATGATTCAGTTTCCTCCTCTATAAAATGGGAATAACATAGTATTCACCTCACGGACCAGTGGTGAGGATTGAGTGAAACACTATAGACTCTCCTTTACAGCAGCCTGGAAGGAAACAGTGACCCTAATAAGACCCTTTTTCTTCTCTGCTTTCCTCTCTCCTTGTAAAGACTTATCTTCCCCTCTCCCACAGGAGCACCTGATTCAATGCAGACTTCCTCCTTCAAGGCATCTAGCCCAAAGGACTTGCCCTCCCCTCCTTGTACAGGGGGAGCTATGTTCTTGGCTTTGAGACAGATTCTTAAATTGTCTTCTGCAGTTGCAAGTGACTCAGCGTTGCTTAGAGATTTAATTAACCAGCAATAGGAGGCTTGAAAGAAGCAAACCTCTGGGGACTTTTGCTCTTCTTTGGTTGGCTGTGAGCAGAGGGAGAATGGAACAAAAAGGAACCTTCCAGAACTTCACTGTCCAATATGGTAGCCACAGTAGCTATTGGGCACTTAAAATGTGATTGTCCAAATCAAGATGTGCTGTAAGCATAAAATACGTACCAGATTTTGAAGATTTGTATGAAACAAGAAGGTAAATTTCTCAATAATTTTTATATGTATTACAAATTTTTATGTATCTGCTTTACTTATGTTAACGTGGCTACTAGACAATTTAAAATGATCTATGTGGCTCCTGAATGGTGCTGTTCGTGATTTAATAATGGCTAATAGCATGCCTGCATTTTTAAAAAGTGACTTTAACGTAGATCTCCTTTTACCTTTATGAAGTAGGTATTATTATAACAAATTTTCAGATAAGGGCAGCAAGACCACAATCCATTCTGTGTTTGGACAATCAGTAGACTTGCTTGGCTGGAGCAGATCCAAGCTAGGGGAGAATCAGGCGGAAGAACACTGACTTGGGAATCAAACCTGGCTTCCCATCCTTGTTGTAGCATTAAACAGCGTGTGACTTCCAGCAAATTACTGCCCCTCTCTTGGCGTCACGTTTTACTTAAAAAATAAAGAGGGGTGCCTGGGTGGCTCAGGTGGTTGAGCGTCCAACTTCGGCTCAGGTCATGATCTCGCAGTTCGTGAGTTCCAGCCCCATGTCGGGCTCTTTGCTGATAGCTCAGAGCCTGGAGGCTGCTTCCGCTTCTGTGTCTCTCTCTCTCTGCCCCTAGCCCACTCGCATTCTATCTCTGTCTCTCTCAAAAATAAATTAAAAAATTAAAAAATAAATAAAGAGATTGGCTAAATTAGAATTTAAGAGTGGGAGGCTAGTGGCTTATGGGCCAGATAGAGCCACAGATTCGTTTGTGTGCTTTGACCAACAAAGCCTTATAGGATTTATTTATTTATTTACATACTCTTAGGTAGGGGCCGGGGCTCTGACCGTTCACCTTGGACTCACACTCCACCACTTCACACACTTTCATTACCTGCCTCAAAACCCAGGAGGCATTTGAGTTTGCAACCCTTGGCCACAAATGCTAAACTTCAGGTGGAAGGACTCCGTGGAAGGGCTGCTGACTCTTCCTTCGGTCCATGCTAATGCCAACCATTCTTAGAACTGGGCAGTCTCGGGGCGCCTGGGTGGCTCAGTCGGTTAAGTGGCCGACTTCGGCTCAGGTCATGATCTCACGGTCTGTGAGTTCGAGCCCCGCGTCGGGCTCTGTGCTGACAGCTCAGAGCCTGGAGCCTGTTTCAGATTCTGTGTCTCCCTCTCTCTGACCCTCCCCCGTTCATGCTCTGTCTCTCTCTGTCTCAAAAAAAAAAAAAAGTTTAAAAACTAGAAAAAAAAAAAAAAAGAACTGGGCGGTCTCAAGTTGTGGTCACCAATCTACTCCAGGCCAAATTTTGGTCTCTCCTAGTTTTTGTTTTTGTTTTTGTTTTTGTTTTTTTAATGATGTTACCATCTTGAATGTCTAACAAAAACAACATTATATCTTCTTGTAGAATCATAAATATTAACTAGAAGGAAACTTAAAAATAATCTATTCAGGGCAAACCTTTCATTCTGTAGAGGAGGAAATCAAAAGAAATTGAAGGCATATTGTGGTTTTATACTTGCATGTGTCAATGACTTCATCATCTGTCTTGGCAAATACGATAAAAAATATGATGAAATATAATTATTTTTAATTCAAATATTATGCAATTCCTTTACATGAAATCAAGGTAGAATTTTCTTCTTCTTCTTCTTCCCTTTCTCCTTCTTTTTAAAATAAAAATTCAATGGGATGGCTGGCTAGCAAAAGAAATAGTCTAGAACTGTTTCCCTTCCCTTGTGATTATGCTATACAAAACTTGCAACAACAACAACAAAATAGGTAAATGTAACCCATGCAACGCAAGTAAATAGCTAAAGGATTTTAAAGCACTGAAAGAAGCCTTTTTACAGGAATAATAGCAATTTGGATGTGAGCTACTGCTTTTGCATATTAAACACGAGTCTTTGTCTCTTTCACCTCAGTAGTGTAAGAAAGCAAAATCTGATTTGATGGGGGATTAGGAAAAGACCATAAATAAAAGGGTGTGTTGTTTCCTGAGGGACAACCTTCCTAATGGCATTCTGCCCGGAAGCCCTTTCTTTTTGGCTGACCCACGTGACCAGGATACGTTGACTAACCAGACTGAGACCCAAAAGGGTCAAGGAGAGACCACAAAGCTGATCAATGCCTTCAGGGTCCAGACTTGAGCCAGTCCTGACTCTGAGACCAGACTGGTCAGTGTTGCTGTTGAATAAACACAGTCATGAAAACTCTACACGTGATCTCTGTTTGGAGAAGCTCGAAGTCAGTGATGGAGGAGACCTTCCCCAAGGTTAGCTAGTCATAGGCACCACAGGAGTATCTGAAAGTACGATCACTCCTCAATACTACTCACAGGCATCTCTTGCCAGGAGAGAAGTCTAATCTTGGGCACATGGTGGGTACATGGCTGGGTTCAGGCAGAGAGTATCTCCTTGTATTCCTCTACCCTCAGGAAGCCAACATTCAAAAAGGGGAAAAGACAAATCTGTTTTTCGTCCACAGAAATATAAAAAGGTAAACGCTGGAGGTTGTCTTAGGGATTCAAGGAGAGGTGGAAAGAAAAAACAGACTTTGCAAATGGCAAAAGCCAATCCAACCAACTTAAGTTGAGGAAAAGATGGAAATCAATAGTAAACGGTTTGGGGAGATAAAGGTCTTCTCAATACTCCATGTTCTTTTCTCCTTTGTTTATATACTTTCCTCTAGCAACAGGACCTTAATTCACCTGTTTCTCCAACAACCTACCCATCTTTCAAGGTAACTCAGGAATCCCACTTCTCCTAAGAAGCTTCCTCTAACCCTCCAATCCACAGAGTTTCTGCATTTACTATCTGTACCATTCATTTGCCTCTTAAAGATGGCCTTGAGCTGCCTTTTTACTACATTTATATACATGCACCTCACCTTCCTGACTTGACTGTAGACCCTTCACAGGCAGGGTGAAGTGTGAGTAACAATGTCTAGCTGAGCTGAGCATAGAACTCTCGAGAGGAGACCAGGGCAACAGGCTCTTTATCAGCCATGGTCCAGGGCCTCCCTGCTTCTGCTTCCCAGCATGCCCTGGGACACTGCACTTCACTGACTCCATACCTGGTTCCCTTTTTTGTGGCCAGACAGGAACCACATTCATCTGTCCTGTTTTTTCCCTTACCAGAAGGCCAAAAAAGTGATGTTTATCTTTTTATTCAAGAGATAAGGTATCAGGGAAACAGAAAGTACTATCAGCTGTTTAGAGAGGTTTATGAGAGCAATTACCATTATCCAGATTACTAAGATTTTCTTAGAAAACCAAACCTTTTCCTGTTGAATAGAGGTGGACCATTAAAAAAAAAGGAAGCAAAGAAAAACTCTCCACAGCTTCCTTCTGGAGGTGTTACCAGTCATCTGAGGACTTAAAAAGCAAAAACATGCAATCCAGGCTGAACCATGCATTTACATGCTTAAGATGATAAGTTTTATGTTATGTGCATTTTTACCACAATTAAAAACTTTTTTTAAAAAGTGCAGTCTGATGGGGCACCTTGTTGGCTCTGTCAGTGAAGCATCCGACTTTGGCTCAGGTCATGATCTCATGGTTTGTGAGTTTGAGCCCCGCGTTAGGCTTTGCACTGACAGTGCAGAGCCTGCTTGGGATTCTCTCTTCTCTGCCTTTCCCCCACTCTGTTTCTCAAAATGAATGAACTTTAAAAAAAAAAAAAAAAAAAAAGCACAGTCTGGGGCCACCTGGATGGCTCAGTCAGTTGAGTGTCTGGACTCTTGATTTCAGCTCAGGTCATGATTCCAGGGTCGTGGAATCGAGCCCTGCGTTGGCTTCCATGTTAAGTGTGGAGACTGCCTGGGATTCTCTCTCTCTCTCTCTCTCTCTCTCTCTCTGCCCCTTGCTCCCCACCCCACAAATACCCATGCACACTCTCTCTCTCCTTCTCTCTCTCTCTCTCTCTCTAAAATAAAATAAATAAACTTTAAAGTTCAGTCTGTATACAATAGCAAGCATTAAAATAAGAGTAGCAGGTTGAAAATGGAAAATGGGAGAGTACAAACTTAGGGTGGAAGATGGGTTAAGCTATTTTAGCCTAATGGAAGGATGAGGGCAGTCAATAACTCTGCTATACCACAAGTTAGGTGAGGAGGAAAATAACCAGTAACATTAACTATGATATAGAGTTAGGCATTTGTTAAGAAATCAAAATTGAACTTGAACTTGGAATTCAAATGGGATTGAATGCATAACTAAGTGCTAGATTCATTAGATGTCTGTTTTTATTTATAATTTTCTGCCTTTGAAAAAGAATCTGAGGTGGAGCTGAGAATGTTAATAATATTACACAGTTGAACACGTGACTTCATTCTTTTCCCTCTAAGTTAAAAGTCAGAACGTGCCAAGAACATTAAATTCCAGCCGTCCAAGTGAGGTAAGGAACAAAGGAAGGAAATGGCCACTTGGGCCGGGTGTCTTTGATGGGCGCATCTGCAGGGAAAGTTGAACACTGGAGACAGACCTTCCCGCCCAAAATATTTTTTCAAAAGCCTCCCCATTGTTGCAGTCTCCCTCAAACATATCTGACTTCAGAACATTTTTTATATATAAGATATTGACAAAAATACCAGTAGGAGCTCATCAATTACATCATAATAATGATAGTAGCTAGCATTTGCTGATACTTAACATGCCAACACCGTTCTAAACATTTTATACTGACATTTACCCTCAAAGCAACCTACAAGGTAGGTATTGTTAATATCTCCCATTTTACAGATGAGGAAACAGAGGCACAGCCAGGCATGGAGTGAATTGTTCAAGGTCACAGAGCTAGTAAGGGGTAATGTCAGGATTTGAGTCAAGGTAGTTAGTTGGACTCTATAAAGCCGACATGGGCCTCACCCACCGTTGAGGACTAAAAGGCTGTGTCTACCCCCATTCCCAAAATGTCTATGTTGAAGCTCTAACTCCAATGATGGTATTTGGAGATGGGGTCTTTGGGAGGCAAAGGTTTAGATGAAGTCATAAGGGTGGGGTCCTCATGATGGCATTAGTGCCCTTCCCCATGATGGGATTAGCACCCTTATTAATAGAAGATGCATGAGAACTCTTCTGTCTCTGTCTGCCTTTCTCTGTCTGTCTCTCTCCTCTTTGTGTGTACAGGGAAGAGGTCATGTAAGCACACACTAAGACGGAGGTAAACTACAAACCAAGAAAAGAGGCCTCAGATCGAAACCTACCCTGTCAGCACCTTGATCTTGGACTTCAGCCTCTGGAACCACGAGAAATGAATTTCTGATGTTTAAGGCACTGGTTTATCGTGTTTGTTATGGTGGCTCAAACAGACTAAGATAAACACTATACCACATCCTCCTGCGCAGCACAGAATTGTAGGGAATCAGTGTGTAAATGTTTAGGCCACAATAAACACTAAACACTACAATGAATGCTGAAATAATACACAAGATGCCTAATGAGAGATGATTGTTGATTGATCAGTGTTGTTACCTCCTCTCAGCTCCCACTGAGCACAGGTGCGCAGTGTCTTGCCTGCCCACGGGGCTCACTTGGACACAACATTTCTAAAGGCCACTTGCCTTTAGAAACCATGCAAGTATGTTCAATATGTTAAAAAAAAATAAAACTTTCTTTTAGAATACCTTTAGATTGACATAAAAATTGCAAAAATAGTACAGAGAGTTCCTGTGTACCCCATACACTGGTATGGTACATTTGTTACAATTAATGAACCAATATTGATACATTATTATTAACCAATGTCCATTCTTACTTCAGATTTCCTTAGTTTTTATCAAGTGTCCTTTTTGTATACCAGGATCTCCTCTAGGATGCCACATTCCATTTAGTTGTCACATCCTTAGGCTCCTCTTGGCTATGACAGTTTCCTAGACTTTCCTTGTTTTTGATGACCTTGACAGTTTTGAGGCACAGGAGTTAGGCGTTCTGTAGAATGTTCCTCTGTTTTTCTCATGATTAGGAGGATTATGGGTTTTTAGGAAAAAGACCACAGAGGTAAAGTATCATTTTCACCACATTATATAAAAGGTACATATTATCAACATGACTTAATCTTTTTTGATGTTGACCTTGATCGCCTGGCTGAGGTCATGTTTGTCAGATTTCTCATCACAAATGACTCCTTCCACCCCTTTCCATGCTGTACTCATTAGAAGGAAGTCACTGCATAGCCCACACTGAAGGAGTAAGGAGTTACGCTCGACCTTCCTGAGGGTGGGGGTGCCTATGCAATTATTTGGGATTCTTCAGCACAGGAGACTTGTCTTTTTCCCCCCACTGATTTATTCACATCATTCATCTTCCTCTTCTTCTTCCTTCTCCTCCTTCTCTATTTCTCCTTCTCCGCCTCCTTTTCCCCCTGACTTTATTTTTTAGAGGAATTTCAGATTCATTGCAAAATTGAGCAGAAAGTACAGAGAGTTTCCATAAACCCCATGCCCCGCACACACACACAGTCTCCCCCACTATCAACATCCTGAAGTAGAGTGGTACATTTGCTACAATAAGTAAATTTATATTGTCACATCATCATCACCCAAATTCCCAAGTTTATATTGGGGTTCACTCTTGGTGTTGGACATTCTATGGGTTTTGACGAATGTATAATGATGTACCCACCACTGTAGAACTGTACAGAATATTTTCACTGCCCTGAAAATCCTCTTGCTCTGCCTCTGTATCCCTTTTCCCCCTAACAGTGGTTCCCCTGGCAACCACTAATCTTTCTACTGTCTCCATAGTCTTGCCTTTTCCAGAATGCCATATAATTGGAATCATACAGTATATACGTAGCCTTTTCAGATCGGTTCCTTTCACTTAGTAATATGCATTGAAGATTTTTTTCATATCTTTTCATGGTTTGATAGCTCATTTCTTTTCAGTGCTGAACGATACTCCATTGTCTGATGGACCACAGTTTATCTATCTCTTCACCTGTCAAAGGACATCTTGGCTGCTTCCAAGTTTTGGAAATTATGAATAAAGTTGCTATGAGCATCTGTGTGCAGGTTTTTGTGTGGACATAAGTTTTCAATTCATTTGGATAAATGCCAAGGAGGGCAATGGCTGGATCACATGGTAAGAGTATGTTCAGTTTTTTCAGAAACCGCCAAACTATCTCCAAAGTGACTGTACCATTTTTGCATTCCCACTGGCAGTGAATGAGAGTTCTTGTTTCTCCATATCCTTCCCAGCATTTGGTGTTATCAGTGTTCTGCATTTTAGCCATTCTAACAGGGACATAGTGGTATCTCATTGCAGTTTAATTTGTAATTCTCTAACGACACATAATGCCTAACATCTTTACATATGCTTACTTGCCATCTGTATATCTTCTTTGGTGAAGTGTTTGTTTACATTTTTGGCCACTTTTTTTTTTTTTTAATTTTTTTTTTTCTCAACGTTTTTTTTTTAATTTATTTTTGGGACAGAGAGAGACAGAGCATGAACGGGGGAGGGGCAGAGAGAGAGGGAGACACAGAATCGGAAACAGGCTCCAGGCTCCGAGCCATCAGCCCAGAGCCTGACGCGGGGCTCGAACTCACGGACCGTGAGATCGTGACCTGGCTGAAGTCGGACGCTTAACCGACTGCGCCACCCAGGCGCCCCTATTTTTGGCCACTTTTAAAACGGGGTTGTTTCTTTTCTTAATGTTGAGTTTTAAGAGTTCTTTGTATATTGTGGATAACAGCCCTTTATCAGACGTGTCTTTTTGCAAATATTTCCTCCCAGTCTGTGTCTTGGCTTACTCTCCTGACATTGTCTTTTGCAAAACAGAAATTTTTAATTGTGATGAAGTCCAGCTCATCAGTCATTTCTTTCATATATTGTGCCTTGGTGTTGTATTTCAAAAGCCATTGCCACACCCAAGGTCATCCAGGTTTTCTCTTATATTGTCTTCTAGGAGTTTTACAATTTTGTGCTTTACTTTTAGTTCTATGATATTTTTGTGGAGAGCATAAGGTCTTGTGTCTAAATTAGTTTATTTCACATGTAGATTCACAGTATATATCACATGTATATATCTTTTTAATACATGTATTTAAATGAATTTTATAAGAAAAATATTGGTAACATCCTAGTGACCTCTCAAGGCATAAGGGCGGCTTCAGAGCACTTTTGGAGATGTTGATCTTCTAAACAAAGACCCTCCGTAGCCTGGTCCTTCCCACTTCTGCACACTTGGCCCTTGGGACTTTTTGGATACATTCAGTCCTCCAGCAAGACTGAGCTGCCCACTGCCCCTTTCCACCTTGTTGCTGCCAAAATTGCCACTTCTAAAAACACCCTTCATCCCAGAAGTTCCAGCTTTCACACTGGAAACTTCCCTGGCTGAAGTAATCTCTTTCTCCTCTGGGCTCAGAAGATATACTACTTATATTTCTGTTGGAGGCCGATTCTTGGTCTGTTTTTGCTCCACCTTCAAGAATCCGTGTTTTGTCCTCATTTGGGGACAGTCCTATCCTGCTTGGGGACAAACTGATGTGATGATGGTCATCTGGCTCTTCCCAGATTTGTGTATTTTAGGTACAACAAAAACATTTGTGGGGCCCAGACAAAAGCACACATGGCGTCCCATATACACAGATCTAAATATATAAAAGTTATAAATCAAGAGAATAAACCATTGAGTACGTTTTATTCTCCTACCTTGACAAATATACCTTGAGGTTGACCTGGAAGGACCATTTCAAATTCAGAATGCTTGAACTCCTTGGGGTTCTGCACTGCAGTGGGGCAGCACAGGTAATGATGATTCCTGCCTCCCGCCCGCTCCCTGCTCCTCTTCCTGTCCCTGGCTCGCTCTCAGGTACCTCATGTGCAAACTCCATCCTGCAGCCCGACCTCTGTCCACATCCCCTGCAAACAGCTGCCCCAAGACAACTTGATCTCACACTGGCAGGGAGGTTGACCCTAGGAGGATGGGCCTGGGGAAAGTCACATACACCCTGAAGGCAGGATGAGGCAGGGCTATTTGTGCAAAGGATTCCGGCATCCCAACTACCTGAAGCATGGTCTAAAAGAGGAGGTGGGCTCTGAGTGGCCATATCTCCTTGGCCCTGAGGACTCCTCTTCCAGCGAGGAGACATGCGGCTGGAGGAAGCACGTTTCTCAGACACTAATGCGCATGTGAATCTCCTGGGATCTTATTTAGTAGGTCTGGGTAAGGCCTGAGAGTCTGCATTTCTAAAAACTCGGGGGTGATGCCAGTCCTGGTGGTACAGGACCGTATTTTGAATAGGAAAAGTCTAAAGCATAGACCCAAGGCAGGGGTCCCTCTTGCCGGGGCAGACCAGTACCTTTAGCACAACAGGATGTATTGTATAACAACTTACTCACCGCCATGGATAAACTACCAACAGAACTTAAGACACACTAGACTACGCAAAAAGCAATGTGTACACAACACAAAGTTGAATGCGGCATCAAGCCCACACCTGGGGAGCCCTTCACTCTAGCATGACCAGTGTCATGACAGGTGAGTATCACAGCTTGCAGCCCTACTAGTTATTGTTTTCTTCCCTTTCTTGCACACTGGAGCTCCTCCCTTGTGTGGCTCACCCTGTGTCACTCACTGACCCGTTACTGACCCATGACTGACATGTCTGTTAGAGCTTTGCTGTGTCCTCTGAGACCCTTTCTTACAAATGCATTTTCTTACTCTTCCTCGTCTTTTACTCTTTCTTCTCATGTGCTTCCCCACACTCTCAGCACATTTCTTCTGGCAGTTTCTCCAGCAGACTGGCCCCTTTTCTGGGTCCTTCTGCCTTTTCCCTTTAGCCCTCAAGGCTCTCCCCCAACCCCCCGGCCAAGCCCCTGGAGCTCATCCCGCAGCTCCTGATGCCCCTTCCCTGCTGCTGGAAAGCACCCTCCCTGAGGTCTGCCTTCTGTAGCATGGAGGCATCTTCAGCCAATTCCATGTGGCAAGAGAAGCTATTTATGCCTTTCGGAAATCTCATCGTTGGGGCAGGAAGTGACAGACTTCCTGGCAAAGAATTCCCAAGAACATCTTCCCGAAGGAAAAAGAGGAGAAAACATATCTCTGACGTACGTGGATGGTTTCCTTACTCGTAACTGGCCCTGCCCCAACCCAGTGATATGGCTCAAGGCAAGGGCTCCTGCTGGTGACAGAAGCCCACTCTGTGTGACCCACTCAGGCTCGGGACCTTGGATGTGGCAGGTGTGCGACCTCGACTGAATCAAGTTGAACTTCCTGGGGCTGGAACCCTGTTTCCTATTTACTCTCTCTGCTCCTGCAGATCTTCTCATACGGCGCTGCCGAATGTTGGTTAACGCACAAAGTTAATTTTTTGCTACAGCTGAGGGTTCGCCGTACGTCAGAATGAATGCTGAGTCAAGCAGATCACGTACAGGGCACACAGAGGGATGTGAACTTTCTTTTAGAAAGAGGGATGTTGGACCATGGAGCCAGAAACTACCCTCCCACCCTTCCCCAAGAAAATTCATGAAAAACCAAAAACCAAAAAACTCTACTCTCTGACTGGAACATATGAGACCTTCGTCTCAGGATTATGTAAGAGAATGGCAATAAACAGGATCTTTTCAAACAGCGACATGGTGATGTAAAGGGACCAAAGGGCCAAAAGTGAATGTTCTGTCTGTGGTTGGTGGAGACGCTGTGAGGGCTTGTTATACTCTAGCAATGACTGAAGACAAAAATCACTGCTGGCTGTGGTGTCATATTGAGCCTTATGATAATTTTTCCCCAAATATTCCGTTCCAAATTCTAGTGGTCAAAGACGTGTCTCTGGCTGAAAAGGACTAAGAACCACCACACTCTACCATAAAGTCTCAACAGGACTAGCCCAAGGGCAAATTGAAATAGGAGTGTTGGTCTTCAGGGTATAATTTCCTCTTCCTGCTGCAACCTTCTTGCCCACAATTGCTGGCTTCCTGGCGACATATAAAACTTACTGGTAAAAGAGTTCTTTCTCCTAGAGTTGGTAGTTTCAAGGTATACTCTAGTTAATCTAATTAATCAATGATAATATGCAAATGACATGGAATCCCCCCTTCCATTCACTATTCATTTTCATGGCGGTCTCAGAAGACCCTACCTCTCCAGTGCCTGTGAAGGTAGAAGATGGACACATGAAGAAACCTTGGTTGAGAGATACTCCTGCACAGGTGTGGTCTTGGGACACTCGGTCTATCCTGACACACCTGCTATTCTCTTTATACAAGCAGTGTTCATTGTTACTATTTGTCTGATGGGCTGGCTGATTGACAGACTTTTCTGAATGACAAATGAAGGTCCAAGGGTGTTTTCCTTAGTGGTGTCCTTTAGGATGGTGTTCAGGAAGGTTGTCTTGGGGAGGTGTCTGGTATAGCCATGATTCATACCATGATTTACACCATAACTCCCTTTCCACTTGGGAGGCTGAGGTGTGACCCTAGCTGAACCAAGTGGCTTTCCTTCCCTCAAATCAGGAGGTTGGGAGACGTGTTATTCATGTGCATTGGTTGAAATGTTCAAGCTATTGTTTCCTTTTTTTTTTTTAATGTTTATTTATTTTTGAGAGAGAGGGACAGAGACAGAGTGCTAGTGGGGAGAGTCAGAGAGAGAGGGAGACACAGAATCTGAAGCAGGCTTCAGGCTCTGAGCTGTCAGCACAGAGCCCGACGTGGGGCTTGAACTCACAAACCACAAGATCATGACCCGAGCCGGAGTCCAACACTTAACCGACTGAGCCACCCAGGGGCCCCTGAGCTATTGTTTTCTACATGTCTCATTTGTTCTTTGTTTCTTTTTTCCTCTTTGTCTTTTTTTGGATTGATTTTTTTTTTTTTATGATTCCATTTTATTTCCACTATTGGCTTATTAACTGTGTCTCTTAAAAATTTTTCTTTGGTGCTTGCTCTCTATGGTTTATAGCACACACCTTATCCCAGTCTGCCTTCGAACAATGTTTTAGTTTTATGTCACTTCATGTATAGTAAGAGCAACTTACAACAGTTTAATTTCATTTCTTCCCTCCTATCTTTTGTGCTATTGTCATATGTTTTACTCCAACATAGGCTGTGAACCCCAAGATACACTGTAATGATTTTTATATTAATCAATTATCTTTTAAAGAAATTTAAAAGCAAGATAATATTCTTTTACACTTGCCCTACAATTTGACATTTCTGGTGCTCTTTATTCCTTGGTGTAGATCCAAATTTCCATCACCTTCTACCTGAAGAACCCCCTTTAACATTACTTCCAGTGCAAGTCTTCCGGGCAACCAATTATTGCCTTTTCTTTGTCCGAGAGAGTATTTGTTTTTGCTTTTTTTTCCTGAAAAGATATTTTCATAAGGTATAGACTTCTAGGTTGATAGTTTTTACTTTCAGCATTGTAAAGATGCCCCACTGTTGCTAACTTGCAAAGTTTCTGACAAAAGAATGCTATCATTCTTGTCTTTTACTCCTCTGTATATTCCTTCTTTTCCCCTTACTTTTACGATTTTAATTTGTATCACTAGCTTTTAGCAATTTGATTATGCTGTGCCTTGATGCAGTTTTCTTTATGTTTATTCTGCTTGGAATTTCTTGAGCTTATTGTATCTGTAAGTTTATAGTTTTCATCAACTTTGGGAACATTTCAGCCATTATTTTCTTCAAATTTTTTTTCTGTTCTCCCTCCTCTCCTGGAACTCAAATTTCAAGTATGCTATACTACTTGATACTGACTCACAGGTAACTGAAGGGCTTTTTTTCTTAGTCTTTTTTTCCTTTGGACAGTTTCTACTGCTATGTCTTTAATGCACTGATCTTTTATTTTATATCATCTGAACTGTTTTTAATCCCATTCAGCATACTTCTCATTTAGAAATTGTAGTTTTCATCTCTAGAAATTTTTAGATCTTTTTTTGCATCTTCCATTTTCCCCTTCATTGTGTTTATGTTTCCCTCTGTCTTCCTCAGCACATGAAGCATGTTTACAATAGCTGTGTTAATGCTCTTGTCTGCTGAATCCATATTCTCTGTCCTTTCTGGGTCTGTTTCTACTAATTGATCTTTCTCCCAGTTATGGATAATGTTATCCTACGTTGATGCATGCTTGGCAAATTTTGCTTGGTTGTGGGACATGGTGAATTTTACATTGCTGTTTACTGCATTTTGTTGTAATCCCTGAAGTGAGGCGCTACGTGTTCTGGCATGCAGATAAGTTGCCTAAAGTCAGTTTGGTTCCTGCAAGGCTTGCTTTAAGCTTTGTTAGGGTGGATCCTGAACAACAGTGAGTTCAGAACAAATTAGCTCCACTGCTAGGACAATGCCTTTCTGAGGACTCTCCCAGACGCCGTGTGTATTAAGAGGTCTTTCCACTCTGACTAAGGGGAACAGAATTTTGTGAGCTCCAGGAATATGGGGGCTCTTGCTTTCCATTGTTGTGCTCCCTCTCTAACTGACCCCTCCCACCAGCTTCATGTATTATTGTCTCACACGTGCCTGAATCAGTACTCAGCCAAAGAGTTGATCTACAGACCTTCAGAGCTCTTCCTCTGGGTGGGTCCATCCTCTCTAATATGCTGCCTCTCCAACTCTAGCCATCTTGGCTTCCCTGAATTCCAATCTGTCAAGCCAGTGAAACCACCAGGCTGCTTGGGTTCTGCCTCCCCATGCTGCAGCCTGGAGACTTCCTCCAGCTGGTAAGCTGAAGCAACTGTGGAATTGACCTTGGGTTTGTTTTTTTTCCCTGCTCTAAGTGACACAGCCCTGTGGTCACTATGGCCCAAAACCTGAAACCATTGTGTCATAGTTTGTCCAGGTTTTTAGCTTTAGTTTAAGTTAAGAAAATAAATTCCTAGGGTGCCTGGGTGGCTCAGTCAGTTAAGCATCAGACTCTTGGTTTTGGCTTAGGTCATGATCTCATGGTTTGTGAGTTTAAGCCCCACATTGGGCTCCATGCTGACAGTGTGGAGCCTGCTTGGGATTCTCCCTCTCTCTCTCTCTCTCTCTCTCTGCCCCTCCCCCACTCACTCTCTGTCTCTCAAAAAAAAAAAAAAAAAAAGAAAAGAGAGATGGAATGCCTGAGTGGCTCAGTTGTTTAAGCATCTGACTTCAGCTTAGGTCATGATCTTACAGCTTATGAGTTCGAGCCCCACATCGGGCTCTGTGCTGACAGCTCAGGGCCTGGAGCCTGCTTTGGATTCTGTGTGTGTGTATTTTGGTCATTTTTCCATTTCACTGTATAATTTTTGTAGACATTGTTTTAAACTGTGTTTACAATCATTTACTTATCAAAAAGCTATCAGTTGAGTAACTCTTATGCTCCAGGCTCTGAATAAAGCAGTGAACCGAACAGGTAAGATTGCCATTTTCACAGAGGTTTTGCTCTAGTGGAGGGAAGACAGGTAAAAGATAAGAAATAAATGAGCAAACCACAGAGTGATAAGAGCTATAAAACAGGGCAATATGTTAGAGAGTGACAAGGACAGCTATTGAAGATGGGTATTTAGAGAAGTCCTCTCTGAGATATGGAGTCTACTCCCTGAGTTAAGAGCAGCCATGTGCAAAGCATTCTGGGCAGAGGGAACATTACTGCAGGAGCCCCAGGAAAGTAGGGAGCCTGGGGTACTGGAGGAACAGAGAGGAGACCAGTTTGGGTAGAGTATAGCGAGCAAGAGGGAAGAGTCATGCCAGATAAAATCAGGGAAGAGACAAGGGGGCCAAGGCTTTGTGGGGCAAAGAATACCATGCAAGTGTGTAATTTATTTACTTAATTGTACCATTATATAATTAACTTACTTATTCCTGTCCTGTTGAAACTTAGGTTCTTGCATTTTGAAATGTTTTATCATAAATGACACTGCAGTAAACATCTTTGATTTTTCTTTTTCCTTTCTGTACTTAGAATTCTTTCAATATGGCAGAATTCCAGGACTGGCATTAAAGAGACAGAGGGTATGTAGCAGAGGCTGTTGCTACCGCCAGGATCCCTTTTACCGTCAGCGGTGTCCTTCCTCTAGCCCCTGCAGGCGCTGCTGACAACACACCTTTGCCCAATGGAGCCACCTCCCCCCATGCCTGGGAATGACACTCCTCCCTCCACAGCCTACAGTCAATGACTGACGGGTGTGGGGAGACAAAAGCACCTACCTCCTTGACTCAATGCAGGACAAATTGCGGTGCCATTTATATTCCAGAGCTCCCAGAAGGACCAGGTGGAGGCCACATTTCTCCTGAAACCACATTCCTGCCTAGCTTCTTCCCCTCCTTATCCTGCTCCCCGTCCTCCTTTCATGATTCTTCTAGAACACTCTCCCTGAAAATCACCTGCACAAGAATCTCCACATTAGGCTTTCCTCCTAGGGAACTCAGCCTACAACAGGATAGGAACCTTCTGAAAATTTGATTTACTAAATCCTAATGAAGAATTCTGTCTGTAGACTCACTATGCTCATTGAAGACAGTTTGACATTTGCCAAGTTACCATGAAGGGTAGGAAGCACTGGGAGGTGGTGGATACGTGATTGAAGGACTAATAGGTGATGACAAGAACGTGTAGAAAAAAGGATTAAGACTCCATCAAATTTGGACAGGTAGGGAACACAGGTCTGTGAAGACATAGGAACAGCCAGGCTTAACCTAAATGAGAACAACCCGTTTGACAACATCCAGGTGAACCTGTTGTCCCTGTTCTCAGCAATAAAGAGAGCCTGCAGGCCCCAGAGCACATAGCTTATTTTCCTCTGAAGAAGTCTGCCATTTGATTCCAGAGGCCCTGTGGCTTTAAGATAAGAGGACAAGAGAGCAGAAACACTAAAGCCAGGGGTGGGATCCATGGTCAGAACAAAGAAAGGGGCACAATGAGAGATGGGAATGAGGGTTCAGATCAGGGAAGGAAAACTCAGGGTATCCCAATGCTTCGGTCATGATTTTCTTTTCCCTCTCTTCTGTGGGAAAAGACAATAGTCCATGGGAAAGCCTGAGATCAGCAGTGGCTATCACCCCCCTCCCCCAAGCCCCTCGTCACCCCCTGCCACTCTTGCCCACTCCACCACCTCGCCATCCACTGAAGAAAGGATCTTGGACAAGGGACCCCACACAGAGTGTTTGGAAGTACCCTCTTACTGAGAGTCTGGGCAGATTCCAACCTGGCTTCCAAAGTAGATGGTAATTCTACTGCCAAGCATTTATGAAGACGCCGAGATCTAGAATCATTAGCAAATTCACCCAAATGTCAGGAATCTGAGAAAGGACCATGTGCAGGAAGGCCATCTCTACCTACATCAGAATGAGAATGGCAGTGACTGAGTAGCCCCCCCTTAACCGTGGTTTTGCCTTCTGCAGTCGCAGTCACCTCTTGCCAACTGGGGTCTGGAAGCAGAGGATCCTCCCTCTGACCTGTCATCAGGGAGTCAATAGTAGCCTGACGCTATGTTGCAATGTCTGTGTCATTCGCCTCACTTCATCTCATCATAAAGGCATGTTTCTCATCTCACATCCTCACAAGAAGGGCGAGCACAGTACAGTGAGAGATTTTGAGAGAGATCACATCCATGTAACTTTTATTACAACATATCGTTATAATTGTTCTGCCCCATTACTAGCTTTTGTTGTTAATCTCTTACTGTGACTAGCTTATAAGCTTTATCGTAGACATGTACGCACAGGAAAAAAACACAGTGTATATAGGGCTTGGTACTATCCACGGTTGCAGGCATCCCCTGCGGGTCTGTGAACGTATCCCCCATGAGTACGGGAGGCCTGTTGTACACACCTGAAAATACCCCTTATGTACTGAACACACAGTCCTTCAAACATGAATGTGACATGTGCCTTGAGTTGCCTATCCAGGTCTGTGGCTGGGTCTCAGTGAGCCACTTGGAGGTATGGTAATAACTGAAATTTTCACAGGACCTTACAGCTTCCAAAATACTTTCATAAACATTATTATTTAGCTGCCACTCATCTGTAAGCTAGATACTCTTATTATTACTGTTTTCATTTTTTCAGAAGAGTACATAGAAAGCCAGAGAAGTTAATAACTTGCCTAAGATCCCAGAGCCATCAAGAGGCAACCCTTTTCTTCTCAGTCTGAATCTTGTACAGTTCTCACGCTATCTGCCTGCCTCGTCCCCTTCCTGCTCACTGGAATCTTTTTATGTCCTGATGTTCAAGGCTAAGAGTTCTGAGATCCTAGAAAAGGCAAGAGGGAGTTGGTCATCCATGAGCTCCAGAGCCTGCTCTCTCCCTCAAGGGTATCTTCTCATACTTACTACAAGAGGAGCATTCTATCCTACCCTTTTTTGCTTTGGGATACAGCTCCCACATCCTGGACGTAAGAAGTACTTCTTTCCCTCCCCGATTCACTCCTCTGTGGCTCCCAAGATGGCAGGCCTCTCCACACCAATGGGAAGATGGCAAGATGTGCCAACCTATCCCTGGGAGCAATGACAGTGAGCCCATGTAACAGCCTGGGTAGGAAGTGAGTAGGGGGTTCCTCTGGCTGCAGTGAATGCCGAGCACATTGTTTCTGCCCCCCCGGGATCCCCTTTCTCCTGCACCTCCAGGCCTGTCTATCTAACCTGGGATGATGGAATGCCATTTCTTTCTCTCATTACTCTAAATTAAGTATCATTAGGAAGGTAAATGCTCTCCCTAAAACAAATAAATCACCCAACACACTCCAGAAAGAGATTTAATTATTTAAATTATTTCTAGACAATCTGTCTCTTTGGATTATCCAAACCACTGTTGAAAACTAACATAAAAAACAGACTCACCTGAAGCCCAGAGCCTTAGGGCTTACTCTGACTTGCAGACTGGGCACGAAGCCTGCCATGGAAGGAAGTCCGTAGTGATAGCATTTGGGAGGATTTGTCATCCCGAGGAACATGGTGGTAGTATTTTCAGCATTTGCAGGCTCTGAGTCATAGCAAAGCATGCCGTGCTGTGGGGAAAGACCCAGCTCTGGATTGGACGGCTTCCCAAGGCAGAGTCAACCGACAGGCCCGGGAAGCTTGTTAATCCTCTTCAGGGCGTCAGCACCATAGCCAACCGAAGCCATCAGTGGGCACAGATGCACTGCTGAGATTCCCAGGCTGGGACATGTGGGGGCCAAGACTTGTCCAGAAGATGATACAGAAGAGACTCTAGAGTGGAGGCCCACTCCCCTGCCCCCAGGAACAAGGGCAGCTTATTCTGGGGAGGAAGGGGCTAGGGCTGTTATGGTGGCGGAGGAGCGGGGACCAGAGGAGGCTTGTACCCTCAGAGGAGTCATGCCCGCCATGCCTTGGCACAGCCAAAGCGAGCCCAACAGCCATGCCTGTGCCTGCAGTTCTGTTGGCTAACCTGGGAGGTCCCTCTAGGGTGAGAAGAGCCAGAAGATTCTGCTTCTCTGGTCGGCAACACGGAGCAGTGAATTTGGCGCAAGAGCAAAGATTTGGAGGGAAAGATACGAGGCAAAAAAAAGAGGCTTCCCCTAGGAACTGTTGTGGTGATGGGAGGGAGTTCTGGGTCAAGTGCCCAAAACTCAGGAGGTATCTAGGAATAGGGTGTGGAGGTGCTTTGTGACCTAAATTTCCTCCCATCCCTAACATTCTGCTATTCTGGTTTATTGGAGGAGACCGGATAAACATACATCGAAAATGCAGAAATGCTAAGCAGCAGGAAATGTAGCGATGGAGTCAAGTCTCCACTTTCTGCCTTTTAAAATTTTTTTTTCATGTTTTTATTTATTTTTGAGAGAGAAAGAGAGAGAGCACATGAGCAGGGGAGGGGCAGAGAGGCAGAGAGAGAGAGAGAGAGAGAGAGAGAGAGAGAGAGAGAGAGAGAGAGATGGAATCTGAAGCAGGCTCCAGGCTCCGAGCTATCAGCACAGGGCCCGACGCAGGGCTCGAACTGACGAGCGGTGAGATCGTGACCTGAGCCGAAGTCAAACACTTAACTGACTGAGCCACCCAGGTGCCTCTCCACTTTTTGCCTTAAGCGTGATCTTTGTAGACCTCAGCCAGGCCCCAGACCACCGACAGGAGGGCCGAAGACTGGATACAGAGGGCATACATGTGGGAAAAGACAGGTGATTCTAGTCGAAAGCCCAAAGAGCTAATTATAGAGCCCACCGAACGGAGAAAACTCTATGAAAAGAACTATTTTTTCTTACCTGAGCATGCAAATCTTCTGAGGAGAGACTCTGCTATTGTTTCGGTTAAGATGTGCACTTCCTGAAGGCAGAGAAGATGATTCAGGTGTTACCCCTGGAAAGGTGGCTGGCAGTGAGAGAGGGGTGGGTGCGGATGACTCAGGGCTGATTTGGGATTTGCTGCCTTACCTACGGTGACTCAGGCAGCCCAGGCCCCTGCCTCCTGTGGGCCAAAATCCTGCGACAGGATCCCCCATGCAAACATGCAGGCAGTTGCCTTGCGGGTGGTCTGAAATGCTTCTGCCACTGCTCTGTAACTGTCTCAAAGGACAATCATTCGGCGGTTAAAACAGGGAAGGAGGGAGGTATGATGGTCTATAGCTAAGTGGATTCAGGTGGGGCCAGGAACGTTTTCTAGAAAAGGGGGATTTCAAATCTACTTGGCTGAATGAAAAGGAGCTATCTCCTGTCTCATGCACGATCTACGAATGTGTCTTCGTGTACACTCCCCTGCTCGGCAGTGGTAACACATTCAAGTTGGTCAATAGATTGGAGTGAGCTGAGGTGTCTGTAGAGTTCCTGTTGCCTGAAGAGGCTGGGTAGCACGTTGAAAAGTGCCTGGTTTCTGTTGCCGGAAAGAGCTGGGCTCAAGTACTACGTGGGCTGCTTACTAGTCGTGTTTCCTTGAACAAGTTGCTTGAACTCCCTGGTTCCACAGGATCCTTATTATAAAATGCAGACAATCACTCCCTACGGTGGGACTGAGAATTAAATGTGACAATAAACAGCACTAGGCCAAAAGGAGCTCCATGTGTTTCACTTCTGTGCCTGTCAGAGGCACACTGGGAAGGCAGGATCTGAGATGGAGCTGGATAAACAGGTGTGCCCCATGTGGGGCTTTAACTGTGCTTTTCTCTAATGAAGTGCCATCTGGAGGGGAGCCAGCCTGAACCCAGATTGCCTGTCCAAGATGGCAGCCTGTCCAGAGACTCCTCCACATAGAGCCCGTGGCAGGCCTAGGACACATGGGCCACACGGCCCATGCCTCAGCACTGCCTTTGGCAAATAGGGCCACCTTTGGAAACTCCCACCAAGCCCAGGCTCTGCAACTGTGCCTGAATAACACAACACGAACACGGCATTAAGGCCCAGAGGTGGTGCCTCGGTGCTGTCTGTGGTATGTCTCCTGGGCATTGATGATAAGGGCTGAGAAATGAAAAGGAATCTCAAAAGGGGAACTATTGGTTAAGATCACATGAACCAACTTTTTGTAAACACACTTCCATTTTTCTTCTTGCTTTTTAATATTCCTTGTGTGTTCTTGTATGAAAATGTATCTCTTACAGCTCAGTGTGTCAAACGAGAAAGAGGAACCAGGGGTGCCTGGGTGGCTCAGTTGGTTAAGTGTCCGACTCTGGATTTCGGCTCAGGTCATGGTCTCGCTGTCGTGAGACGGAGCCCCACGTCGGGTTCTGTGCTGACGGCTCAGAGCCTGCTTGGGATTCTCTGTCTCCCTCTCTTTGCCCCTCCCCGCTCATGCCAACTCTCTCTGTGTCTCTCAAAAATAAACAAACAAACATTAAAAAAAATAAAGAGGAATCAATCACAAGTCCCGGGTTCCAGTGCCAGCTCTTATTAACTGAGACAGACCTTGGGCAGATCCATTCATCTTGTTGAGCCTCAAAGATCTCAGCTGTAAAACGAGGACACTAGTGCCTCTCTCACAGGGTTCTGGTTAGGATCCAATAAAATAATGAACGTAAAAGCCCTTAATGAACTGG
This sequence comes from Panthera uncia, assembly GCF_023721935.1. Classification (NCBI taxonomy): domain Eukaryota; kingdom Metazoa; phylum Chordata; class Mammalia; order Carnivora; family Felidae; genus Panthera; species Panthera uncia. The sequence goes on from NC_064813.1 coordinate 30,331,224, forward strand.
GGGCAAAAGGGATACAAATGGAAGCTAGCTTTTGCATTGGTCATCTGCTTGAAGCATTGTAATTACTGGGTTGACTTGCTGGGCTAACATCTGAGCCTGTTCCTTCTTCTCTGCTCGTCAATCCTTACCTTAGATTCCCTTCCCCATGAGGTCAAAAGAACTGGGACACTGTTGATCCCATTGTGCCTGGGACAGGTCAGATGTTCCTGAATAGCCATTACAGACTTCTAGGGATAGAAGTGATGATCCCCACTTGCTGATGTGAGTGTGAGAATCCTTTCTCCTCGCCTCCCAAACCCTCTCAAGACTTATGTTGTTCCAGTCTTTTCTTCAACAAGGGTAACAAAAATAAAAAGAAAAGAAAAAGAAAACAAAAGAAAAGGGGTACATAGGGACACAGGGTATGGGATGCTGACTGCCATGGTCTCACCCACAGACTTTCCATGAAACACTTGACCATGACAAGATTTCATGGGAAGTCTCTCAAGTCCCCTGTCTTTGTTTTGTTCATCATGCCCTCCCCTCTCAAACAATGTGAAGGCTGTGGAGGACGAGGCTATAGCTACACGGCACGAAAGCCAAGACTGGGTGCAATTCCTAGCCATTCCGTGTGAATGTGACTTGACGGCCACTGACTCCTCTTGCTTTTAGCATTAACTACCTTGTCCTAGCAATTTTCTTTCATTAAAACATTAAAACCATTTTCTAACTGTAAAATACTAAATACTTTTAGGAGAAAAAAAAGAGCTATAATTCCACCACTGCTAACATCTTGGGGGTATTTCCTTTCGCAACCACAAAATGTGGGAGATGACAGGTATATATAGTTTTGTGTACTTTTTCACTTAATGTTATGCTGTGAGAAATTTCCCATGATGCTAAAATTCTGAGAACGACATGGATTTTAATGGCTGTATAATGTCTGTCATACAGACATTCATACAGATGAATCATAAGTTACTTAGCTGATTCCCTATTGTTCGACATTTAGACTATTTTTATTTTTTTTCTATTAAAAATAACACTGCTATTAATATCTTTGTCCATAAGTGTCCATGCCTCTGATTATTTCCTTAATATAAATTACTAGAAATAGAACCAGTGGGTCAAAACAGTAGGAATATTTTTGAAAGTCTTGATATACGGAGCCAATTGCCCTTCAGAAAATACGTACCAATTTGCCCTTCTGCGAGTAGTGTGCAAAAGTACTCACTTCACCCCATGCCCACCACAGCTGGATATTATCTCTGCTTTAATCTTTACTCTTTTAATACATGCAAACTGATTTGCCTTATCTTTTTAAAAAATGTTTATTTTTGAGAGAGAGGGTGGGAGGAGGGGCAGAGAGAGCGGGAGAGAGAGAATCCAAAGCAGGTTCCAGGCTCTGAGCTGTCAGCACAGAGCTCAGTGTGGGGCTCGAACTCCCAAACTGCAAGATCATGACCTGAGCTGAAGTTGGACACTTAACCGACTGAGCCACCCAGGCACTCCTGCTTTCTCTTTATGTAGCTACCTTGTCCTGTCATGAGAGGTATGGTACTTGTTTGTTACCTGTTTGATTATTGTGTATGCCCTGCCTACTTCCAAATAGAATCTGGGGTGGTTCCAATTAGATAATAAGTCTCCAAAGACAGTAATGTTCCCAATTTGTAGCATCTATGACTGGCACAACAGGCTTCACATAGTCAATATTTGATACATGTTTGGAGGCTATTTTTGTACCATATAAAGATGTTCATGAACAGAATAGGGCATTCCTTTCTCCTGATGTATGTGACTTCATTATGTTCCCTTTTCCCAGCCCTCAATGCTCTTAAGCATTTAATCTTAAAGGCATATAATTATTTACTAGTTTTGGGGGGGAGAAAAAAGCAAAAAAATTAAAAATTAAAAAATTAAAAAAAACCACCTCTATCTTCTCAACTGAGTTATCAGTCACTTGAGGGTAGAGGATATGCCCTTTATTTCTCTTCGAAGAAATGAGTACAGCATTGAGCACATGTAGACATTTAATTTTTCATTCATTAATTCACTCTTTTAATAAGCATTACCAACCATCCATTATATGTCAAGCACTGTACTCAATGCTGAGGAAAGTAGCTTCCAGTCTAATAGAAGGGGTGAGTGTGGGAGCATGTAGGATGCTATGAGAACATTAAGGAGGGACCTGAAACCCGGATGGGAAGAACTAAGGAAAGCTTCCTGAAAGAGGTAGTAGCTGACAGGAGTTAGCCAGTAAATAATGTGGCTGAGGGGTTGGGTGTTTCAGGGGCAGAGAGCTGCATCAGCAAAATTATAGTAGACAAAGTGTGGTGCTTGGAGGAGTTTCCTACTGGTGTAGCAAATCCAAAACTTCAAGAGGGACAGAGAAAATGCAGGAGGTGAGGCCAGAGAGTTGGCAGGGGCCATAGCATGTACAATGAGAACGAAAGCGACCAGTTTCAGGCTTCGCCAGTCAGTGTGTGCAGGGGCAACGCCACCAGCATCAATATCCAGCTCTCCCAAGCTCAGCATCCCATCAGCTTGACTAAAGGAAGTTGAGATCTTTGCAGAATATCAGGTATTTTCAGGGTCTTTTCCACCAAGTCCTTAGAAGACTCTTCAGGGAGTACTTCCATGTTTCGGTGAAATAGTCTAGGTTATCACCTGCCCACGTCTAGCGAGGCTGGACTCCTGCAGTCCCAGGCTTTAATCCTTCAACAAGGGTACCAACACAAGGCTGGAAGTTCCGTCCTATCATTGTCACAAATACCTAGCAGTCTATTGAGCTTTATAGTGTTGATACCGGAGCATCACTGCTGCATCTAAAGACCAGAGATTATTGCCACGGATCTAGCAAACCCTCTGGGAAAATGCCCTTGTTGGGTAACGTTCAAATAAAGTTTCCCCAGTAAGGCTGCTTGACTGCACACCAACAGCTTTTCAAACTTCCACAGAAGTTCTCCCCACTCCACTTTCTTACAGGAGCCACACATGCTGCCAAAGTGGTTAGTGAGGCAAGTTACAGAGTTAGCTTCCACCATGAACCCAGAATGCCATTCCCCTTGGGCACTCTGGCCTAACTACTGGATTTGATCTAAGGGGCCAAACACCTTCTTCTATATGATGACTTAATTCTTGGGTCCCCCTGCTACTTATAATCATGACTCCTTTGGGCCCATCAGATGACTGAAATCCAACTAGGGACAAGATTCAGACTCTTTCTCATAGGCTGGACTGTTCAACTTCTGTGTAAATCAGTGGGTGTAAATAGATACACGGAGAGGAGGGTGTTGCCTAACTGTTCTTATCAAAGGTATCTAAATAACATCTCCTGCTCAGACAACACATCTGGATTTGTTAAGCTACTTAGATTTTATGCTGCAGACAAAGAGGATCCAATCGAGTTTTTATATAGTCTATTAGTATACAAATTGCACTATACTAATTAAGGATTAATATCCATAATATACAAAGAACTCTCAGAAACTGATTTGAATGGTGCCTGGGTGGCTCACTTAAGTGTCTGACTCCTGATTTTAGCTCAGGTCCTGATCTCACATTTGGTGAGTTTGAGCCCCACATCGGGCACCACGTTGACAGTGCAGAGGCTGCTTGGGATTCTCTCTCTCCCTCTCTCTCTGCCCTTCCCCTGCTCACACACACACTCTTATAATAAATAAATCAACTTAAAAAAAGAAAAAGAAACTGATTTGAAAAGACAAACCTGATAGAGACGGGTAAATAATATGAATGCAATTCATAGAAGAAAAATCCAAATGTCCAAAAAATATATTTAAAGATGCTAATTAAAATTAAAGTAGTAATATAATAGCACTTTATATACCCTCTGGACTGGTAAAAATTAAGAACAGTGATAACACCTACTACTGGTGGAAGTGAAGAGGAAATGGCTATTCATCCGTTGCTGGATGAAAGATGAATTGCTGCAAACTATTTGGCAATCAGGGAAAGACTATAACAGTTAAATATATATGGACTTCAACCCAGCAATCCGCCTGCTGGGAATCTAGTCTACAGAAATAAATCATGGTAGAAAAGATACATGTACAAAGGTATTTTTTTTGCTGTTGTTTGTGGTTGGCAAAACACTGAAAAGAAGTGAATGCCCACCATTAGGGGAATGATTGAATACATTATAGCATGCACATACCATGGGGAGTAACGGAGCCATTTAAAAAGTATAGGCTGCATCTATACTTAGTGACTTGGAGGCATTTCCACTAAATATGATTAAGTACGAAGAGCTGTATGCAACAGTGTATATGTCCTCCAATTCAATTTTGCTGCTAACAGCAAAACAAAAACCCTAACATCTTTTGTGTGTTAGCATGTATGTGTGTGTATGTGCATGTGCGTGCATGCGTGCGTGTGTGTGTGTGTGTGTGTGTACATTTCTCCTGCCTTGTCTTGCAGATCGGAGTGGCCAATGAGGTATAATGGGAGTTTTGGACTGAGTGTTTGGTGAAGCTCTTTCTTGCTATTGGTCTTCCCCTTTTCTTTCTTTTTTTCTTTTTCCTTCCTTCTTTCTCTCTCTTTCTTTCTTTCTTTCTTTTTTCTTTTTCTGCCTACAGATTTAACACAAAACCATCTCGTCCACTTTTACTGAGGTGGCTGACCATGACCAAATCCACCTCTAAACTGGAATTCAGTTGCTGACCCAGCTCCGGCCTCAGCTTCCTTGTTGGCACCAAGGGACACAGCCCTGTCTCTGTCTCTGTCTCTGTCAGTGTCCCCTCAGGTGAGTCTTTCAGGTCTCTCTCCCTCCAGACCTTCGGGCCCTGGCCTGCCATCTCAGGACGGCTGTGACACAGAGCGGCAGGCACGATCTCAGGGGGCAGGTGGAGGTAGTCACAGAGATACTGGATACCCTGGCTGGTAAGATACCAGCAAAAATGTCTCCAGGCAAATTGTTCCTTTACGTGGCCCTGTGATTTGAGAGACTACATGGTCTTCATGATGTGAAGATTGGGCACATTCTTGTCTGCTGGCTCAGGGGGTTTAGGCATGTGGATGTCTTCCTTGGCTATCGTCGCTCCCTTCTTGAAAAGGAGTTCATAATGACAATACGGCTCTCCTTGGGCATCAACATCTCGTTGGCTGCTACGTCTGGGGCTGGGGCTGGGGAGTGGTATTCTCTTTTTTTTATCTGAAATGGGAATGTGATAGCTGGCACTTTTACAAACATTTTTATGGCTTTGAAGATATGACCGTGTGAAAGATCGCAAGGCAGACAGTTTGAAGGAACCTGGCTCCCTGATCACTTTATAGAGCCCTGGGCTTTGTTCATATAAGCATAAACCCTCAAGGAATTAAACCTCTGTAGCTGGTCACTGTTGTGAGGAGGCCAACACAATATACGATTATGTGAGCATGAAGAAAAGTGGAAGTATACATACCAAGTTCTTAGCATTGATTAACTGGCGTAGGGGTGGGGTGCAGGAAGTAAAGAAAGAGAGAGAAGGGAAGGTATAGAAAAAAAAAATTTTAAGTGCCTTCTATTCAGAACAAAACAGCATTATGATATTGTACCATTTATTTCCAATTATATATTCACTCCTTCTGAGCCCTCTTTGTTCCTACTTAAAATTCTCCCTCCCTGAGGGCCATCCTGAGGCATCTGAATCCCAGCAAGAGACAAGGTTCAGACTCTTTTCTCATATGATTGATCAAGGTTAAAAAGCTGACGGAGGAATAGAAGTATCTCAGGGTAGTGAGATTTCAGGTAATCATTTTCTTTCTTCCTTATTTTGGTATGATTGTCTTATTTTTATATTGATCATGTATTACTTATATAATCAGGAAAGAAACGGCAAAGTTATTTTCATTGTGGAACAACAAAAATAACAAAGAGATTGGAGTGAGGCAAGGTTGGAGGCAAGATCAACTGGGAGGGTATTTTCAATAATCCAGCTAAGAAATGATGATGGTCTGAATGTAAGTAATGACAATGGAGATGGAGACATGTGGAAGGTGGATAGAATCAACAGGACATAGTGGTTGATTGGAAGAGGAAGAGAAGGAAAGGCTTCCAGCTTCAGCAAGTAGATGGAGAGGTATACCATTTCCTGGGATGAGGAACACAGGAGGAAAATCAACTGTTGAGTGGAAGACATGTGACATCTTCAAATATTGATGCCTAGGCTCCACCCCGAATCAGAATCTCCAGGCATGTGCCACAGGTGATTCTAAGGCACAGCCAGGGCAGAGAGACCCTGGTGAAGACCCTAACATGAGGCTGAGGACCAGGGGGACATGAAGTTTGAGACTAAGAAAACATGGTCAGAGAAGGAGGAGGAAAGCAAAGGAGAATATGTCCTGGAAATCAATAGAAAAGGAAGTTTCTGATACTTGGCACTGTGCTTAGAATATAATTGGTGCTCAATAAATACTTACTGACTAAATGACAGAAGGAAGGAAGGGATAATGGTTTCAAATATTGCTCGGGGGTCAAGAAAGAGAAGGGTTCTAAAGTGTCCGTTGGATTTGGCCTCAAAGAGGTTGCCTTTAGCCCTGTGGGCTCAGTGTGTGTTGTTGAGCGGTGAGGATGAGGGCAAAAGTGCCAGTGGGCTGACAGCTGACTGGAGACTGGCCAGCCATTATATTGAAAATCTTGGTTATGCTTAGAAATCACATTTCTGAAACATTATTTTGTGGTACTGAAAAATTCTCCCTCTGCCTATTATATATGATTCTGATTTGGGTGTAAATTAGAAGCATACGGAGCTAATTTAGGAGCTTATGCTCTCAAGCCAGACTTGCTAAGACTGAATCTAGACTATGCCACTGACTCGATGCACATCTGTGGGTAAGTCTCTCATTGGATCACGGTGAGCTGGGCACACAGAAAGCGCTCAGCAAAATATCAGCTGTGAAGTGTTAGACAGCCATATATACATGGAAACCCAAGAATGAGTGGCAGGATTACAAAAGGTCTTTCAGTACAGTTTTGTGCAAATAGTCTACAAGGAACGTGTACTACTTTTATAATTAGAAAAACACGTAAAATGATATTTAACAACAACAAAAAAGTGTTGCTATTCAAGAAAAGATAAAGAAAAGGAAATAGCTAAAGTGTATAGGATGAAAATTTCATGTGCTTCTGGTGGGACAGACATTTGCCTGTTCACGGCTTTTGAAAAAGCCTGAAAGGTGCTGAGGGTGATAACTGTGGCAACAATGTTTCTGGGGAGGGAGAAGGAAAAGGGGTCGGAATGCAGTTTGAAGAATTAGCCTTGGACAGGATGTGTCTTCCTGTGATCGGGAAGGAAAGAAGTTGTGAATAGATATAAATGCAATAATTTAGGGGCACCTGGCTGACTCGGTCGGTACAGCATGCAACTCTTTTTTGTTTTTAATGCTTATTTATTTTCGAGACACAGAGACAGAGCGTGAGTGGGGGAGGGGCATAGAGGGAGACACAGAATCTGAAGCAGGCTCCAGGGCCAAATTGTCAGCACAGAGCATGACGCGGGACTCGAACTCACAAACTGTGAGATCATGACCTGAGCCTCAGTTGGATGCTTAACTGACTGAGCTACCCAGGTGCCCCTAGAGCATGAAACTCTTAATCTCAGGGTCATGAAATTACTTAAACAGAGGTGTAGAGATTACTTTAAAAAATAATAAAAAAAAATTTGATGCAATAATTTGTAGGTGCAGAGGAAGGAGATCAAGGAAGTTCATGACTGATAGTCTTGATGTCTATTACCGAAGCCAGTAAGGCTGTCTTCTGAGAGGGGAGATTTTGAAAAGCCATCATAGGGAAGAAAGGAGGAAACTGACAACACAGATACTGCCAAGTGGCACCAAGCGCCTGGCTTTGGATGGAGACGTGACTCTGCCAAGGCCCTGACCTGTGTCACATCCAGTGGAGCAGATGTATCTACTGTTCTGTCACACGGTTCTGGTGTGTTTGTGGCTCGCTTTAGATCCGTGAGTTAGTTGCTTTTCATGTGAACTCTACTCCTTCTCCCTCTTATTGACAGAAATCCTACTGGGTCTGCAAAGCCCAGCTCCGGTTTATTTACTCATTTATTGATTTTAACCAATCCAATTTCCAGGTGGTCTCTCAGAACCTCAGACCTTCTGGGTTCAGGAACTGGCCAAAGGTCCATCTATGCCTTTTCTCTTTGATACCTGTGCTATCTGATCATGAAAGAGTCATTTCAGGACAGGGGCTTGCCTTGAAGTTTGACTTCCTGATGATTTTTGATTGGGGGCCAGTATTATATTCAGTCTGTGTACATGTGCTTCCTTTAGTTCTGTTATTAGGGATTTAATTTACTGGAGGGGAAGCACCTGCAACCCGTTTGGAAAAACGTTTAATGGCAGCTCTCCCGGATGTGACCCACTTGACAGTAAAAGTTCCAGTGCAATCACTGTAGTGTGGTTCACGTGTAGATATAATCAGACATTTGGCTAACTAGTTGGAAATGACGGGGTTTCCCAGATTCCCACCATACCTATTCTCTGATTTTATCGGGCTCTCCAGTGCTCTCACCCCTCCATTTCAACCAATGCAGCATGCCTCCTGACATATTTTTCTTCTACATCCTGCATGAAACCTGTGACATATCCCGTGGCCTTCTTAGCATCCAAGGTCCCTGATTTTTCCCATTACATCTTCTTTACCGGCCACCACTCTTGAATCAATCCAGCCGTCTCTTTTGCTTCTATGTTAGGGCTACTGAGTCCTTCATCAGGGCCTAGGTTTTTGCCCCAACATGGCCAGCAGTGATTAGGGGGGCAAAGGACAAAAAGTCAGCCCTGATGTCACTGGTGGAAATCAGTGGGACTTAAGGACCAAGGACTGGGCCCAGAACAGCCAGGACATTGGTTACATACAGGTGGACTAAGCAAATATGTAATATATTCAGGATAATGAAAGCCAATCCTGTTAGTGAAGGGAGTTACAAGTATGGAATGGGGAAGATAAACCCTGCGATATTGGGTTGGAATTGGAGGCATTGGTTATATCTCATGGTTTTTGATAGATAGATATGGAAATAGATACACATGTGCATGTTTATGTATATTTATATTATTTATATTTATTTATATTTACATTTACATTTATAATTTCCGAGTTCTATCCATTGAAAGGACAAAGGCCTAGAAGCAATAAATGACACTCCAGAAGGAAGGAGCACACTGAGCACCCAGATCCTCGCTTATGATGATCATCTTCCACTAAAAGGAACCAAAACTTCTTGGAGAAATGGCTGATTTCAGGGTAAGGGCAGGGAAGTATAAGATGAGCCTAGGGCTTGTTACCAGAAGTAACAAAGTACTAACATATCGAAAGGACACAGGAGATAACATGAAGGGATTCCTACTGACCAAATGGGGGACAGTTTGAAGATTAAAGAAAAAAAAATAGTAACATTATAAGTCATTGAATAGGAGTTCAGTGAGTCTATACAACTGACTTTTAACCAAAAATTAAGAATTTGTGGGGCTTATAACATGTAGAAATAATTAACATATTATAACAGTAGCACGGAAGCCAGAAAGGGAGTAAATATATTATTGTATGTTTCTTACCTTGTACATGAAGTGATATAATATTATAATATTACTTCAAAATATGGTTGTGATGTTAGGAATATATATTTTGACTTCTAGAGAAACCACTAAAATAAACAAAAACCCCATGAGAAATAGCTAAAATGGAATACTAAAAAATGTTTTGCTATATACAAATAAAAGCAGGAAGGGAGGTAAAAAGAAGCAGAGAAGAGCTAGAATAAATTAAAAATAAATAGCAAGAGAGTAGACTTAAACGCACTTGTATCTATAATTACACTAAATATAAATGATCTAAACACTTCAATTAAAGGATAGGCTGGATAAATAGGATGGTCTAGTAAGGCCTCACTGCAAAGGTGACAACTGAACGACTACTTGAAGGAAAAGAGGGAACAAGACATGCAGATAACTAGGGTCAGAGTGTTTCAGACAGAGGGAAAAATGTGTACAAGACAGATACTGTTTTATTTTTTTAATGTGTATTTATCTTGAGAGAAAGGGAGGGAGAGAGAGAGAACAAGCAGAGGAGGGGCAGAAAGAGAAGGAGAGAGAGAGAATCCCAAGCAGGCAGAGACCAACACAGGGTTTGATCTCAAGAACCATAAGATCATGACCTGAGCTGAAATCAAGAGTCAGACACTTAACTGACTAAGCCACCCAGGTGCCCCCAGATACTGTGTTAAAAAAGAAAGCTGATTAGCAGACATTGCTCAGAGCTGAGGCTGCTTGGATTCTCAATGACTGAAACATCCAAAAATATTCCTAGGATTAAAATTTTGTAAGTTCATGGTTTATGGTAATAATGATCACAGTTATGGATTTAGGGATTAGAAGATACCTTAAAGGTCATCTTGTTCCAACCTCACACCTGTGGCATGGCTAATAGATAATGAGTTGGAGTCACAGCCAGTGAAAATATTTTCATGCCTCCCCAGGGCCTACTCTTCCTCTTGATGAAAGGCTCTGGTAGAAAGTTCTTTCTTCTATAGAGCACAAAGCTGTTTCACTGTACTTGATTTTTTTTCTGCACTTAAGCAATCCTGATGAATGTCTTACCACATCTAGCGAGACCTAAAGTAGGAGGGTTTCAACTTGACCATAAGTTTCTTGGCTTTCATCACCTTCGCAGGGCCTGTCAAATGGTTTAGATTTCAAAACTTAAACCCTTGGCCTTTACTAAACCTTCCCAGTATCTTCTGTCAAGAGGCTTCCTGGACATTTGAAGGGAAAGTAAACCAAATGGGCGTTTGTTTCTCATCAGTGAAGGCAAAGTGCTCGCAGAGGCCAGCTGGCCTATTTTTGTCTATGTATCAGGGATGGTTGCCAAGAATGAGCAGAGGGGTTTGCCTGCAGTAAAGACCAGAGACAGGGGTTGGTGGAGATGGTTACTGATGTAGAAGGAAGGCCCATGAACAGGATTCAGAACTTGTTGAGATGATCCTACCTCCACCTTTAAGCTCAGACCTCTCATTCTCCTCCTCACATGTATCCTCTTATCTGTAGGCTCAGGACCGTAAGGGATTCATTCCTCTCCTAACAGAAAGTAGATATCAAGTCTTTGGTTGGGACAGACCTTATAGTGCCCTCATCTTATTATGTGATGCTCTGATTGTTGGTATTCTGAATCCAAAGTGTCCCTTCCCACACCCTCACTAATGAGGCTCAGCACAGCTTTGGCTGGATGCAAAGACTGGGTGGAAGGACATAGGCACCTGGGGTAGCACTAAATGTCAGAGGGAGTCAAGTTAATCCTAGGGAGTTGCAGACTGACTCAGATTCAAAGACTGAGTGTAGTCCAGAGAAACACCAGAATGCTGAGGTTTCAGAGCCATGGGACCAGGTAGAGCTGGTATTAAAGGAAAGCAGTTTGGGAATAAGCCAACACAGAGTCCTGAGTTACTTCAACATTTGCACTTTCCTTAAGGCCCTATGTGTATTAAATACATCCACACAAATTGGAGTTAATTCAGGGTGCTTTTTTAAAAATAGAGATTTTTAAATATATATATTTAAAAATATAGGTTAAAATACAGATTTCTAAGCCCTGCTCTTAGAAATTCACATTTAGGGGGGATCTGGGTGGCTCAGTCAGTTGAGCATCCGACTTCGGCTCAGGTCATGATCTCACAGTTCGTGGGTTTGAGCCCTGCATAGGGCTCTGTGCTGACAGAATGGAGCCTGGACCCTGCTTCGGATTCTGTGTCTCCCTCTCTCTCTCTGCCCCTGCCCAGCTTGTGTTCGCTCTCTTTCTCTCTCAAAAATAAATAAATAAACATTTTTTAAAAAAAGGAATTCAGATTTGGTCAATCTTAGGAGGACCCAAAAAAGCTGTCTTTTGAAAACTTCCTCAAATAACCCTGGTGTCTTGGGAGTCGTCAGTTTAAGGAGTCGGGTCTGGCAGACACCTATGCCGGGTCTCTTGCCGGTGGACATCTGGACTTGTTGCCCTGAGCTGTCGTACTGTGTTCGCCTTAACTTTTCTCTCACCTACCTTGCTGGTCCCATGACTTGATTACCACCCTGTCCGGTGTTAGCAGGTCTCAGGTCTCAGGACTGCCATGAAAAGTGAGCTCATGTTAAAGAGTGCTTAGTGTTGAACCTGGTGGTCAGTAATCACTCAGTAAAAGTCAGTTATTCTTATTATCATCTCTGCTTAAAACTATATGATGTGCCTGAACTGTATGACTCATTAGACTGTGCAATAATATTTCCTGAAGACAGTAGAATTAGATCAATCTCTGACCACCATTAATCCCTGGAATCTCTTCTCCAGGAAACTTCCTGTTTGGCCCCATTGGGTTCTCACTTGGTGACAGTCTGACTTTCATGGGTCTGCTTTGTATTGTTTTGGCAGGATCTGGAGCAGGTGTAAGCCCCTTTGTGTTTGTTTAGAAATGCTTTCCCCTGGTTGGGAGGAGTTGGGCCTCCCACTCATAGAGGTTTGTTTCTATCCCTTTGTGGTTGTGTTTATGATTGTGGTGCAACTACTTGGAACTGAAGTGTAGTTTCTTTGGAGATGGGGTATTCTGTAGACACAGTGTGAAATTCCTTGGGCTGGGAGGATCCCCAGAATGTAACACAGTATCTCTACTGGTTCTAGAACTGCCCAGAGTGGATAGGATTTCACTGTTATAATGAGAATTAGGATTCTAAAATGCAGGAATGTAAATGCAGGATCCATTCATTTGTTCGTTTGTTCAACTAATGTTTATGAATGCTTTTTAAAAATTTTAGACAGAGAGAGAGAGAACACGTGAGTGGGGGGAGGGGCAGAGAGAGAGAGTTTTAAGCAGGCTCCATGTTCAGCACAGAGCCCGATGCAGGGCTCAATCCCACAACCCTGGGATCATGATCTGAGCCGAATCCAAGAGTTGGACGCTTAACCAACTGAGCCACCGAGGTGTCCCATGAGTACTTTTAATGTGCCAGGCACTATACTAACATTGAGAAGAAAAAGAGGGTCCCCACCATTTCAGCCCAGAACCTCTTTGTTCTCCATCCTGTCCATAGATTATAATAGCATAGATTATTAAACTTCACTTATTCATACTCCAAGTTACCGAACACCTACTATGTGTGAGGCTAATAGGTAAAGAGGATATAGAGTAGCTCACTTTTATTCATGAAGGATTAGTTCCAAGACACCCAGTGGATGCCTGAAACTGTGGATAGTACCAAACTCTGTATATACTATTTTTTCTATGCTTATATACCTATGATAATGTTTAACATATACATTAGGCATGATGAGAGATTAACAACTTACCCAAAGACAAAATAGAACAATGATAACAAGATACTAAAGTAAAAGTTATGTGAATGTGGTCTCTCTCTCTCTCTCTCAATACCTTATTGTACTGTACTCACTCTTCCTGTGATAATATAAGATGATAAAATACCTACCTTATGAGATGGAATGAAACGAGTGATGAAGGAATTGTGATGTAGCATTAGGCCACAGCTGACCTTCTGTGGCTATGTCAGACTGAGGATTGTCTGCTTCCAGACCACGGTTGACTGCAGCTAACTGAAACCATGAAAAGCAAAACCACAGCAAAGGGAGCGACTACTGAAGCTCCTCTCTCCAGGAGCTCACAGTTTCATAGCAAAGGAGGTTCAGAAACATATAACTATCCTGTTGCAAGTCCCGTTTGGCATGAGCGAGATGTGATTATTCTACCAAGAGCTTAGTGCTAAAATAGAGCTATAATAGAAATGTGTGCAAAGTACAAGAACTTAAGAATTATGTGCTTGGTGCTGTGCTCGGCAATATAGCAAAACAGAGAGAGTAAGAGAAATCGAAAAGTTGTAGCTTGGCTCTACTATTTACCACCTGTGTGACCTTGGGCAAAGTACCTTCCCTCTCTGAGTCTCCTGTTTCTCGTTTATAAGATGGAGGAAATAACATCTACCACATGGATTACTGCGAAGAGTAAATGAGGCCTTTTTTTTTTTTTTAAAAGAACTTTCCGTTTAGTCCCCTTTTATTCTAATCTACTACCTTGCATAATAGTGGATTAGTGCCTGACTGTTGCCCGAAATTGTGATTTCCCAAGGATGGTGACTGTGTCATATTCGGCTCTGTATCTACTGTGACCGCCACTTGTTGTATTGTCCCCAGCTCATGTCTGGGACAGAGCCCCTCACTGCTGCTGCTCCTGCTCCCATGCCATGGGCACCATCCAGTGTCCAGGGGCGTGTGGCTAGGTCAAGATTCTTGGCACAGAGGAATGATATAAATACCTGGGGGTATGGAGCAGGAAGCTGGCATGGTTAAGCTTGCTCCTATTCTCCAGCAGGTTCCTGATATTCTCCCTCAATTTTAACCTCCACCCACACCCACGTTCTTGAACCCAGCCCCTGCCCCTTCTCTTGCTGTCCCCTGCCCCTTCTCTTGCTGTCCCCTGCCCCTTCTCTTGCTGTCCCCTGCCCTTTCTCTTGCTGTCACACTGCCTTGTCTCTGGCTGCTGATTTCCTCACTGATCTGATTCTCTACACTAGCAATCTGGGCCTACGCGCAGCTTGTTTTTACCCCAAGGAAACCTATTTTAGACTTCTGACCTCCAGAACAGTATGATAGTAAATCTGTCCTGTTTTAAGCCACTCAGTTTGTGGTCATTTGTTACAGTAACATTTGTTAATTTCTTACTTAACATAGAGTTCAAGTGGGAAGATGGGAATTAAAGACGAAATTATCGTTCAATGTGATGAGTGCAGTGATCAGAGAAGTAGCAGGTGCTGGGACTGTATGGAAGGGGTCCCATCCCAGCCTCAGTGGGGGAGCCAGGCAGTGCCTTCTAGAGGAAGGGGCTGGGTACCCGCAGGAGAAGGGGAGGAGCCAGATGAGAACCTGCTGTCACCAGGGGTGGGGGATTGTGACCTGGCCCATCAGAAGTCCAGTGAAGAGGTGTGGGAGGGTCTGGGCTGGTCCCTATGCCTATAGTTACTTCTTTTTGGAGAAGTATTTGGCGAGAGTGCTCAAAATGTAAAAGGTGGATAAATAAATTGTGATATATTTATACAACAGAATATAATACCTCAATTAGAAAGCAAATAAAAATATTTTTGCAGAAAAAAATGTAAAAGACATAAATCTTTAGGCCCAGCAATTTTCACTGCTGGGAACTTACTGTGTACGTGTGTCCTCATAGGAGTTCAAAGATAAGTGTACAAGGAGGCCCTCTGTTGAATGGTTTCTAGTTGTTAAAAACTAGAAATAAATGTTCACGTATGGCTGATTCGTTACATTTGAGGCATCCATGGTATGACATTCCATGTTGTGGAAAGCAAAAAAGATCCATTTGGCCTGACACGTAGAGTGACCAGAAGCTTTATCCAAACTGATACTTTCTTGAGAGTGGAAGGGATTCTATTGATAAGTATGCTGGGTTAGAATGTGTAAATCAGGACTGTCTGGTATGGGACATATGATCATACTACCAATAAATAATAATCTCCAGGGGCACTGAGGTGGCTCAGTCAGTTAAGCTTCTGACTCTTGGTTCTGGCTCAGGTGATGATCTCATGGTTCGTGGGTTCAAGCCCTGTCTGTTCAAGCCCTGTGCTGTCAGCACAGAGCCTGCTTTGGATTCTCTCTCTCTCTGTTCCTCCTCTGCTCTCTCTCTTTCAAAATAAACATATAAACTTAAAAAAAAAAAGAAGATTCTCCAAGGAAGCTTTTTAAGTGAGAAAAGCAAGTTATATAACACTATGCATAGCATGGTTCCATTTGTGTTTCTGTTTTAAAGAAAGGGTACATCTCATAGTTATATATGCATAAATGCTTTTTTATATAAAATGTATAAAGAACTAATTACCGCAGTCAGATATGGGGAGAACAAGACCATATGGGAACCATTTTTATTTTATTTTATTTTATTTTATTTTATTTTATTTTATTTTATTTTAATTTTGAGCCTATACTCATTTTAAACTCTACAATGGGTACTTAAGTTACTTTCATAGTAAAAATGCCAAATTGACAGGGTACATATATTGCTTTCATAAAAAAAAATGCGAATTTAAATAAAGTCATGGAAAACCAAATACATTTTAATTAGGTGTTTGCTCCCAATCTTCCTCTGGTTCCTAGGTTGGCATGCCTCACTTCCTCACACACTACCAAATCTGGATCTCAACAGGTGCAACAGGAAATGGTGGGCAAACAAAACATAGTAAAGAAATAAACACATCAACATCATGTATGATAAAAATTCCTCTAGGTTTCCAATTGGGACAATTATAAAAGTAGAAGCGAAATTTTCTAGAGAAAGGTCTCTTTAAGGCTGCAGACTCTCCACTCAGATTGGAGGGAGCAGGTGCCCTATTGTAGAAAATATTTTTCCTCTATATTCTGAAAACTATTGCAGGACAGTAAATTCTTCCCCCCACTCCTTTTTCCTTCTGCACTGAAAAAGGAGCGCATTTTTAAAGCTTTCCTCCTTGACATGATAAGCTCCTTCCAAGAAGGGAAGGGCTGAATTGCAGGTCACTTCCTCAGCCCTTGTTGTGGACCCTGCCTGAGAGCAAAGGGGAAGAAGGATGGTTCTTTGGCTTGGTCATTTGGTCAGAGGGCCTTAGAGGAGTCAAGTCTGCCTGAAGACCTGTTGATTTCCTTGGATTTTTGTTACCCTGGCAGTTTTCCCTCAGGGAAAAGGAGGGACTAAACACAACCAGGTCAAAAGATTGATTGAGAGGGTGGAGGTAGTCTGTTTCCCTGAAGGACGTTTTAATAGAACCCCTGCCTGTCAGACTCATTCCGTTCCTGCCCTGTCCGGATCTTTCATGATCACTTAACTTTTCCGGCCTTGGAGAGCTTTCCCTCACAGTGAGGGGGCAGGCGGTTGCAGATAACACTAGCGAACTAGGGTTTGACCCAGTCTGTCTGCCTCAGAAGCCTGTGACATCTCTATACTTCTGGCTCATCCCCTCTTCCCCCTGTGGGAATTCAGCGTCCCCTTCAGGCAGGGCTTTCCCCAGCTGTAAACACCATTCCTCCCACCCTCCAGGCTGTCCTTTAGTCCCCCCCACAGACCACACCATCCTTCCCACCTCTGCTCTCCCATCAAATACCACCTGCCTCTTCGGGGAGCCCTTTCAGTCCTATCTCTTTCATGAAGATCTCCCTGAGCAGTGATATTATGCTAAGAAGATATTGGATTTTAAATGCTTATTTAGTTATGTTTGAGAGGGGGTGCAGAGAGAGGGAGAGAGAGAATCCCAAGCAGACCCCAAATTGTCAGTGCAGAGCCCGATGTGGGGCTCAAACCCACGAACTGTGAGATCACGACCTGAGTGGAAATCAAGAGTTGGCCGCTTATCCCACTGAGCCACCCAGGCACCCCAAAAGATATTGCATTTTAAAAGTAGTTCAGAAATGGTGTGCAAAAGATTATTATTATCATTGATGAGCATAAAATCATTGACCTTAGCCATGGGGCACGTTCAAGCTTCAGGCTTAGCCCAGTGGCAGCCAGTGGTGGAGGCCTGGGATTCTTTAGGTTGGCTTTTCCAAACAGGTGACCCATGGGGACTGATGGCCTGGTAGCCCAAGGGGCTCTCCAGCTGAGGGGGAGAGCAAAGCCAGCCAGAGCCAGCCTGCTGGCAGGAGGTGCAGGGAGAAAGCTGGCTGCAGTTTGCACATCATATCCCAAACTGTTTTGCCTCAAATTGGAAGGGGTCGCTTTCTCAGAGGAAGGCAGTTCTTCCCACAGCTTACCTGAGGCCATCACAGCCACCCCTGGTTGCTCTCTCAGAGAACACAGGATATATTGTGGTCTCAGGACAGAAGCTAGACATTCATTCAACCGGTTCCCCTGATCAGGGAACTCTGGCTGTCGCCACACACACCCAGGGGTTCTTGTTTCCAGATGTGTCAGTACAAAGAGAATCTGGGCTTGAGTCAGAGAATCATAAAACGTGAAGTGGTAGGAAGGGACTCAAGGAGAAATCCAACACTCTCTGATAAGGTAAATGAGGCCTAGAGAGATTTCAGAAGTAGTTCCCAAATGCCAATCCTTTTATCTGTCTTCTGGGGGTCAGGGGAGACAAAGTAGTGATTTAAAAAAAAAAACTAACTAAATTTATTGAATTTGAAAGGTGTGTCTTTTGTTCTGATATTATGACCTTCTCTTGTTTTTCATGTTTAAGGTAATTTTTAATGCTCTTTAAACAAATGTAGTGACCGTACTTGAAATTCCAAAGTTCAGATACACAGGTAACTCACCAAAGGCCCTATAAGTCTAGTCAGAGGCAGGGCTGATTTTGAATGTCTATTACTCATTGTTTTCTTCTAACCCACAGAGACACTTAACGTATGACTTGGGGTAAATGATTTACATCCTGAGTTCCAGATTTTGCCATCTGTAAAATGAGGGATCATAAAAATCTGCCCTGGGTCACAAAGTATTCATGAGGCAAAAGTGAGATAATGGGGAAAGAAGAACTTTGAGAAGTAAGGTTTTTACACTGAACAAGGGCTCAGTGTGATTACCATACATCAGTCAACTGATTCTTGAGGCTCTAGCTGTGTGCATTATTTGCTTTGAAGACTGTATGGTTTCCTAGGGCTGCCGGGACAAAGTACCACAAACTGGTAGCTTAAAACAACAGAAGTTTATTCTCTCACGGTTCTGAAGGCTAGAGGTCTGATATCAAGGTGTTGGCAGGGTCACGCTCCCTCCAAAGCCTCTACAAGATGATCTTTCCTTGTCTTGTCCACTGCTGGTGGCCCCAGCTGTTTCTTGGCTTCTCACAGCAGAACTCCTTTCTCTGCTTCTGTTTTTCCATGACGGTCTTCTGTCTCTGTGTCTCTGTCTCTTCACACAGTAATGTTCTTTTCATGAGGAAACCAGTCACATCAGATTAGCGCAATGTCATCTTAACTCAATTTCATCTGCAGTGAGGCTATTTCCAGATAGGGTCATGTTCTGAGGGACTAAGGACTAGGACTTCAACACACCTTTGCAGAGGGGACACAACTCAACCCATAACAAAGACCGTCCAGGTAAATTTTAAGTTGTGTTTTAAGTGGCACCAGCTGCCCTAAGGAAAGCAAATTTCAGTCACCCCACTCTTCCATAAAGGACCGCTGTGAGGCAAAAACAAAGGGAAGTAGGGGGGACTTGGGGGATTGGAGGAAAATTAAAGCAGCTGGTTAATCAACAAACGGAAACCTTGGCTTCTGAAAGATGGAGCACTTAGCGCTCCAAAAGCTTGACCAAGCTTGAAAGCAAATTCCAGGCTGTGTTCGCTCCCTGGAGAACTCTTAGCTGGAGTGCTGCTCCCCCCAGAACAATCTGCATTGCCAGGGAAAGGTGAAGCTTTCTTAAGTCAACACACTTGGGCCTGAAGCAATATTTATTTATGAAGGGTCTGAGCTGGGCTCTGCTCTGCTGAGAGCGGACACACTGGTGACGGGCGCACTGCTTGGCAGTCTGGCCTTGCCAGGCCCTGGGGCCAATTGAATCAACACCAGCCCTCTTCTCGTCTAGCTGCAAGCCTCTGCTTCCTTCCCAGAGAGCTTTTTTGTTTTTTATTCTGACTCAAAGGTCAAAGCCGGCTGTGTTCCATTCTCCCAAGGACTGTGCCAAAGAAGGACATGGTCATGAGGAACTCCGCTCGGATCTTGCAAAGCATTCTCTCTCCATGAAGTTTGTGGGCCTTGAAACATGTTATTTGAGGAAAAGAGGGTTGCATTATGGCTTTCGCTGGCCCTTGGCGCTTTTGCCTTTGTGGGCTCCTCCCTCCATATAAAAATATTGAAAATTATGTTTTATATAATTGGTATACGGATTAGCATAATTCACTCTGGATTCTTATTATATGTCCATTAATATTATATATATTTTTTTCCTTCTGGTTTTAAAAGAAGTTAAAACATTTTGGGGCTCCTGGTGACTCAGTCAGTTAAGCATCCGACTTCAGCTCAGATCACAATCTCAGGGTTCATGGGTTCCAGCCCCACTCTGGGCTCTTGTGCTGACAGCTCAGAGCCTGGAGCCTGCTTCAGATTCCATGTCTTCCTCTCTCTCTGCCCCTGCCTCGCTTGCACTCTGCCTCTTTCTCTTTCAAAAACAAATAAAAACATTAAAAACAAAAAAAACCATTTTTGTTGGTCCCTAAAATATCATGGGCCCTCAGCACTGTGCCTATGGGTAAGTGAGCTCTGGAGAGGGGCTATGCTATTTTTAAGCATGTGGGCGTGAGGCACAGAGAGGGGTGTGTATCCGTGTATATCCATATGTGTGTGTGATTTAGATCTAGGAGATGATTTAAGCTCAACCCAGTCTGGAACAGAGGAATGACCAAGATGACCTCTTGAGGCCCATGTAAGCTGAAGAAATAAGGATTAAGGAACCAAGCCCTTTCTCTTTCGAGTTAGATGTTCCCTCTCCTCCTGTGAACCCAGATATGTATCCAAATGGAAAGTGCATCTACCTTGTCAATGGTTCCCTGATGTCCAAGTTCAATATCTGGATACTTTGCCTCACCACAAGTCAAAAATGTAGAGGAAGATGTGCAAAACAGGGTGATGAGAGGAGGACAAAGCCAGAAGGAATTACCTGGACCACTAGTCTAAACAGGGGCCCAGAGCCTGAGATTATTGCGTACCAGCACAAATCCTTGCCTGTGGCTGGGAGGGGGAGAGGGGTCTCAAAAAACATTTTTCACAGGGACCAGAACTATTCACTTTTGAGCACAAAGTATTTTATCTTCCATCTAACCTAGTGCTCACCTACCTTCTCCTCCATCAAGGAAAATTGTACCAGTTTTACGGAGTCTAGGAAGCATTCACTGAGTCCTTAGGTTGGCAAACTTCATCTGTAAAGGGCCAGCTAGTACATATTCAGGCCTTGCAGGACTTACAGTCTTTGTCGCAACTACTTAATTCTGCTGTTGTAACGCAAAAGGAATCATGGATAATACGTTAAAAAAAAAAAAAAAAAAAAAGGCCATGCCAGTGTTACAATAAAACTTATTCACAAAAACAGTTGGAAAGCCAGATTTGGCCTGTAGGTTGTAGTTTGCCAAACCCTGGACTTCCCTATCTTTCCCTTCCTGACCACATCTTGTTCCTTTTTTCCAGAACATTTCTTGAGTGTCTATTATGTGCCATACACTGTGTTAGGGATATTATTTTGTCTGGTAATATTTAAGTTATCCTGTTTTCACTTCTCATTTCTTGAATGACCTCAATGGTCCTGTTTTCGTCTATATCCTCTATGAAGCTTAACATAGTGCTGAACTGAGTATACTTTGGTTTCTTATGGTATTTGTTGCTTACATTTTTCTGGTCTTGAAATCAACAGCAAAGGCATTAGTTAAATTCACCAAAACCCACCAATTTGTATTTGGTGTTCAAAAACCTTTCCTTTTAGGCTTCTGCTTTCCTCATGGAGCAACCTTCAGTTCTTGCTTGCCTGGCAGTTAACAATACTCAACACTTGTCAGTCAACAAATATCATTTAGCACCTACCAATATACTCCAGGCTATTATTTAAAAAAATAAAAGATGCAATCTCTACTCTAAGTGTTTATAAACTGTGGTACACATTGGTGGCACACCAAAAACCGCATCTCCCACTAGTATTACCCTTTTGAAGCCCACATTGATTCTTGGGTAAGCTGGTGGCTTTCTCAATCAAGGAGATATTAACAAACATGAAGCAAGTAGGTAAGTACTAGCATAATGGAGCTCTACTTCTTGAAATGCTCTCTTTTTGAACTTAGCTGCCACGCTGTAGGGAGGCCCAGGACAACGAGCAAGAGAGGAGACCATGTGGAGAGGCCTTGAAGAATGAGGCATCACATGGAGAAAAGGGCCAGCCTGCACCCAGTGGCTCTAATTTCCTCGGCTGAGGTATCTGACATGTGAATGAAGCTCTCTTGGAATCTCCCATCAAGACTGAGCTTCCAGATGACTGCAGCTACGTGAGACACATTGAGCCAGCAAAAGGACCACCCAACTGATCCCAGCCTGTATTGTAGAGTTGTAAGTAAAAATCATTTTAAGTCACTAAGTTTTGGTGTGGTTTATTTTTTATTTTTTATTTTTTTTAATGTTTATTTATTTTTGAGACAGAGAAAGACAGAGCATGAATGGGGGAGGGGCAGAGAGAGAGGGAGACACAGGATCGGAAGCAGGCTCCAGGCTCTGAGCCATCAGCCCAGAGCCCGATGCGGGGCTTGAACTCACAAACCGTGAGATCGTGACCCGAGCTGAAGTTGGAGGCTCAACCGACTGAGCCACCCAGGCGCCCCTTGGTGTGGTTTATAATGCAATAGACAAATGAACTAACAGTTGATAGACACTAATTAGGAAGAGTGTACACACACACACACACACACACACACACACACAGAATCCAACCAAGAAGCCACATAAAGTCATGCCTGCTGGATCAAAGGCTTGTACCAGCAACTCAAAGCCTAAAGACAAGGCCAGGCTAGAACAAAACCACTGAGGAAGTGTTCTGGGACTGAATGACAGATAGGATTTGAATATATGGAAAAGAACAACCTAGGAAAAGAAACAGCGAGAGCAATGGCTCATTTCTCTATGGACTACATGCCTTTACAAGAAGACTCTGAGAGCTAAAACCATCCCTAAGGACTGACTCTAATGATGGACTTCTAGGAATGCTGACATAAGGAGGCATTTTGGTATGCAGCTGAGGTCCTCCCATTTCTCTCAGAACATACACATGGGTGGCAACCTATTCTATTTACTCATAAAACCAGCCCTGCTAAAAAATAATCTACTATCAATTTAGAAAACTCCTGGGGCTGGGGCACCTGGGTGGCTCAGTGGGTTAAGTGTCTGACTTCGGCTCAGGTCAAGATCTCATCGTTTGTGGGTTCGAGCCCCATGTTGGGCTCTGTGCTGACAGCTCAGAGCCTGGAGCCTGCTTCAGATTCTGTGTCTCCCTCTCTCTCTGCCCTTCCCCCACTCATGCTCTGTTTCTCTCTGCCTCTCAAATATAAATAAATGTTAAAAAAAATTAAAAAAAAAATAGAAAACTCATAGGGCTAAATCCCCAGGACCCTAATAGGGCTTTCACTTTTAGGAGGAATAGCCAGGAACAACTAGGTTTACGCTGTCTACTTTATAAAATGGCCAAATGCTAGGTTACAGGGTCCTGTTATTATCCGTCCTGGTCCATCTTGTGTACCAATGATTTGGTGTCTTGTTTATCTATGTACTACCCAATTAAATTTTTTTTTCACTTTTATTTACTTATTTGTGTGTGTGTGTGTATGTGCGTGAGAGAGAGAGAGAGAGAGAGAGAGAGAGAGAGAAAGAGCGTGAGCAGGGGAGGGGCAGAGAGAGAGGGAAACACAGAATCTGAAGTAGTTCCAGGCTCTGAGATGTCAGCACAGAGCCCAATGCGGGGCTTAAACCCACAAGCTGTGAGATCATGACCTGAGCTGAAGTTGGACGCTTAACTGACTGAGCCACCCAGGCGCCCCTGTACTACCCAATTTTTAAAGGCTAATTGCTTCTCTGCCATCTGAGTTTTTGGTTCCCTAATTGGCGACACCATTGACTGAGATCTAGAGCTGGACAATGACCACACTGTATTGTAGCTGACTGTTCACTTCTCTGCAATCCCCACCAGAGCACAAGATGCTCAAAGGCAAAGATATTTTCTGTTCAGCGTTGTGTCTCCAATGCCTACATATTGATTGACATATAGCAAGTGTTCAATAAACGTGTAATGCATTAATGAGATGCAAACCGGGAAAAGGTTAACTACAGAACCAGGCAAATTAGAGTGGAAGACAGCAGGCATGAAAGATCACTAACATTTGTCGGCGCAACTCTATTCCAGATTGCGTATTAAGCATGTGATGAATCTTGTTCACTGTTAGTGTTTAGCAAGTTTTAGTTACATCTGGAGAGGTCAGATTATTTATCTGCAGCTGGGATTCCGCTAGGCCCCTCTGTTCCCGAGTCCATGCTACACTTTCTAGCCCTCCTCCTGGATGTTGACTATGACCCAGCCACTCCTATTTGAGGGTTCACCAAATACGGGCAGAGGTGGAGGGGAGAATAACAGGAGGGTTCCATTTGAGAACTTCTGCTTGGGCCTCAGGAGAGAACTCACCCTTAAGCTTGTGCTGAGGAGGATTAGGTACAGACAGAAGAGGCCCTCAGAGTCTTTGAAGACCTTTTCATGGGCACAAGGATGGAGGAGGAGGCACACAGCCTGCGGCAGGAAGGACGAATCCCTCCTAGGCTGTTCTTTCCTCCTTCAGGACTAAGTTACTATTCTCTGGAAGTACTGATGGGCAGGAGAGGGCAACCAGGCCTGCCTGTTCACAGGGTGAGGCAATACAACTTGACCCTGTTTTTCCCAAGTTTCATGATTAAGATTGGGAGCCGGGGTGGGGCAGGGGCTTGGCATCTACAAAGTAGACAAGGGAAATTCAGGCTCGCAAAGAGCAGGGTGGAGCTGGGGTGACTCAGGGGGCAGGACCCAGTGTGGGGCACAGCCTCTGGCAGGCAGGGGCAGATCTGAGGAAAGTGTCTAACCGCATCTCTGTGCCTGCGGCTTTGCAGGCACCATTAGCAGGGCGGTAAGTTCACCAGTGGCTTGGTCTCCAATGGCCTAGGCTCAAATCCTAGTCATTTAACTTTTCAGGGCCTCAGTTTCCCCTTTGATAACATGGGGCTGTAATGCTAAGTGGGGGTGACAAATAAGTGAGAAAGCATGTTGGACATCAGTTCCTCTCTTTCCTGTCATGCTGGCCCTCAATATTCCCCAGAGCCTTAGAGGTGAGCTGTGTCAAGCAGGGCCACATTATGACTCTCATGGGTCCCTTTTGTCTTCCTGGGTTGCTTCTTTCATAAAAAAGTATTAAAATTCTATTTTATGACTACATTGGTATAAAGATGGATATAATCCAATCTGGATTTATTATTATATTCATTATTATTCTTATACTCACTTTTCTTCTGATTCTAACAAATTAAAATTATATTTTTGTGGCCCCTAGAAGTATCATGGGCCCTCAACGCTGTGCCTAATGGATAGGTTGGATATGGTGTCAGGCCATAAGCTATTCATGCAGGCTTGGGTCTCTTCCTTCTTCCCCCCTCCTTTTTTTAAATGTTTATTTATTTTTGAGAGAGAGAGAGAGACAGCATGTGCACGTGTGGAGGGACAGAGACAGAGAGTGAGACAGAGAATCCCAAGCAGGCTTCATGCTGTCAGCACAGAGCCCGATGCTGGGCTCGAACCCATGAACCATGAGATCATGACCTGAGGTGAAATCAAGAGTCAGACTCTTAACCAACTGAGCCACCCAGGCACTCCTCTTCCTTCTTTGTTAATGTTTATTTATTTATTTTTGAGACAGAGAGATAGAGAGTGCGCAGGGGAGGGGCAGAGAGAGAGGGAGACACAGAATATGAAGCGGGCTCCAGGCTCTGGGCTCTTAGCACAGAGCCCCATGAGGGGCTCGTACCCATGAACTGTGAGATCATGACCTGAGCCGAAACCAAGAGTCGGACGCTGAACCAACTGAGCCACCCAGGAGCCCCCCTTCCTTCTTCTTGAATCTTTGCAACCAAAATGACTCAGAAGAATGAATTCACAATTGAAGAGGGTTTTTACCCCCTAAGATATTTATTGGATCAGTGAGGGTGTGTGTCACACATGACTGGGTATTTCTGTGGTGGCCTCAGTGTGTCTGAACTTTAGGATGTAGCTGCTTTGGAGTGGGGGAAGGGTAGTATGAAAGCCTAAATTATAAAGTGCCTGAAACTTTATTGGTTCATCCGACAAATATATTTTTTTTTAGTATTTATAGGAACCTGGTCCGGTTATAAGAACTGGAGACATACTACAATGAACAAAAAGGACAAAGTCCCTGTCCTCATGCAGCTTGTCTTCTAGTGGGGGGAAATAGATAAGAAACAAACAATGTACATCAGGTGATAAGTGCTAAGAAAGATGAGTAGGGAGAGCCGGTGGTGATAAGGTGAGAGGGGAGTTTCTATTACCTAGAAGGTGATCAGTAAACATGTCTTAGATAAGGTGATATTGAAGAGGAGCCCCAAAGGAAGTGAGGGATAGAGCCATGGAGCTATCTGGGGGAACAGCATTCCAGGCAGAATGAAAGGCAAATACCAAGACCCTGGAGCAGGAGCCTTCTCACGAGTGTGAGAAACAGAATGGAAGCCAGAGGCTGGAGTGTGGCAGGAGATGAAGTTAGGTGTGGCAGGGCCAGATCATGTAGGGCTTTGTAGGCTGTTGTAAAGATTCTAGCTTGTACTACAAGTGTGATGAGAAGCCACTAGAAGAACTTGTTAGAAGAATGACATGATCTGACTTAGCTCTTAATAGTACCACTTTGGTTGCCTGCATGGAATAGATGGGAGGAGGCAAGCAGAGAAGCAGGGAGGCCAGTTAGGAGAGAATTTATAGGGATTTGGACCAGAAGGTTAGCAAAGGTGATGCTGAGAAGTGGTTACATTGAGGATATGAAGGTAAAGCCACCAAGATTTGCTGGTATATTAAGATGTCCAGGGAACCAGAAAAAGAGAGGAGTCAAGGAAAACTCCCAAGGTTTTAGACTGGACAATTGGAAGCATGGAATTGGTGTTTACTGAAATGGGGAGAGGGGACAGGTTTAGAGAAGACTCTGAGAGTTTGGTTTTGAATGAGTTAATTTTGAGAAGCTTCTTAGAGATTTCCAAACTGAAGCACAGTGACCAGTTTTCAGATGTGGCCTGCCCCCAGCAAGGTGTGGAAATAAGCCACGGAAGCTCCCTTTAGCTGACAACATTGTCCAGAGAGGGACAGAGCTAGGGGCCATCAACAGGTAACACTCATGGATGCTGAGGGAATCCATGTCTTAGTCTTGAAGGGAGGGGATCTGGATGCTACCTCACAGTATCCACTATAAATCACCTCTTGTGCTGTTCAAATCCACTCCATCTGGGCATAGTTTCTCTAGAACTATAGCTGGTCTGTTTCCTTGGGAAACTTATGGAAGGTTAGTGGGATGAACTAGCCACATTCCTCCCTGTCTCCACTACTTCAGCTAGTCTTGAGGCCACAACTAATACTCATCATCTCCCTCCTGTACTACCTAGAGTCGCCTCATCCGGGGCTGGCACACTGTTCCAAGTGGCTCACCTGGCGTTGTGACCCAGACCCTCATCCCTAAGGGATCTGAGCAGTGGGTCACCATGTCCTTCCTAGATCAACATTGATGCACTTTTCCATTTACCTTTATAATCAGGAGTATCCAGAGACACCCCAGTGGATTATGTGAGTGCCAAAGATAGTCTTCCCTTCCCCCAGGGTGTAACACAGCATCCTGCTGATTAGGGTCAATCACCTTGGCCAATGTAGTGATCCTTTCCTGTCTGTCAGTCTCTTGGCAGGAGGAGCCTGAAGTGACCAGGCAGAAGCTGTGGCTTAAAGCTTACTGGAACCCCTAATGTGCCTCCTCCTAGTAGAAGCATTCTCCCTTTGGGAACCAGGGCCTCTAGACCCACAAAGCTGTAAGTTGCAGGGACGGGAAGTACAGATTCCTCAAGCAGGTCACTGGAGTGATGGTGAATGGGTCTTCCTCTTGGTTCCTGGACCTATGTATTCTGCCTATTGAAGACACAGTACCATATAATGGTTGTGCTCAGGGTGAGATCACCTCCTGGGGGACAACACCCCAACTTTGTAGGATATCAATTCCAAATTGGTACCTGAGCTGCATCTTTAAGCAGCCACTTTGCCACTCTATCAGGCCAGCAGTTCTGGGTATAGCACTAGGGGATACCGTGGTCCTGTATATGGGAGGGGATACCCACTCCCATATCTCCTTTGCTAAAAAGCAAGGCCCATGGTCCAAGGCAAGGTCATGCTCAATCCCATGTCAGTGGGTCTAATGTTCTGTAAACCTTTGAGTTGTGGTATTGGCCAAGGCTCCATCAGTAGAAAAGGCAAAACCAAATATGGAATATCAACCAGGAATATACTGTTTTTAAATTAAATCTTTACTTGATAATTATAAATGCACACACAGCTGTTAAAATTAAACCAGAGATCCATGTACCAGAGATCCGTTTCCCTCAATGTACATCTTGCAAAACTATAGCACAAAGTCACAACTGGGATATCAACTGTGATACAACTCAGATTGCCCCAATTTTACTTACACTAATTTGTGTGCATGTGTGTGTGTATGTGTGTGTGTGTGTGTGTGTGTGTATGTGTGTGTGGTTGTGCACACACCCTTAGTTCTACACAATTTTATCATACACGTGGGTTAGTATACCCACTACTGCAGTCAAGATACAGAACAGTTCCATCCCTGCAAGAATCCCTGTATTGGCCTTGTATAACCACACTCCCCCATCCCTAATGCCCGACAACCATTGATCTGTTCTCCATTTCTAAAATTTTGTCATTTCAAAAATGTTTTATAAACAGAATCATACGGTACGCAAGTTTTTGGAATTGGCTTTTTTCCCACTCAGCATAGTTCCCTGAAGATTCATCCAAGTCCCACCCATTAATAGTTCGTTCCTTTTATTGCCAAGTATTCCATGATATGAATATACCATCCTTTGTTTAACCATTTATTCACTGAAGGACATCTGGGCTGTTTTTAGTTTTTTTGGTTATAATGAATAAAGCTCCTCTGCATATTTGTATACGGCTGTTTGTGTGAACATTAAGTCTTAACTTCTTTGGGATAAAGGGCCAAGAGTGCAATTGCTGGGCCATATGACAATTATATGTTTAGTTTTATTAAAAAGACTACCAAACTGTTTTCCAGTGCAACTGGACCATTTTACATTCTCTCCAGCAATATGTGAGTGATCCAGTTTTTCTCCATCCTCACCAGCATTTGATGTCACCACTTTTTTATTTTAGTAAGCATGTAGTGATATTTCATTGTGGCTTTCGTTCGTATTTCTCATTTTTTTTTTTTTTTTTTTAATTTTTGGGACAGAGAGAGACAGAGCATGAACGGGGGAGGGGCAGAGAGAGAGGGAGACACAGAATCGGAAACAGGCTCCAGGCTCCGAGCCATCAGCCCAGAGCCTGACGCGGGGCTCGAACTCACGGACCGCGAGATCGTGACCTGGCTGAAGTCGGACGCTTAACCGACTGCGCCACCCAGGCGCCCCTCGTTCGTATTTCTCTATTGGCGAATGATATTAACATCTTTCCACATGCTTATTGGCCATCCGTAGATCTTCAGTGAAATGTCTGTTCATTTTTTTGCCCATTTTATAATTGGATTTTTTTTCACTGTTGAGTTTTCAGATTTTTATATATGTATATTTTTAGATACTAGTTCTCTGTCAGATATATGCTTTGCAAATATTTTCTCCCAATTATAGTTTGTTTTTTAATCCTCTTTATAGGGTCTCTCACAGAACAAAAGTCTTACATTTTGATGAGGTCAAATTTATCAATTTTTCCTTGTGGGTCATGCTTTTGGTGTCAAGTAAAAAACTCTTTGCCTAGTTCTAGATCCTAAACATTTTCTCCTGTTTTTTTTTTTTTTTCCCTGTAAGTTTTATAGCTTTACATTCTACATGTAAGCCCATAATCCATTTTGAGTCAATGTAAGAGTTATGTACATGCATTTGAGTTAATGAAATATGTCTTAAGGCCAGTCAAATGGTTTCCTCTTCTAAGATGAAAAAGCTCCAGGGCATCAACTTGCCACAAGTGGTTGGCTCGTGTCCTCAGAGGATAGTGCTGTACTGGGGGCTGAGCATTAGCTTCTGTTCCTGGTAGGTTGGTCGTTTGTGGAGGCAGCAGCTAGACTAGCCTTTGTAACTTGGAGTCTGCACAGAGTTAGCCAGTGACAGAAAGTATCTGAGGTCAACTGGCTGAGACATTCTATTTGGGTTTAGTGGCAGTTGCTTTCTGGTGGCCATTAATATGTGGCAAAATACTTCATACTTCATGCCTACTTCCATAGATCTATCACATGCCTCTCCCTCAGACCTTCCTGGCTCTTATCTCCTAAGCTTTGTCCTTCCCAGGCCCCTGGTCAATACAGCCAAGCTATTCACCACCATCTGTATATTCTTTACCTTAGACTATTTCTCTTTTCTTACAAGAGAGTTACAGGTGCATGAAAGCTCTATTATGAAGGTTTCTCCTCACCACTGTTTTTCAGGGCTGCTCCTGGATAGGCTGTAATGCAGCACCAGTCCACTTGTGGCTTGTCCCATCTGTGACCCAATCTTAGCTTCTTCTTCTTCTATCAGCTGATTGGAAGAGCCCCACCACGTGGTCACAAGTATGAGCTGAGGGAAATGTGGTAGTTGACATGCGAGCCTGGAAGCTACACAGCCTTTCCAACCTTGCCTCAAAGTCAATATAGCATCACCACCTTGTTCAATTGGTAGGAAAAGTCACAAACTTTCCCTGATTAAAGGTAAAAAAAAAAAAAAAATCAGACTCTACTTGATGTGGGAATAGCAAGTCACACTTTAGAAGAGTATGTGGTATAGGAGATATTGGGTCATCTTTGGAAAGTACAATCTGCCACAACAAGGTCTCTCTACTCAGGCTGGTAAGAACTTGAATAATTCCCAGTCATGAATGAGCCCTAGGAATTTTTCAGCTCATAGTTCCCAGGAATTAGCCTTTCTGCAGCAGTTTTTTTTTTTTTTTTTTTTGTCTGGTCTTGTGAAATGTCACCCTGTGCATGCACAGACTGGTGTTCATTCAAAGACTCAACTCCTTATACAGAGCTCTTTCTCCATATAGCTCCTTCCTTTTGGGCATTTATCTACAAATTTTTAGCTGACTCGGCTTCCACAAACTCTAATTTGCCTCCTCAGTTCAGCAAGACCACTGGGCTCTGTTAGGGTTTTCCAAAGCAATTCGTAAAATTGCATTGGTGCTGTAATGGAGGCTGAGGAATCCAAAAGTTTCCTCCACAATTGAGGGTTCATCTCTTTTGTTTCCTTTCCTTCACGGATCACAGTCCTGTCTTGACTCTTGTCCAATGTCTAAAAATGGTTGTTTCATATCTTTGAGCCCGTTTTTCAGTTGGTTATGGTGAGAGAGTAAGTCCCATTTTTTCACAGGTGGAAGCAGAGCCTGAATATATTCTGAAGATAAAGTCAACAGCATTTGATTATGAGTTGGATACAGGTTGTGAGAAAAAGAGAGATGTCAAGGATGACTTCAAGTTTTTGGCCTGAAACTAGAAGGGTGGCATTGCTGTTACCTGAGGTTAGATCAGAATAGGGTGTGTGTGTGTGTGTGTGTGTGTGTGTGTGTGTGGTGGGGGGAGGGGTAAAATTAGAAGTTCAGTTAAACATCCAGGTGGGGATGTCAACTTTTCAATTGGATATAGGAGTCAGGCGTTCAGGTTGGAGATCAGGCTAGAAATATACAATTGGGAACTGTCTCTGTATAGATGGCATGAGAAGCCATGAGTCTGAATGAGATCACCCAGGAAGAGAGTGGGTGGAAAATAGAAGTCCAAGGACTGAGTCCTGGGACACTCCAATATTAAATATTTGGGGAGATGAAGAGGAAACCTGAAATTGTTTGTGCTAACTCTGCCTCTCCCCCATCCCCATGATTCTCTCTTACTCCCATGACTATGCCCCGTCCTGTCTTGCTGATTTTCTGGCTCTGACTTCTGCTGACCTGTTTTATCCTGTGGCCCTCCCAGTCCGGGCCTGACGGATCAGTATTGTATTGGGCCTTAGAAACTGCTTTAGCCAATCCATGTCCTCAGAGTGCTCTGGAGTCATTTGAGATCCATCTGGCTCCATCAGGATTGATTCCTGCCAAAGTATAGAGTAGGAATAAGGCGAATGCCATGACTTCCACAGTGAGCAGTGGTGTGGCCAAACCCTCTTATCATCTGTGATAGCAAATCCCATATTGAGAGCTCAGAAGAACAGGGAAGTAGCATTCATATAATCCTTGACAAAGCCAGTTTCTTCTATCAAAGATTCTGTCCTGCACAGTATTACTGTGTAGGAAACTTGGTTGTTGTACTCTGCCTTTGCCCTCAAAACACTAAGTGCATATTTCCCAAATATCTTCAATTTCCCCATAGCAATTTATTATTGACTGGAGAGTGGTAATCAATATTAACATTATTCATCTAGTCACACATAAAAAGGACTAGATAAGGAATTTTATCATAGCACTATCTATAAAAGTAAAATATTAGAAATGACCTACTACACGCCTAACAGTAGATGAAATAAATAAGTTATAGTATGTACAACAATGGTAAGCACTCAGTAAAATAATTTTGCAGATATGGGAAGATGTTTACAATATATATTGCTGATATAAACATTTTAACAAGGCAGTACAGTGTGGTGTTTAAAAGCACTCTCGAATAAACAGACTTAAGAGAACTC
Source organism: Panthera uncia (assembly GCF_023721935.1). Lineage (NCBI taxonomy): Eukaryota > Metazoa > Chordata > Mammalia > Carnivora > Felidae > Panthera > Panthera uncia. The sequence continues at coordinate 30,363,631 of NC_064813.1, forward strand.
CGTACCTTGAACTCTAACAACTAATGGCTAGGTAGAGAAGGATGAACTTGCAAAAGAGACTTAGCAAGATCAGGGTCAAAGATCAGGTCAAAGATATATGAAAAGTATTGTGTCATAGAAGGCAGGGGAAGATATTTTTTTAAGAAAGAAGGAATGGTCATTCAACCATTCGATAGAGTCCAATGTTGAAGAGGCAAGATGAGGACCGAAACATGACCATTATATTGACCATGGATACCACTAATGACCATTGCAAGAGCTGTTTTAGCAGATTAATGAGAGCAAAAGCCAGACTGGAGTGGGTTGAAAGGTAGATGGGAGGTGAGAAAGTGGAACTACTGTTAGGAATTAGATTGTGTAAAGAATGTGAGACAGAAGGCCACAGATAGAGGATGTATGTTCAGGGATCCTTTATTTTTTATAAAGTTTATTCATTTATTATTTCTGAGAGACCACAAGTGGGGGAGGGGAAGAGGGAGAGGGAGACACAGAATCTGAAGAAGGGCTCCAGGCTCTGAGCTGTCAGTACCGAGCTTGGCACGGGGCTTGAACTCACGAATCGTGAGATCATGACCTGAGCTAAAGTCGGATGCTTAACCAAATGAGTCACCCAGGTACCCCAGGGATTCTTTTTTTATTGAGAGAGATATGAGTTTGTTTGGATCCAGTAAAGAGGGAAAGACTAGATACACAAGAGTAAGACCGGATAAATTACAGATGAGATTCATGAAAACATGGGTGAGGATGGGCTATAAAACACAAGTGGTGGAATTGTTCTTGGTTAGTTAGTAGGAAGAAACACTTTTCAATTGTAAAAGGAAGCATGAAGGAAGGGTAAACGTGTGGGTAGCTTTAAACATTTGGCAATACAAAGGAAGGACTCAACAACGAGGATTTGTGTAGAGGGTGTCAGAAGGGTCAGGGGAGTGGGGAAGGTTTGAAACAGTTGTGGATAGTAGGAGTGTGAGCTGACCAGAGACAAGTAGTAAACTTTCAATCACGCTTTGTCCCATTTGGGGGTGGCGATCCTGAATTGTAGTGGAACCCATCTCTCTGGCAGTCAGACTTTCTTCAGTAGTATTTGGTTTCTTGGGTGCAGGCAAGAAGGAAGCAGATAGAAAGGTTCACCTGTTGTTGGGATTTGGCCATACAGGAGATGAAAATTTCTCCCACCTGCTTGTGAGCCTAGGTGGCTGTTGCCCAGCTCTTCTGTGGAAGCATAGCCAGAGGGAAATGGGAAGAAGGTTCCTCTGTCCCCACTAAATGAGTATCCCTAAAGTCCACCTTCCAAACTTCCTGTCCCTGGGAGAGCGGGTCTTTTGTTAGCCTGACAGATTCCCCCATGTAGAGCTCAGCCTTCCATATATGCTCTTTGCTGTTTCTGTAGGCTTGTCAGGAACAATCCCTTTCAGTTTTCAGAAAGGTCTTTTTATAAGTGCTGCTTCTTGATCCATACTGTGCTTGTGAGTGCATGGGAGGGACAGGGCTTGACTCCCTGAGGAAGGTCACTGTTAAGTTCCAGTGAGAGGACAAACAGCCTTCTTTAATACCCTACTCACTCAATACTCTGTTGCCAGTACTGCCTGTCAGAAGCAACGGGGCTTCTCTTTCCTCTGGCCCTTGGCTTCTGTGGAAAGCAAAATAGAAGGGAGATACTGATTTTCTTCAGCTCTAAGCTTTTAACCCAAGGAGGAGAAAACATGGAAGCCAAGTTATAATTTGTGCATGTGTGACATTCCTAACCTGGTCGCCGGGCCAGAGTTGGTGCTGGGAAGAGAAGGGCTGGTGGGATGGAAGGAGTGGAAGAATCAGGTTCCAGCTCCTGCACAGGACTCAGCTGTAACTTCTACTGCATAGAGGAGAGAGGCGAAAGGGTACACACAGGGTGAGCCATTATTGGTTCTGCTGAATTGTAGACAATGTTTCCCAGGCAGACTGGCTTTGGGAACAAGTTGGCCTTGGGAAGACAGTCACACTCCCGCCTCTCCCTTCCCCCGACATACATGCTCCAACTAGAAAAAGGCCAATGTGTGTTTCCTATGTGTCTTTGCTCCCTCTAGACAGATGAACCTCATTTAAATGATAAGGTACTGGCCAGCTGACAAGGACTCGCATATCACTTGCCATCTCTGGGCCTGTTACTTCATCTACAACCTGACAGTTGAACGGGATGATTTCTAAGGCTTCTTCTGATTGTAAGTCTGGTATAGTCTGGGTATAAATCTGACTGAACTGGAATGATACCAGATTTTAATTGTTTTATGGGAACTGGATCCTGAGGTCTTAACACACATTGGATGATATACACAGAGTCCCAGCACTGGTTCCAGAGGAGGGGGTCAGAGGAGAGAGAGAATAATTTAGGATGGCTCCACTCTGAAGAAAGTGTTGAACCTCCATGGCTCTGACTGCACTTTTTAGGCCTCAGTTTCCTCAACTACAAACTCAAACTCTAAGCCTAGAAGATCTTTAAGATGTAGTTCTGATTTTCTTGTTGCAGGTCTCTCTCTCCTCAGGTAATTTTGAGCGCCAGTGGATAAATACAGTGTATTTATTGAACTGTTTGCTTGGCGTTTGTGCAGTGCTATAGTGGAACATGATCCCTATCTCAAGGAGCTCATAATGTACTTTTAAAAATACTAAGCCACACACACAGGAAAGTATAGTATAACATGCAGTATTATCCATGGCCAAATGAATAATACAGACACCACAGGATGGCTCTCTCTGGGCAAGCTGCAGGCTGGAGGAGCCACAGTTACAGCTTGCTTCCCCATGGCCTTCTGCTACTTCAGCTCTCACAAGGGGCTTTGTGGGGGTCAGACTGCTGGGTTCAGTTCTGGTTTCGCCATTTGCAAACTTTGGGGAAGTTATTCAACCTTTGTAAACTGTGAGGTTAGTTTTCTGACCTTTAAGAGGGGGCTGATAAAAGTACCCCCTAGCTATGTTGTTGTAAAGATTACGTGAAATTTCAATAACAGGGTATAGAGAGAATGTACCTCAACATAAGAAAGGCCATATATGACAAGCACATAGCTAATATACTCAACAGTAAAAAGCAGAAAGCTTTTCCATTAAGATTAGGAACAAGACAAGGATGCTCACTCTCAGTACTGTAATTTAACACAGTGTTAGAAGTCCCAGCCAGAGCAATTAGGCAAGAAAAAGAAATAAGACACCTGAATCAGTACGAAAGAAGTAAAACTGTCTCTATTCGCAGATGACATGATATTATATATAGACCCCCCCCCACCAAGACTCCACTAAACAACTGTAAGAACTAATAAACAAATTCAATAAAGATCAATATACAAAAATCAGTCGTTTCTATGCACTAATAATGATCAGAGGGAAATTAAGAAAACCACTCCATTTACAATTACATCAAAATAATAAAATACCTAAGAATAAATTTAACCAAGGAGGTGAATAATCCATATGCTGTAAACTATAAGTGATGAAAGATATCAAGGAAATAAATAAATGGACAGATATTTCATATTCATGGATTAGAAGAATTAATGTTAAAATGTCTGTACTACCCAAGGGAATCTACAGATTCAATGCAATCCCTATCAAAATTCCAATGGAATTTTTCACAAAAATAGAACAATCCTAAAATTTATATGGAACCACAGAAGACCCCAAAGAGCCAAAGAAATGTTGTGAAAGAAGAACAAAGCAGGAAGCATCACACTTCCTGATTTAAAACTGTATTACAAAGCTATAGTAATCAAAAACAATATGGTACTGGCATAAAAACAGACACATAGATCAATGGGAATAGAATAGACAGTCCAGAGATAAACGCATGCATATGTGGTCAATTACAGTTCAACAAAGGAGCCAAGGATATATAATGGGGAGGACAGTCTCTTCAATAAAGAGTGCTAGGAAAACTAGGTAGCCACATGCAAAAGAATGAAACTAGACTCCTATTTTACACCATATACAAACATCAAGTCAAATAGATGAGAGACTTAAACATGAGACCTGAAACCATAAGATTCCTAGGAGAAAGCATAGAGGGTAAGCTCTTTGACATTGGTCTGGTAATGATGTTTTTAATTTGACACCAAAAGCAAAGACAACAAAAGCAAAAATAAACAAGTGAGACTACATCAAACTAAGAAGCTTCTGAAGAGCAAAGGAAACCATTAACAAAAGGAAAAGGCAACCTACTGAACAGGAGAAAATATTTGTATATCATATATCTGATAAGGGGTAATATCCAAAATATATAAAGAACTCACACACAACTCAATAGCAAAAACAAAACAAAACACCCCAAACAATTCAATTAAAAAATGGGCGGAGGAACTGAATAGACATTTCCCCAAAGATATACAGATGGCCAATAAATACATGAAAAAGTACTCAGCATCACTAACTATCACAGAAATACAAATCAAAACCACAATTAAGATAGCACCTCATGCCGGTTACTGTTAGAAAGATTATCATCAAAAAGATAAGACATAACAAGTACTGAAGAGGATGTAGGGAAAAGGGAACCCTTGTACACTGTTGGTGGGAATATAAATTGTTGTAGTTAGTACGGAAAACAATATGGAGGCTCCTCAAAAAATTTAAAAATAGAACTCCCATTTGATGCAACAATCCCACTGCTGATTATTTTTCCAAAAGAAAGGAAAACAGGATCTTGAAGCATTATCTGCACTCCTATGCTCAATGTAGCATTATTCACAATAGTCAAGGTATGGAAACAAGTGTCCATCAATAGATGAATGAATAAAGAAGATATATATAATGGAATATTACTCAGCCATAAGGAAAAAGGACGTCTTACAGCATGGATGGAACTTGAGGGCTTGAGGGCATTTTGCTAAGGGAAGGCAGATAAAGACAAATACTGCATGTGGAATCTAAAAACTAAAAAAAGAAAAAAAAGAAGTCAAACTCGTAGAAAGAGTAGAAAGCAGTTGCCAGAGGTCTGTGTCAGAAAAGTTCCCCTAGTATGATAATCTCTACCTGATGCAGTGATGTCCAAGCCTGTCACAGAGAGACAGATGGCAGTGATGGAGAAGGAGCCCATACCTGTGGCCATCCATGGTTTGGTTCTTAGATTGGCACAAATCCAGAGGCAAGCAGGCAGGGGGTGGGTCAACTGAAAGAGGCAGAGCCCCCATTGGGCTCTAATCCCTACTGTGCTGCAGAGTTCTTGAGTTTACTGCAAACCACTCAAACCTGTTGGATACCAAGTCCTTTATTTCTTAGGAGTATTTAATATAAGAAAAGAAACTTGAATTCATAAGAAATCCCAAGAAGTGAACAGGGTTTACTTTTTAAGAAAAGGGGGAGGTATAGGGGCGCCTGGGTGGCTCAGTCGGTTGAGTGGCTGACTTCGGCTCAGGTCATGATCTCATGGTTGTGAGTTCGAACTCTGCGTTGGGCTCTGTGCTGACAGCTCAGAGCCTGAAGCCTGTTTCGGATTCTGTGTCTCCCTCTCTCTCTGCCCCTCCTCCACTCACGCTTTGTCTCTGAAAAATGAATAAACTTAAACAAATTTTTTTTTAAAGAAAAGGGGGAGGTATAGAGGAAGTCAAGATACTAATGGGGATTCACCTAGAGTCCAGACTTGGGGGCCTTGAATGGATCTAAGGGAGGTTGGAGGGTTTGAGGCAACCAGATTTACAATAAAGGAGCCACAAGTATCTCCAGGGGAGTCTTTGGACATATCTGTTCAGCAGCAACTAACCCAAAGTCTTGTCCCAAGGGCTCTCAGGGCCAGTTAGTGCAAGTTGCTAGAGCCCTGTGCTCATGGGATCACAGGTTTGACCTCTGTATATGTGTAACTGTCCCCACGTTAGACTGAGCCCTAGCCCTAGCTGGCAGTCACACATGTACATCACCAGAGACACACAGGGGACTGGCTGGGAGAGGAGGACAGGTGGATTCCGCTTCCCACCCCCCCCCCCCCCAACCCCTTTGGAATCTTGCTCAAAGAACACTCTGGCTCAAACTACACACCTTGATACCTCAGGTTTAGAGCAGGGTCATTGTCATTTTATGGTATTTAGAAGACCATGTGAGCAGGGAGAGAAGATTCACTTCTGAGGATTCACTTCTGAGGGTCTTCAAGCTGAGGCACTAGCCTAGTGGGCTGACCAATTGGAATGACTGGCAATTCTCCTTCAGGGAGTAAGTACTCAGAATTCTCTCTCTTTGGGGAAACCGCACAACTCTTCTTTCTTGAGGGCTGCCTGGGCATCTCAGCCAGACCTGCAGGGCTGGTCATCCAGACTCACAGTGAGAGCTGTAGCTGAGTGTCAGGCACACAGAACTGGAGGGCTGGGCCTGTGACGGCAGGTCCCAAAATAAGGTGCCAAGCCCTACTTCTCACTTTCCCCTTGCGCCCTGTGAGATGCTGGCACTGCCTTTGGAGCCATTACTCAGCAGCCTGAATGTACAGAAATAGGCCGAGTGCACTGACCCAGGAGGCCACGGTTCTTTCTTCTGGCAGGGTCCTGTCCTGGCGTGGTGGGCCCAGGCAGAGCTGCATGGCCTGGCCTCTGACTCTCACCTCCTGCCAGGCAGTAATCCTACCACAGGACGGGGCTTTACTTAACTGTTCCTAGGCCTTTGAACATGTGTCTCCTTGCCCCTGGATGGTACAGCGTGTTAACCGGTGAACACACTTCCTTATCTTCCCCACCTTTTCAACACACACTCTTTCCACCTTCTTGTCCTAAATGAACACCTGCCCTGCTCTGCCCTCTGGCCCTCTCCAGAGAGGGCAGTTTCTCTCCCTCCCCTGGTTTTCAAGGTCAGGAGAACAACCTGGCATTCTCCAAGTTCCCGTTGTTTCCCCAGACCATGCTCCCCCATCCCTCTTGGGCACAGCATCCCATCTTACTGGCCACCTTGTCCATCCAACCGTATCCTGATTTCCTGCACTCTTATCCTCCTCAGTGGCTTAATGCCTGCCTCACAGCTTTCTTGGCCACTGCATCCCTGTGAGGTGAGGGGGACCCTTCAGATACCCTGGGTTCACCATCATTTTGAAAAACTACACGACTAAATTCTGCCCAACCTATGAGTCACTGTGATGAACGTGATTTGGAGATGGGTACCAGAATGGCCCGTCATCTCAAATTCTCACAGCCCTACTTGGACCACAACCTAAGCAACTTTTTTTCTACCTGTCGAGGTATTTCTTCCTCCACCGTCCCCAGAATCTCCCACTTCCTCCATATCCAGCCTGGACCTACTGGCTGTCCCAGAGTGCTCATGGATCCCTTTCTTTATTCTTCCCTGGGTGCTTCCTTGCTGCTGCCTTCCCATCCTGGCTAATCCCCAGCTCAGCTTTCTTTGCCTCTGCTACCAGATTGCTGAGCTCTGCTGGAAACTGACCAGCTTCCTGTGTACCTGAGCCCTTGACAAACCATCCCATTAAGAGCATGTGTGTCTGATTCTCTTCCCCACTGCGTGCTCTTCAAGGTAGGAATTTTGCCACCCCGGAAGTTACAAAAAGTTAAAACTTAGCACACATCTTGCACTTGTCTAGGCACTTGACACATACTGACTTATTCAACCCCTACCCAATAACAATGAGGACAATACTGTGAATACTTCTCTCACCTGGTGAGCAAATGGGGGCTCAGAAAGATGAAGTAAATTGCAGAAAGTCACAGAATTCGCAAGTAGCAGTCAAGATTAGGCAATCTGGGTGAGACATTATATCATGTCTCATCATAAGATGATCATTAACTCTGCACAAAGTCAGTTGACTTTCATCAGAGCTCCTGCTGCAGTTCAGCAATCTTTTAAGTCAACTTTTGTTCACTCCTAATTGGACGTATGTGCATTTCAACTCTGACTCTTCATTATTTTTGGTCAGTGTAGATCAGAGACCAAAGGCATCGCCGCAGAAGTCCCAGTGAATATCTAGAATCTCAGGGAATTCTATCTTCTCCTGCCTCATTTCTGATTGAATCAGCTCCCATATAGCTTCCCTCTAGACAACATTTACCATAGCCCTGGGTCATTCTAAGGGCTTAACTGGGCTGCAGTGTCCTGGTCTCCATTCTCTAGGGAGGGAAGACACTGTAATTCTCATAATGGTTATTTCCAGCCATGTCCATGTGAACTGGCTTTGGAGGCTGGGATTTAAATCCCTCCTTTACTACTTGTTATCTTCTATGGGCAAATTATTTAAATTTAGAGGTTTAGTTTCTTTCTCTGTAAAATGGAAATAATAATCCACTTAAAGGGTTGTATTTATTAAAGAGCCTAGCGTAGAGCCTGGCACAGATTAGGCACTCAAAGCATTTGTTCCTTTTCCTTCTCTTTTCCACACCCTCCTTTTGCCTAGCTATACGTTTACTCCATTTTTCCTATCAGCCGATCTTTTCCTGATCATGACCTGCCCCCCAGCATCTATCCTTTCTCACTTTTCTCAGTCAGACTCCTTGGAGAGTAAACTACAATGACCATCTCCCCCTTTCTCCCTGATACTGCCACCTGGCTCCAGTAGTATCCTCTAAATTGCCAAATGCAGTTGACATTATTTGTTTTTCATCTTGCCTGACTTTATTCAATTTTGTTTCCTGAAACGTTACCCTGACCATCTCTTCCTAAAATGACTCCTCCTCACTCACTTCTGTCACTTCTTTCTTTAATCACCCCCAAATGCTGGCTTTTCTTTATACTGACGGTTCTCCAAGTGTGATTCCCAGACCAGCAGCATCAGCACAGTCTGGGAACTTGTTAGAAATGCGTATTTTTCGGGGCGCCTGGGTGGCGCAGTCGGTTAAGCGTCCGACTTCAGCCAGGTCACGATCTCGCGGTCCGTGAGTTCGAGCCCCGCGTCAGGCTCTGGGCTGATGGCTCGGAGCCTGGAGCCTGTTTCCGATTCTGTGTCTCCCTCTCTCTCTGCCCCTCCCCCGTTCATGCTCTGTCTCTCTCTGTCCCAAAAAAAAAAAAAAAAAAAAAAAAAAAAGAAATGCGTATTTTTCAGGTCCCACCTCAGACACCCTGAATCAAAAACTGAATCAAAAACTTGCTCGTTTGAGAGCTACCATGCTACACATTGTCTTTCTGGCTGATCTCTGTGAGCTCCCCTTCGAACTATTCTTTTCACACCAAAAATCCTTTCCACTCCAGACGGCTCTCCAGAGCTCCAATTGTATACATGCAACTACCGATGGGGCATCTCCAGTGGCTGTCCATTAGGTGTCCCCAAGGAAAACAATCTTATAATCCTATCACCTCTGTATCTCCCTTCCCCAAATGATACCACTGTTACCCCATTGCCAGTGCCAGGATCCTGGGATTCAGGATTCCTCTTTTACCCACTTATGAAAACACTAGTTTGCCATTTCAGGAGTATCTTTCAAATCGGCAATATCCTTGTTATGCACTCCCATTACTTCACTTCAGGCCCACCCTCCTTACCGCCTAGATTACTAGTCTCCTTCTGACTGGGTGAACTGCCTAACGTCTGGTCCCTTTCCAACGGACCCTCCACATTGCTACCAGAATCATCTTTCTAAAATAAAAAAACAAAAAAACAAAAAAAACGGTTGTGCTTATTCCCTGCTTAGTCATTCAGTGGCTGTCCAGGGCCTTTGACATAAAGTTCAAACTCAGTATGGCGGCACTGTAGGGGTGTCTATGCCCTGAGCCCTGCTGGCCTCTGCAGCCTCATCTCCTGCTGGTGTTTTATATGTTCCCTCTGCTCCAGCTCTAACAGGAAAGGGAACTACTCAAGAGTTCCTCAGACACGCCACTCTTCCTCACGCCCTCAGACCACTATTTCCTTTGTGAGGAATGTCCCTCCTTCACTTACCACCTAGAAAATGTTTCTTCTCTAAGGCTCAGCTCGGTCAGCTTTGGTATGAAACTTTCCCTGAATGCACAGGCTCAGTCTGATGTGCTCCCACAGGCCCCACATCTGTCTTCATCAGAGCCCTCATCACAGCGTGTTCAATGTTCTCTTGTCTGCCCTAAGCACCGGGAAGCAGCTTGAAGATGGGCCTGTATGTCATCTTTGTTTAGTGCAAGGCTTGACACACAGTAGGTATTCAGAAATAGCTGCTTAATAAGGAAGACTGCCATTTTTTTTTAAAGGCATCTACATTCACCGCCTATTTCCTAACCACCCCCATCTTTTCATTCCCAGCCACATCTCATCCTTATTATGCTACTGAAAAAGCTCTTGAGGACAAAGATGTGCTGGCCTTATTCAAGCTCTCATCTTCCTGACTTGTCTGCAGAATGAATCACCTATTTCTCAAAACATTCTCTTCCTTGGGCTCCTGAACTGATGCTTTTTGAATTCTTGTTACTTTTTGGTCTTCACTTGTACTGGATCCTGCCTTCTTCGTGCTCCTTGCGACTGCTCTGCATCACAGCAAGTCTAGAGGTGGCTGCTGGTGGTGGTGGGATTCGGACAGTGATGTGCTGGTAACCTGGCTCCCTGGGGGGTGGGGGTGGGGTGGGGAAAGCCCTGATTTGCAGCTTTTGTTTGCTCCATGGTGCAAAGACTCTCACCAGGACCGATTTCCAGCTACCTACATTTTAACGACCAGCTCACAAAATTCCTGAGTATTTAATAATTGGCTCCGACGAGCCTAACGCTGGGTATGTAGAAATGAATTAGACCAATTTGACATTTAGGAGGATACAATCTGGTGGAGGGAAGACAGAAATAATTCTGAGACAAATGTGATAAGCACTACTGAGGGCATTAAAACAAGGCACCACGCATGAGGCTGAGTGGAAGGAAGGTTTATTTAGGAAAATCTGTGAATACCTCTTATAGGAAGGAGGGAGGGTTCGAACTGGATCTTAAAAATGGTACGCAGAGAAATGGCTAGTAGATCAGGAAGACTAGGGTACAAAGAATGTGGGGTGCCAGAACGGATTCTGCCACTATCTAGTTTTGTGACCTTAGTCAAACTGGTTAACTTCCCCAGGCCAGTTTCTTCATTTGAAAGTAAGAATTTGATTTCCATGGCCCATTTCTGTCTTGATTTGATGACGAATCTTGGAAAGAGAAAGAAAATATGAGTGGGGAAGAAGGAAAAAAGAAAGAAATGTACTTAGTGTGAAACTTTTAGAAGGTCAAATGCTGCAGGACCTTCTCTTCTAACTCGTCCTACTTGCTAGCTTCTGGCTCAGTTCCAATTATGGAAATCCCAACCCTATATCTGAGCAATTGCATGGTTTGCTAAAGGATCAGTTCTTTTCTTTTAAACTGAATGAATATAGTGAATCCAAGTCAGTTCATCCTTCTGCTTTGAGGGAACAGAGGATTCTCCTTTTTCCTTACAGAGTATTAAAAAGATCCCACAGACTTCCCTAGTAGCTTATTCCATTTGAATAATTGTTATTATCAAATCTATTTAGAATTTCTCTATCCCTACATCTTGCCTAATCTTCTCTATAGAACTATTTAATCTTCATTCCTTTTCAAAAGCCTTTAAAAACATGAATCATAAAACATTCAGAAATATGTGTATAACATAAATGCAAGACATAATTATAAAGCAAACACCCATGTGACCACCAAGCTGGGGAAGAGAGAACCTTGCCACATCCTAGGAAGTCCCCCTGTTACTTCCCAAGTATACAACCTTCCAGAGGGATCCACCGTCTTGATTTATTGCGATCATGATCCTTGTTTGGCCTTTTACCGCCCATGTATGTACGTTTCCATCCTAGTTCAGTATTGCATTTTTTGTTAACACTTGACATGAACAAAATCATATCACCTGCATTTGCTTGTTTCTTCTGCTCACCGTTCTAACACTCATTCTTGCTGTGTGTAGCTAGTTTATTCTTTTTCATTTCATGGTTACATAGTGTTCTATCATGAGTATCCAAGTTCACCCATTCTACCCCGGCTGGTTATCTGGGTTGTTTCCAGGCTTTGGCCAGTGTAAACAATGCCGCTCTGACCATCTCCGTTTTCGTGCCCTGGGCATGTGAGCTTCCCTAGAGTACAGGGGTGAAATTGCTGGGTCGGAGGGTATGTATATCCTCATCTCCATTCTTCAGTCTCTCCCCTACATTTGTGAGCAAGCCTTTCTCTACTTTTCTTTTCTGAAGAATTTTGTTCAGAATTCTTCGCTCCTTTTTTCCAACCTTCAATCGTGTTAATCTTAGGTTCCTATTAACACACATTATCGGTACTGATGCTAGCTTCTAGTGCTGCGCATCACCTTCCTCTGGTAGTTAAGAATGGTTTCCTCTCCAAGAAGTAACATTTTTTCATTTATTACTCAAAGAGAAAATAGATTTGGAACATTTTGAGAGTTCTTCTAAGTGTGCAAAATAGAAAGCATGTATTTGATTAATAGAGGGCCAGGGACAAGTTTCTTTCTGTGAGGCATTATAGTATGGGAATTAAGACTGTGGGCTTTGAGTCAGACCAAATCCACAAAGTGCTGGCTATGTGTCCTTGGGCTGATTACTTAACCTCTTTGTACTTTAGTTTCTTTATCTGTCAAAATGTGGATAACAAATTATACCTACCTATAGTGCAATTTTGTGTATTACATGAAACAATCTATATAAATTTGGTCAAAAGAGGTTTATAAACTTGGTCTTTAAGGAGAAAGACAGGCTTTCAAAATGTAGTGAGGAGATATTCTATGAGTTTGTCTCCAGTGTTTATACTGAGCCTAAATACTTTTCTCGCTCCTTGCTGGAGCAGCTGGCTAGGGTAGGCAAGTGGGATGCCGCCTGTGGCCACAGGACAGGGTGAAGTGAATTGGCCCATCTGGGAATCAAATACACAGCCCTGACTTTAAGCACTATTCAACAGAGTTCAGTGGGCAACATAACATGAAGAAGGAAAAAGTGAATGGGACTAGAAATACTGTCAAAGTAAACAGGAAGGCAAGAGGACACCAGAGGATAGCTCAAATTAACAAGCTGCTCTAAATGGCACCCTCTTGTGAAACTTGTTGTACAAGAGAGTTGGCTGCAACAGAAACCATTCCCAATCGTCAAAAAACCACGTTCTAATTTTCCTTATCCTCTAGACTCTCCATATAGGATTCCAGACTTTGTTGCTTGTATCTCTTGGTTTTAGGACCTAGTTTTCCAAAGCCAGAAACTTAATTACAGGTTCAACACTTCAAGGCCAATACCTAATCGCCTCATTAGGGAGCTGAGAAATGTTTAGCATTGCCATCCTCTCCTTACCCCTTCCCTGAAGTTATTAACATTCGCTTCGACTTGTCTGTTAAGTCAACCCTTGTAAAGACAGTGATTTTTGGGCTCTGAGTCTCTTACTTACACATAAAGTTATCTAAATTCAATAAGGCTTTTGAGGAAGCAGCATTTCCAACTCGACATCAACTGGTGGGCCAAACGACGACGCATTACAGAGGCAACAATGCCTTACTGGATTTTAGTTTTAATTATTTCAGTTCCTGTATCATTACTATTTCACCGTTATGCTTAATAAGCCATATTATGCTTCTTATTAAATAATTCTTGGAATATTGTGAGTGCACTGTAGGTTATAGAAAAAAGGTAGAAAAGAAATTGAAAAGGGGAAGAGTGGTTTGGAATGATTATTGAATGATGTGTTATGACAATATTTGCTAACTACAGGTCAACATAGCAAGGCCAGATAATTTATTTATAGTTTGTTGTTTCAGTAACATATATTATCTGGTAGTATATTGTTAGGGGAAGGGCTGATTTGTACAATTACGGTACTTTTACACTATGACTTTAAAAGTGAGTAGGCTGGGGCGCCCAGGGTGGCTGACTTTGGCTCAGGTCACGATCTCGCGGTTCATGAGTTCAAGCCCTGCCACTGGGCTCTGCACTGCCAGCTCAGAGCCTGCAGCCTGTTTTGGATTCTGTGTCTCCCTCTCTGCTCCTCTCCTGCTTGCGCTCTCTCTCAAAAATAAACATTAAGAAAGATTAAAAGGCTGATAACAGGAAAAAAAAAGTAGCCCTTATCATCTTCATTTGAATTGATAATTTTGGCACCAACCCATGAAGGGGGCTGAGCATGGTGGGATCATCTGTTTGCAGAGGTGCAGATACCAGCTAATAAAAGAATGCCCCATTCTAGAACTACAAGTTCCCATTTGGAAACCAGAGTCTTGAACAGCGGCAGTGGCAGTGGCAGCATAATCTGGTGCTCAGATGCCAAGAGAAACCCCAATGTTGAGTCTGAAAGCTTCACGACTGGTATTTTGGCACTGGTGTGACACTGGCAACAGGTATCACTGGCACCAAACAGAAGCCCAGGGAAGAATCTCATTAAGTGAGAAAAAAGAATCTAGAGTCTACACATTACTCCTCAGTCAAATGTTTGAATCTTGCATCCAACTAAGACAGCCACACGGCCTGCTTTGAGCTTCATGTCTTATTTGCCTTCCCACTGGCCAGGGAACACAACAGCCTAACAAGTGATCAAGAGTCGGCATTAATGGCGAGCCAGCTGTGGCTTCCTCCCTAGGGGTGAACACGTGTTAAACAGTATAGCAGAGCTGGGGGCAGCAGTCAGGAAATGGGAGGATGGACTCTGTGTGAGCAAATGCGTGGCTTGCTTAGGAGTGCAGGATACAGATTTGCAAATTATACCTCTTTGAACATTGGCTGAGGCCACATATGAAATAACCTCTGTAATTTTCATGTGTACCTGGTGGGAAAGATTCATGAATATCAAACACCTGTGAAACTGGAGGGTTTTGTCCCCCCACCCAGAGGTCTATTTGCTCCTTTTGAAAAGTGTCAGGACTAGAAGACCGAAGCAACACTAACAACAACAAAAAAAGCTTCCCAAGTGATTCTTATTTAGTTCCCATACCTTTGAGGACCATGGCTCTAGTGGAACGGGAATGAACAGGAATGATTTAGAAACAAAAAGTTAAACCTTTATGCCCATTTATTAAATAAGGATAGAATCTTGCTCTCTCTACTTTGAGAATAATAGCTAACAGTAATTGTTCAATAAATGTTAGCTATTATGTGCCAGGCACTGTCCCAAGAGCTATACCTATAATAACCACACAATCCCATTTTACAAACGAGAAAAACCGCTTCACAGAGAGGTTAAGGAACTTGCCCAACATCACACAGCTAGGGCTTGGATTCAAAGCTAGGCAGTTTGGCTACAGAGAATATGTTTTTAACCATTATTCATAATATTGTAAAGAATATAATAGAACCATGCATGAGAAAAGCATTTTACTTTGAAAAGTTAAGGTGCTCCAAGAAGCTGTTGAATGAACTTCCTGGAGGGAACAGTCTATGTGGCTTCCAGACAGCACTTGCTACATTTACAGCTGCTCACAAACAACTTCACTCAAAGGACTTGAAAATCCGATCTTTGCCTGTTTCTCTCAAATGCTGACTTTAGTCTACCGAAGTGCCACAGGTAAAGTGACTCCTTTGACAACCGAAAATAAAGAGAAGAACTCTGCAGACCAGGTGCCTCACACGGGGCCTGGCACCCAGGTGATGAATAAAATGTTGACTGAATTGAAAGCCTTCCAGTCAAAGGCACTTTGAAATGTGCTATTCATAGTCCACAAAATGGCTTGAATACAAATTATTTAGAATGTCAAAACAGGAAGGGGCATGTGGCAAGTTAAGGAAATTAAAGAGAAATGAAGTATAAATGGAATACTAAACCTTTGAAATTCAAAATAAAGAACCTGGTTATATATCCTTGAAATCCTCTTTCTTGGCTTAGCCAGGAAATGGGAGGGGTAAGCTCTGGGGATGGAATAAGCCTATTCTTTAATAATATAATACTTCTTATTTGTGTTCTATGTACTTGCTGTAAGCATACTGATCTGAACAAGCTGCTTAATATGCTCAGGTGATTTTTTTTAAAAGGCTGACTTTACCCCACCACATTCCCTAACGACCCTTGCACTTTTTAACAGGCATTTAAACATAGCTCAGAAATAAAAAAGGCTTTTCTACCACTTTAGACAACAAAATGGGTTCCTTAGAACAATGCTGAGCTTGTATTCCTAGCACTAGATCTAACGAGGCATTAGACTCACGTCATGTCCAGCAAAATGTTGTGTTTGGCCTCCCCATAACTTTTATCCAGTATCTAAAGAGCTAATAATGCATAAAGCAGGGTTTTCCATAATTCCCAAGAATTTAATGAGTGATGGTTAGTTAGTTCACAATGTGGCATGATCCAAACCTAGGCAGCCAAAGAACCTCCTATGGAGACCTGTTGAGAAGTAGGGAGAGCTGATGAGCAAGAGCTCACTGGACCCATATTCAGCCCTTTAATTGCCATGTGGAGGACAACTCAGTTTCCCCAACATAACATTCTCCTCTAATCTCTCTTCTGATGCACAGCTGTAAAATGCTGCGCATGCTACCTAGTTGTGAACTCATTCTATGAGGCTACTCAGCCTTTGCTTTATGAGCAGTGTGAAGGGAAGTCCAGGAAAAATAGATCTGAGAGTAGCAGTTTATCTGCTAGGATAGGCTCTCAAAAAGCACATGCTGAACTGATATATGACCTATACAAGATCATGACCATAGGCTAATTTCAAGCTGGGGACTAAACAACACACACACACACACACACACACACACACACACACACACACGAGTTATCTCCAGGCATCCATATTGCCCAGCTGAGGTTTTAAAAAAATGCCTCCTATACTGGGTTTCCCGAAAGTCTTAGTGAAGTTTTAAGCTTTTAGGGCTAGAGATGGGGTAGTGAGCTGAACTCACCCTCTGCCAGTCCAACAGCGATAGCTACAGATGGTTTTGATTTATCATCAGTTAAATGTGCAGCCCAGATTAAAGGAAACATTTTAAAGGACTAATTAGTCAACCCTCACAAAAGTAAATTATGGGCCTGTGATGAAACAGCCAAAGGAAACTCTAATACAGCACTGTAGCAATAATGCTTGGAGTGTATTCAAATGGAAAAGCTTGGGCTGGAAATACTTGTTCAGAAAAAGAACTACATCACTCCACCCTACTTCATCAAGTAATTCAAGCCATCTTAAGCGCTCAAGGTCTGACCAAGCAAGACAATATTTATTAAAACTTCTTTCAGCTTGAACTAGATCATATCCTTGGGAATAAACAAATTTTATTCAATGAACAAGTAGAAGGGATTCTTGATTACTACTATAGTTCTTTTGTGTAGACTGCTTCTAGGTTAATGCAAAAAGTTCAGAAAAGGATATCAGATAAGGTAAAAAGCTTTATTATTCAGGATCAGCTCAAAGTCTGACACTGACAGAGGCAGGGATAATTATTATCTCATTACATTTGACCTTTGGCACCCATTTGAAGTACTAGTTTTCCAAGTGGGACGTGTTACAGCCAGTAGACTCTCAGCACAGTTCCTGCCAGCCACATTTACCCCAATTTCACTCAGCAGAGCTGTTAGATGTTCAAGGATACAAAGAATGTAATTATCTAGTTATCCTTCCCCCCCCCCCCACTTGGCGTTCAAAGCAAGAGACAGATATCATTATTAGTAGATATGGTCATAAGCAACACCTTCCCATAGCCTAACATTCAAAAATCAAACACCAATTATAAGTAGAATTCCTAAATACTCAGTTAATGCTATGGAGTGCTTTGTTTCAAAAACAGCAATTCTGTGGCTTCCCTTTACTTATTTTTCTCCTTGGAGAAAACCACGCGTAATCAACATATGTAGTGCAGGTTGTTACAAGCTTGACTTATAGGAAGCAAAGGAATTAAAAAGTTGTCATTAAGAACAGATTTTTAAATTATGACAAAAATATGAATAAACTCTACACATTTCTCAGGGTTATGGATAAAATGAATCAAGTTTCATGATTGTTAGGGGAGTCCCTTCTAAGGATGTAGCACATAGAAAGTACATGGAACTTGTTTCTATGAGCTTATAAAGGGGACAAATATAAAACAACAGTTCAGTTCAAGATGATCGACATGTTAACTGTTGGTTAAAGGAGAAGATGCTCAAGATATTCTGTACACTATTAACTTAGAGTCAATCTAAACATCTTCTACATTAAATATCTAGAGAAATTTCCATGACTTTTCAGCTCAGGGCTATTCTAGAGGGTCACTGTTTTTTGTTTTTTTCATATATATACATGAAGAAAATCCAAAAAATCAAGTTAAAAAGCCAAGAGTTGTTTTTTAGGTTCTGGGTTTTCAGTTCAGACCTATCTTCTTTTATAAAAGTATCAATCAGAGATGATTACTTTTTCTTAAAATCTGATGACTTATATTTTGAAAAACTTGCAGCCCCTAGAGAACTGAAGATGATTTCACACCCCAGCTTCCATGCAGGACTATTGATTTTATAAGTATCTTTGTCTAGTAAGTGGCAAAACCATAACCTCTTATAGAACATGATGTTGGGTTGCTACATAGTAAATTGCTTAGTAAAAAATATAAGGGTCATAGTCTCATATGGGAGATATATTTGGGGGAAAAAGGCCAAGTAAAGGTTTCTAGTGTTGTTCTCCTAGTTTCTCCAAAGCGTCGACATTTATCACTGCTCTGAAAATAAAGATGATTTTAACTTAAGAAGACTGTATTTTAACACTGAATCAATATAAATGTACTTATCTGAACATCACATTTTTACACATACTAAAAACAAAACAAAACAAAAAACCAAAAGTGTAGTGAAAAGATTATATAAATTTTAAATGAAATTATATTTGTTTGAGGCAGCACAGATCCAGGGGTCCCCAGCAGAAGACTTCTTCAGCACTTGGCCTTCACAGACAGGCCTCCTGCTGTGACCAGCAGATATTTTCCACCGTGCACCCACAGTCTCAGAGTAACAAGAGACAAGTCTTACTTTTTGCCTCTATGAGCTGGGATGTCATTATTGTAGAGAAGAGGCATAATTTAAAAAGTGAAGACTACTCATTCAAAATGTTACAGAGTGACAAACTTACTTTGTGGAATTTAAACACAGCATTCACCCCAAGGAAGCTGCATATAAGTTTAGAACCAGAGTAGGTAAGCTTCAGAGTTGAAACGATTTTTCTCTGAAAATGAAAGAATGGTAGCTTTCTTAAAGATCAGAGTTACTGAATCACTCTGTTGTATTTTTTGTCTTGTTTTAAGGGGCCAAAGTTCAGTTAACTCACTCAGATTAGAATCTATAATTCTGTTGACTGTTCGGGACTACAGTAGTCATCTTGAGATTTTCTATGGAAGTATGTACAGATTTTCCTCATGGAGCTGGGAGTAATAGTGACCTAGAAAAAGAAAGTTTAGATTTCAGAGATTTTCTAAGATAAAGTTTAGCTGTTACTTCAGCAAGTTATCAGTAGAGGGTATTTTAAGTTGGGATGCCTAGAAATTTGATTATTTAGTCAGCCAGCTTTCAAGTTCCAAATACTTTGAGGGCAATGTCTCTTTTGGCTGATTTGTACTGAATTTAATAAAAATTTAACAGATGTATGTAAGAATGGAAGGCATAGATTTTTCATGTGAACTGAAAATATTTACTAGTTAAACCTCCCGATAAGATCCAAAGGCTATAATAACCCTCCTCTTTGAAAGAAATGAGTAAATCCCCCCCCCCCCCCCCCCAATTTACAAATGGGACAGGGACTCAAATGGCAGCTGCTACCCTTTTCTGAGGAAGTCTTATCATTATGCACATAAAGAAGAAAAACCTTCTAAAGAAACTTTAGCTTCAAAGATTGAAATTATAAAACCGGAAATATATGGGACTGGCACACTATTTTTAAAAGCCTTTATAATGTACACATTAGTGAAAACAATTTTTCACTGAAATTATTTTTCTGATAACACACAGCTGAGATCAGTTCTGGAAAAAAAGGATTTTGGTCAGGGGCAAAAAACAGATACAAAGATAATTTTAGGAGAAGAAAGAAAAGATTCCTCATAGCTGTTTTTTCTCCCCATGTTCTGTAGCAAGATCTTGGTTGGATTCTGTGTTTTAAGTAATCTTTAAAATATTTCTAGTTTATTTTCCCTAAAATTATGGGACAGGCTTCAGGACAGTAGGATGGGGGATATGAACACTTATTAAACTAGAGCTGGCTTGAGGCTCTCCAGCTTTTAGATTGAATTTTAATCATTGTACCACCTTCTTAACACAGAGCAAGAACCACTATGAATCAGAGCAGAAACTTTGTGAACCTACCCCCCCCGCCCCTTGCAAACTGATTACCTGAAGCTTTCTAGTCCCTCTGACCTGTGCCCATACTCACTCGATGCTCATAGCTACTTCTCCCTCCACCATTTCAATAGGTCATTTGCTTTTTAAGGTTCACAAACCTATTTCTAGCAGCAATATGTGTTTTTGAAATTATTTAACTTCAATATTGTGTCAGTCAATGAAAACAGTAGTCCTAAAAAGATAAGTGAAACTAACCTGAATGTTTAAAAAGTATAGATATAGATGAATTGCCAAAAATACTGGTGTGAGCAAGGTGACGGTAAAAAAATGGGGGGAAAATCATAAAAATCTGGAAGGATTCTGCATTTAAATTGCTTTAAGTATCTAAGTTTCACTGTATTTGAAATAATCATAAACCATAATGACCAAACTGGAAATCTATTCATGGATGTTGGTAACGTGCCCATGAATGTCAGTTTTATCTATAAAAAGGGGAGGGAACCTATAAAAACTGGTTGCCAGGGGCTGGCGAAAGGGGAAAAGAAAAAAAAACAAAAAACGCAGGGGTTGGGTGGGGAGGGAATAATGCCAAACAAAGAAGAGGGAAGATATTTTTGAATTGATATATTAGAGCATGATGAAGGCTTTGAGGAAACAGACACCAGGGCTGAGTGGTATGGACCTTCACGGAAGGGATTTTAATGGGAGTAAATCGGGTTGCTAGATAATGAAATACAGCAACACCTAGTTACATTTGAATTTCAAACAAATAACCTTTCAGTATAAAGAATTTTTAGTATAAATATGTCCCACACAATATTTGTCCTGAATTTTTATGTGCTAAATCTGGCAACCCTAGGTATAAATAGATTTACTGAAAAAAAAAAAAAGAAAATCCTGACTTCTGAGAAGGGATTTGTGCTTGACCTCCTCAAGTTAGAGAATCTATGTTCTCACTGGCTCCTTTCAAGTTAGGAAATGCATCTTCCCACCACTGCCGACTTACCGGGCCTGGAGAAGTCTTTCCACTCTGTCTCCTAGAATTGGGGGTCTGGGAGGATGGACTTCGGGGAGATGAATTCTCAGCCTTCCGTTTGGCCGCCATGGCCAATAACCAGTTTTTATTCTCCGGGGAGCTATTCTCTTTGCCTACCACCTCAGACCCTTCTCCACAAGATCCCAAAGGAAGAGGTAGTGTTCCGCAGCTTTCTGAAGCATAAGGACTGGCGGGAGAAGGAGGCTCTGAGATACTCATACTAGCTCCTTCAATCTTGCTTGGTTTGGGAGGACCTAGAGAGTCCTTACCAAGGTCTTCCTGGCTACCAGCAAGGCAGCACAGATCCAAATGAAGCTTTTCAACTGGGTCATCAAGCTCAGTCACACAGTTGCAACTCTTCACACACTTCTGTTTCACACTCTCCAGACAACTTGAGTCCAGCCTCCTCTTGACTCGATTTCTGGACTCAGAGCAAGCCACTGCTTGGGATGATTTCAGGCTCACAGGAATGAGGGCTTTTCTTGGAGAAGTGATCTTGGTTTCAGAAGCAGGTGGCGTGATGGGTGGTGAGGAGGATGGTGTTCGGGTCATCCAGTTTCTAATGGACATCTTGAAAGACGAGGGTGGCTTGGGAGAGACCGAGGACACAGAGCCTCTTCTGCTGATGGGAGACCGGGCTTTGGCAGGAGGGGTTTTAATAGAGAAGGTGGGAGTATTTGAAGGAAGAGGGAGGTCTCCTGCACAGCTTGGAGCACAAGCTGCTGACGATGGGGAAGAAATAGATGGACTGCTCTTTACTCTGGGGGCTTTGGCAGGAGTGCTCTGGCTACTTGTCACTGTTACTGAAAAAGAACAGAGGGTCACAAAAATCAGAAGAGAAAGCCATAGAAAATCCCTGAATTCTCACCAAGGAAAATTAGAGCTAACTTACTCATATAGGAATGGATTTCCCAGTGAGTCGATTACATAAATCACTTGATTCTTACCACACCCTTTCAGCATTTTCCTTCCCCTTTCCTAACTGCCAGCCTCCCAACCACTCTGTTGTAAAACATTTACTTGTAATAATCTAGAAAATATAGAAATATTAAAGGGAAAATTTTAAAGCGTCCAGGTACACCACTTACAGCATTTTTTCTATACTTGTGCATGTGATATATACGTTACACACCTCAAATTTTTTCTATACAAAAGAGACCATAATGTATATACTATTCGGTAACCTGCTTCTTAGCATATAATGAACCTTCCCCACATTAATATAGATGTACATTATAATTTTTACTAGCTACCAAGTATTCTAAGGTAACAGCAAGACATTTAAGTTGTTAATGATATTTTGTTTTCACAAGTAAAGTTGCCATTACAATTCCTGTATATGCTTTGGAGCAATGTGAGGGCAGGGGGGCACTGCACAGTGGTTCCCAAACATAAGTGCACTGGTCTAAAATTTGGCACGACCATTTACTACTGACTTGAACACAACCCCTTACCTCCTCTGCTTCTGCTTCAGTTTCCATATCTGTGAAATGGAGAGCTTTTAATGCCCACAGGAAATAATCCCATCAATTGCTTGTTAAAGTTATTAGGCCTCACTTGGCTTTCCACCTTAATTTATAAATGGCTACTTTCCGCAAGTCAAAGAATGCCAAAGAACATTTCTAAAACCAAATGCTTGCTCTCGGTAAAGCAAGTCAGTGGACAGAACTCTTCTCTATGTGTCTTGTCCCTTGTTTACAAGCAATGGCAAGCCCTTGAGGAAAATTCTTATAAACTTCATGCTTCTTCCCACTTTGGCCCCGCCATAGACAACTCTGTATTTTCTTACTTTCCTTCTGAGCTTTCTAGATTTCTGAAATAGTGTTCCTGTCTCTAGTAACAAGGAAAGGCCATCAATTATTTCTAAGTCACAAACTCTTTAAATTATAACTGATATTTAATTCAGTTTAATTACTGAATTGCATTTATATGCAACTGAATTTAGGATGAGCTGACACAAGACAATCACTAGAATACAGATTCACAAGCACTAATTTCAGTCATTTAGTTACCCTGTATGTTCTACCCTGTGCTTTTTACTCATCAAGCAGTTTTGCCTTGAGACAGAGAAATTCTACAAACTGACTTTTGCCTAAACTTTCCCCATCAACTATACGTTCAGAAATGGCCAAAGTGATACTGCTCTTTCAATTAAGATCATTTTACTGGAAAATCCCATTCTGGAGTAACGTGCTACAGAAGGAGAGTTAGTGACAGGGACTGTCCCTGAAGCATCTGGTGATAGTTCTCATATTCTAGAGCTTGATTAGTCATTATTTCAGGAGGACAGAAACTTTTCATTTGTTTCACTCTTCAGCACAGATCAACAGTCACTGCACAGTCCCTACAGTTATTAGTTCCATGAGAGTGGGCTGAAGGGTAGGGTTAAGGCAGAAAGTCCTAAAATGGCATGGGTCTTAGAACAGGCACATTCTAACACAGGATTAGGGGAGAAGGAAAAGCAGGGCCCTGGGCTAAGCAGGTATCTAAGTTTCTGATACCTGAGTAGCAGACATCTGAAGTGTTTACTAAGGGTCAGAGGGAGATCTGATGTGGTGGAAAGCTGGGGCATTTCTCTTCCTTTAGGATGTTAAATGGAGGAAGGAGTGGACCATGGGGTTTCAAAGAGAAGATTTTATTAACTTTGAAGGTTAACAAAACTCTGCACCAAATTTCAATCTTTTTAAAAAAATAGTAATAAGATTATTAAGATAATAAAATCTCATGGTAAAAAAAAATTCAGTTTCAAAGGGAAATTAAGCGAAAAGTAAAAAACCCTCTTTTCAACCTCATTTTACTCGTGTGCATCCCACAATTTTCTAGATGCCTATTACCACACAAAGGTATATCAGATCTTAAAAACCCAACAATGGATTATTACACAAACACACACCACATACACACATTCTGCAATTTCTTCTTTTCTCTAAACAGTGTTTTTTTTCTCTATGTCTCTATAAACTTAGACACACTGCATTCTTTTTAACAGCTACACAGTATGTCACTATATGGTCCCTCGATTTAAATATAACATGGCCGGTAGTACATCATCTACTGAACCCCCACTGACCCGAAGCACTGTGTGAGATCTGAGGACACGGTATCATAGACTGCATTACTGCCCTAAGGGCCTCCTGCAAGTCAGTTCTTTTGAGGAATTATAGAAAGCTTACTAATAATCAGTCACTTTGCAGCTTCTTTCTGTATAAGAGTTTGCCATTTGGCCTCAGCCTACCTTTCCAGTCATATCATGTACTGCTACTTTAGGATCCTGTTACAGGAGACTACTCACTGCTTCCTGAACAAGCTGTGCACTGTCACATCTCTGTCTTTGTTCATGTGGCTTTCTTGCCAAGTCTGCCCCTTCTTGGCCAGGTAAAAATTCTCCTCATGTTTCAGGCTCTGATGACAGCCGTTAACTTCATTGTGAAGATTTCACAAACTTCTTTCCTCCTCTCCCACAGGAAGTAGGCTCCTTTTGTTTATACAGCTAAGAGAAATGTTTACAATGTACTACAGGGCTTTTGTATCTGCCTCCTGGACTAGACTGTGAGCACCTAGAAGGCAGGTGATGATGATTTACTCATTTTTAGGTCTAGGGCCCCTGTAGTACCCAGCAAAGAATCATTAAACAATGTTTGTGAAATTTCATTACTGCTGAGAGGGATGACAGTGAGGTTCCATGCATCAAAAAACAGACTCTGTAAGCATTCTGCACACTTGCAAGACTATGGCAAGCACATGAGATAGTACAGGTAAGGTTTCCTTCTCTTCAAGATAAGGACAATCATCTTTGTCACTCAATAATGCCTAGACCAGAGGTTCTCAATCCTGGCTGCATACCAGAATTACTTGGAGCTTTGTAAGAATACAGGTAAGAATACAGGTAAGCTTTGTAAGAATACTTGGCCCCCACCCCAGACCTACTGAATAATCTCTGGGGACACACAAACTTTTAAAAAGCTCCACAACTGGTTAAGATGCACAGCCAGGGTTGAGAACCATTTGCCTTGACAGTACTCAGATTGCTGGCTGAAACAGTGACACAATAGTAAGCGATAGAGCAGGTGCTGGCTGGGAAAAGTAGGGCAGAGGGAAAAGGCGCTGTGCCTCGGGTTTAAAGCCTTCTAGTTGGTGTGTTAAGAGGGCCAGAAGAGAAGATACGAAGCCCAGGACAACAGTGAAGGATTGGGGTGGCAATTAGAAGCTTGGGAAAGCAGAGGACCATCATTTTCAAACTGGTGGTGTGATTAACAGCAGCTACTCTGTTGCTGGAAGCTGGATTACAGGGCTGAATAGCCAATGTGCCAACCTTTGGCATTCAAGTGGGGTTGATTTTCTTTAGTGCTCTTCAGAGTAACTCTAGCAGCACCCTGAGTGGAGAAATCTTGGTTGGGTCTTAACTTGAACTATGCTTTCCTGTGTTGGGTTTTAAAGGAGGCAGTACTGGAGAGTGCTTCCAAGCATGCACTCTAAATGTTATTTATTTTTTAAGAAAAGGAGAGACAGAGTGTGGGTGAGGAAAGGGCAGAGAGAGAGAGGGAGATAAAGAATCTGAAGCAGGCTCCAGGCTCTGAGCTGTCAGCACAGACCAAGCACGCACTCTAAAACCAGACTGCAAGTGTTTGAAGTCTGGTTCTACTACAAACTTCACAGCTGTGCGGGATCTTAGGCGAACCTAACTTCCTTGAGCTTTAGTTTCGGCTGTTTGGGAAACTAAGTAAGATAATCCAAGTGGGTCTTTAGATTGTCTCCTACTCAATAATGGCTGAATGTGGTCGCTATTATTATGGTCCAAACTTGGTCAACATGTATAACTTTTTGTGACTTGGCTTCCAAAACCAAGAATAATTAATGATACACTAAAAATAATTAAAAGCAACTTCACTTTTCATTAATACTCTTAAAATGGTTACAGCAATTAACATAGAAATGCCACCTCTGGGAATCTATTTTAATGGGATGAGGGAACCCTAAATTCAGAAAAAAGTTTCACAAAATTTTGGAAACAAAATGTCCAACTACGAGAGAATAGCTAGATAAACTGTGGAACATTTACTCAGTGGACTATTTTAAATATTTTGCTAAAAAGATAACACAGAAAGTGCTTAGAACATCATGTTCAGGGAAGACATCCCCAAGAAATCCAAATGTATTTACAGTATAAACATGATTCTATTAATAAGAATCTCTGTGGAAAAGGAGGAAAATCTCAAAAATAAGTTAAAATGTTAATTAAAATTATTTGTGAGTGGTAGAAACACATGATTCTTCTCTTTTTTATTTTCCCAAATTAGGGATAGATAAGTAAATATAAAGACAAGGCAGCTGATAGACATCTATGTTCACGGATCACAAAAGTTAACACATCTTTAAGATGGCAGTATTCCCCAAACTGAACTATAGATTTGATATAATGCCTATCAAAATTTCAGGGAACTATTTTGTAGAAATTGACAAGCTGGTTCTAGTATCTGTATAGAAATACAAGTGACCAAGAATAACCAAAATAATCTTGAAAAAGAAGAAAATTGGGGGGCCCAGAGTTTCCAATTTCAAAAACTTGCTACAAAGCTATAGTAATCAAGACAATGTAGTATCAGCCTAAGGATAGACATATACATCAATGGAACAGAATGAGAATCTAGAAATAAATCCTTACATTTATGGTCAATTGATTTTTGGCAAGGGTATGAAAATAATTTAATGGAGTAAAGAATAGTCTCTGTTAAAAATGATACTGAGAGGGGCGCCTGGGTGGCTCAGTCGGTTAAGCGTCCGACTTCAGCTCAGGTCTGATCTCGCCGTCCGTGAGTTCGAGCCCCGCGTCAGGCTCTGGGCTGATGGCTCAGAGCCTGGAGCTTGCTTCTGATTCTGTGTCTCCCTCTCTCTCTGCCCCTCCCCCGTCCATGCTCTGTCTCTCTCTGTCTCAAAAATAAAAAACGTTAAAGAAATTAAAAAAAAAAAATGATACTGAGAAACCTGGATATCCATGTATAAAAGAATGAATTTAGATCCTTATCTTACATCGTACACAAAAACAAACACAAAATGGACCAGATGGCTTAAAACTAAAAATCTCTTTGTGACCTTGGGTTAAGAAATGGTTTCTTAGACACAACATCAAAAGCACTAATTGACAAAGGATAAAACAGGTAAGTTGGATTTCATCAGAATTAGAAAATTTTGTGTCAAAGGACATCATTAGGGAAGTAAAAAGACAACCTATAGAATAAGAGAATATTTGCAAATCGTTATATGACAAAGGGCTTATATCCAGAGTATATAAAGAACACTTACAACTCAACATTAAAAAGACAAATAGTCCAATTAAAATTTGGGCAAAAGATGTGCAGAGGCATTTCTCCAAAGAAAATATACAAATGGCAAATAATAAGCACAGGAAAGAATGCTCAATATTGTTAGCCATTAGGGAAATTCAAATCTAAACCACAATGGATACCACTTCACATTCACTAGGAGGGCTGTAATTAATTAGACAATAACAAGTGCTGATAAAGATATAGGGAAATTGGGACCCTCATTTTGGATAATGAAAATACTCTAGAATGAGATTGTGTTGATGACTGCCTAATTCAATATACTAAAGGCCACTGCACTGTATACTTTAAATGGGTGGACTTATGGTAGGTAAATACATCTTGACAAGTCTCTTAAAAAAAAAAAAAAAAAAAAAAAAAAAAAAGAGCCTCAAGGGGGAAAAAAAGTTCAGGAAATAAAAAGTAACAGCAGTTTACTATCTAACTCCCTTCTGAATAGAAAAAAACCAAAAACAAAAAGCTAACTCCTGTTCAAACCAAAATTATGATCCTGTATGGGGAAGATAGGGGAATGCGGAGCATGCAGAGGCTTGGTAATGGTGGGGACACAGAGAGCGAAATCCTCATCTCACAAAGTGAGACGTCAGTAGATAAAGTTGAAAACAAAAGAAAACAAAAATCAAAAGAAACAGAAATGCACAAATACTATTTAGAGATATAGACACACATATCAAAGAATCAGCTAGAAGATTTGAGAGTGGCTGTCCCTGAGAAAAGGGTACTATGGGGCAGGGCATCTGGGGACTGTTTATCTCATTCACTGTTGAAGGACTCGCTGGCTTTTTAAACTTATATAATACTAATAAAAAAATTTTTTTTAAAGAGAGGAAACACTAAAAACTAAAAAATAAAGGCATCAAAGGCTTTACTAAAGCAGACCTACAAGTAAAAGACCCTCCCTTGGAATCCAGTTCTGCTTATAGCATCTTTTAAGAGACTAAAGAACTAAGTCATTAGAAAAATGGGCATATATTCGGTCTCATCTTCAATTCCCCATTAGCTTAGGCCTTGATGGTTAACGTAAAATGAATCTTTAAGCTTGAATTTCCAGCTTACTACTATATATCTGTTGATAACATGAGAATCCCCTCTGGCTGGTCCAGTGCTTGGAAGAGTTTTGCTCTTGGTGTACTATCACTCTCTTCAATACTGTCTCTGTCAATTCATGGCTATTACAAAATCCACATACATGGTCTTTCCAATGCCTTGGTTTCTATAGCCTTGTCCTTTAATTCACTCAAGCCACTTACTCCTTGACCTTATTACTACCAATCTGCAAATCCTGTTATCTCAGTTTCAACCACCACCTATATAACAGTTCACTTTAGTGATCAATCTCCAAAATCCCTCATCTCTAGGGGATCCTCAATTCATTTATCTTCCCACTTTGACACTATCCCCTAGTACCATTATATGCTCACTTCCTTCCTTACCCAGTTTAAATCCTGCAGTCAACCATTACAACCATCCTCTCGTATCTACCCTCAACTTCCTTGGCCCTCCTCTCACTTTACACTTGTGGATTTAAAGCACACCTCTGGTTAAATGCAACTCCACACCTATAGTGTATCTGTACCTGGGCAGCAGACAACCATTAGACACTGCTCACTTGCAATTCATGACCACTAGCCTCAAGTTGACCCACTGCCCAACAACCGTATTTCCCTGGTCCACTTTCTCTTCTTTTCTCTGCGTGACTATTTCAGACTCACTTATCTCTCCTCAAATCTCAACCACTTCCTCCCCTACTCTTATTTTCAGTTGATGATCCTGATTCCTATCTTACTAAGAAAATAGAAGCTATCAACTTCCATAGGTTCTGACCTACCTTCACTGTGCCTGTATGTTCCACCTTCTCTCTAATTATTATGGATGAACTATCCACACTCTTAGCAAAGTCCTACCCTTCTACTTGTGAATTCGATACCATCCCTTCACACTTACTTGAGAACACTGCTCTAGTAAATTTCCCTGCATCAAGTTTCTCTCTCTATAGGATCCTTCCAATCACATACAAAATGCTACACTGCTTAAATAAATTTTTTTTTAAACATTTACTTTTGAGAGACAGAGTGCAAGCAAGAGTGGAGGAGAGGGGGAGAGGGGGAGGGACAGAGAGAGAGAGAGAGAGAGAGAGAGAGAGAGAGAAAATGAATCTTAACCAGACTCTTCACTGTCAGCACAGAGCCCAACATGGGGCTTGAACTCACGGAGTGTGAGATCATGACCTGGGCCAATGTCCGACGCTTAACTGACCGAGCCACCCAGGTACTCCAAAATGCTATATTCCTATTAAAACAAAACAAACAAATGCTTCTTCTTCCTTCAGCCACCACTTTATTTCTCTCCTTTCCTTTCTAGCAAAACTCCTTGATAGAGCCTTCTATACTTGTAGTCTCCAAGTTCTCTTCTCTGATCCTCCTGAACATCCATCAGACCATGACACTCCACCAAAATTGCTCTCATGGAAGTCACCAAATAATCCCCACACTGCCAAATCCAAAGGTCATTTCAGTCCTTGTCTTATGTGGAATGCTAAAAACATTTGACCAAATGGACCCCCCTCTCCATTACTTACTTGGGTCCCAAAACACAGTACTCTCCTGGTTTCTTCTCTAACTTCTCTGGTTGTGTCTGTTTCTTCACCTCTCTAATCTCTAAACATTGGGGTGTTCCAAGGCTCAGACCCCAGACCTATTCTCTACCTTAGCTATAGCTTCCTTGCTCTATGATGATGGACCCCAAATTTATAGCTTTAGCCCCAAACTGCAAAATTAACATCTAACTGCCTCTCTGACATCTCCATTTGAATGTCTAATAATCATATCAAACAAATACCCAAAGGGAACTTCTGCTATTCCCTCCCAAACCTGTTCCTTCTGCAGTGATTCCTGTTTAGGTCAATGGCAATTCCCTTCTTCTAGTTTTACAAGCCCTAAGCTCTGAAGTCATCCTTAGTAATTCTCCCTTACATCCCACATCTGATTCCACACCATATTCTGTTGGCTCCACCTTGTACATATATCCAGAATTTGAAGACTTCTTACCATATCTTTTGCTACCCCTCTGTCCAAGTCACCATCATGGCTTCCTGGATTATTTCAAAACATTAAAATTAGCTTCCAGCTTTTATACTGCTCCCTTTACGATTTGTTTTCAACACAGGAGTAAGAATGATCAAGCAAAGTCAGATCATGATACTCGTCTATTTAATACCCTGCAATAGCTTTTTGTCTGTCAGAATAAAAGCCAAATTGTAGAAGAACCTCATTTCCCATTACTATTGCCCTCCCTCTCTCCTTAGCTTGCACCAGCCACAGGGGCTATAGCCATATTAGCCCCTTCAAGGAACAAAAAAATATGTCAGGCCTGCTCCTACTTTAGGGCTTTTGCACTTGTCTGCCTGGAATGTTCTTCAAAACGTCCACGTGGCTCACTATTTCACTTCTTTTACTCAAATGTCATCTAAACATTTAGACCTCCCTGGGCACCTAATTTCCCAGTGTTCTTTTTTTTTTCTCAAGTACTCATGATTTGACATAGTACATATTTTACTTTAACTTGTTTCTATGCCGCTCATACTAATCTGTAAGCTTCGTTTATGTCTTTGGGTTTTTTGATTCTTTTGTTCATTGCTAAATCTCCAGCAACTCAGAACAGTGCCTGGCACATAGTAAATGTTCAATAAAAATTTTGAAAATAAATCTACCACTGGATTCCAGTGCTTCGTATAGATGATAAACATAGTAGTACTCAGAAAATATGTATTGAAAAGAATGAATGTCAAAAAGATGGTGCTTTCCTTTAAAAATATACCAAGACAAGATGAAATCTAGCTTATCACTCTGTACTGTAGAATGAAACCAATTAAACCATGAACAACTTAGAAAAATGCATGGGATCCTTACCTAGGTCAGCTCTCGCCTCTTTTTTCTTCTGAGATGCCCAACCCACTATGGAGAGCTTATCTCCTCCTGATTTCTCCTCTAAGCCTCTATTCAAACGCCAGATTTTCAGTGTATTGTCATCAGAGCAGGTAGCAATCTAGTGAGAACCAGGAAGGGAGTCAAGAAGTTTCAATCAAAGACTTACAACAAAGGAAAAATTTTGTAGATCTTAAGGACTCATAAGGAGAATTATTCTGTCTGACACACCAGGATATAGAAAATGATATCTGAAAAATCATATACTTCCATTCTTTGCTTTCAGGAATCACTCCAGATTTCCAAAGGACTCTCTATAGTTTCTTAATAATTCTGCTGGTATGTCTTTCATTACCAGTCATTTATTACCTGACCTAATGCCATACTATAAAACCAAGTTCATTTCATTTTTGCCTTAAAAACTTGGGCTAGTCATTATCTTTATAACTTTCTATAGGACTATGACATATATAATTATAATACCTTTTTTACTCTCCCTCTTAAGTGATAAACCAGTACATGTCACCATTCAATTTCTACCACTTTCTTCTGGATTATACATGATCTGGCTTACTGCTAAAGTAATGGGATCATTTCCAAGATCAGGCTTAGTTCAGGACTCTAGGAAGCTTTGACAAGTAGAATGAAACCATTCCTTTGAGATTCTTTTTAAATAGGTAAAGGAGCGATCTCGGAAAACAACAAGTTCACTAGGCTGAAAGAAGTTAAAAATAACCTTTGCCCCTTTAAAAATATCTGACCATTCCCGATCTTGGTCCCAGCCTTTTATGGCAGAGAAAGTCCAGCCTGAAGAGCTTGTGGCAAATGGCCACTGGTACCAGAGCTGTTCCCCAGCATTTGTTTATATAATTTCTCTATTTCAGTCACTAAAGAGAGAGAAAAAAAGAACACACGTTCTCTTAAGTCTTGGCCCCCAAGAGACTGGCAGCTTTTTCCTTTCCTTACTGGGAGGCCAAAAGAAGACACACATATTTAACTGCTCAACAAGAAATGCCTGGAATCCCCAGTTACTCTACGGTCTATTAATAAGAGTTATTAGTTCCAGAGCACCTACTGTGCATCTGACAATTTACATTTTTTAACTTGTTTAATACTCACAATGTAAAAAACCTTGAACTCAAATAACCTCATCTGCAGATTAGAATAAAGTTGTTTGCCCAATGTCACCACAATTAAGTGGCAAAGCTAGAACTGAAATATTATGTTTTTCCAATTTCAGAGGCTAGAACCTTTTGTTTTTATACCATAGTTACCTTCCTAACTCTAGGCTGGGAGCAAAATTATTTTATTTTATTTTAATGTTTATGTACTTTTGAGAGACAGAGAGAGACAGAGCATGAGCAGGGGAGGGGAAGAGAGGGAGAGGGAGGCACAGAATCCAAAGCAGGCTCCAGGCTCTGAGCTGTCAGCACAGAGCCCGACGTGGGGCTTGAACCCAAGAGCCGTGAGATCATGACCTGAGCCAAAGTCGGACACTCGGACACTTAACCGACTGAGCCACCCAGGTGCCCCTAGGAGCAAAATTATTTAAAAAAAACTTTTAAAAGGGTTGTCACTAGATGAGTATAGGTAAACAGCCCTGTCATTTCCTAGGAGTCTTTCCTGTGCATATACATGAGGACAATATATGGTGGTTGAAAAAAGATGACATAAATAACTGAAAAATTAAAAAACTATCCCAATTCTACAAAATAGAAACTATGTTAAAAGCAGATATTTCACTGGAAGTTACATGGAATCTCAGAAGGAAAATGTCATTGGGATATAATTACTGGTGATTAAAACGATTAAGTTAAAAAAAAAAAAAAGGCCTATCACGAGGCTGACCACAGAAATGGTTATATAGGGATACAGAAATAAAAAGAAATCCACAGCAGTACTGGAAAGCTAGCAGAGATGCCTTGAGTAGAGCAGACCATAAAAAGTTTCTGGAAGATAAAAAACAGATGGGAACAAAACCTCAAAACTTCATACGTGAAAGGGGAGATCTCCACAGAAGTGATATTTCTTGTAAATCCCAATAACCCAAAGACCAGGGGAAGTACAGGCCAGGAGAGTGACTGGAACTTGGGCCGCTATTGTATGAAAGCCCTACATATACATAAAGATTATGATTATGTTTCTGGTCTTTCCACATTTCAGGATTTTGTTTTTAAGTATTACTGTTAAATTTTTTTTTTTTTAAGTGAGAAATGTCTAAAACATTTTAGAGCTACTTATGTAGTTTTGCTATAGATAACCTAGCACATGAAGACTTCACAGCAAGCATTGTTTAGGCATGTGAACACTAAATTGGATTGTGAAGAACAGTCGAGATGTTACCTTTAATATGTCACATTGATAATATGTAGATAGTTAATAAAACTAGTTTTTTCACCTTAAAATTTTCTTTTTACTTTAGAGTTTCGGATAAAATTTAATGACGTTAAAAACTTAATTCTATGTTTAGGAAAACAATGACTTCCAAGGAATCAAGAAATCCATTCTTATTCTTTAGTGTAAGTTTCTCTATTGGTAGAGAAAAGTAGAATGTGTATGATTAATGCTGACATAGATCCTGGATGGCCTCTAGTTCTTTCGATCTCTATTTAAACATTGAAGTCTGTATAACACTCAGAATAACCTTGGGAAAATCTACAAATCTGTGATCCACTTTTTAAATCAACTACAGAGATTTATTTACAAACCTTTGTGAAGTCTGATGGACACCAGCACACAGATGTGACCTCTTGAGAGTGACCCTGGAGTACCGTAGGAGGATGCCAGGGTGTGGAGACCTATTACACCATCAAAAAAAGAAAAAAACAAGTCAGCAGAGCAGTGCTAGGTCTCCCAGATAGAGCCTTTGAATCTCTCCATATTTGTGCCTTAGATAGCTTTGTTACCAAACGTCTCTTAAGTATGCCTAGTTATAGCTCAGAAAAGAGTTCCAATGGGCAAAATATTTCTGCCACCGATCTGAGAAAACAGATATGAACTCAGATACCAGGACAGGACTACCTAACTATCTATATATATTTTGACTAAAATTCAAGAATGACATTTTTCCTCACTTCTTAGCTGGTAACTTTCTGCAAGGATGGGGTTCAGCTGCTAGGTAGTGTGCACTTCAAGGGAGCCCTGTTTTTACATAGCCTAGGCATTTTCAGATCTTCTCTAATCAGTGACTTCTGGGAATACTGCATTAACTAAACCCTGAAGGCATCTCAGACATACTACCAGTTCTCCTGCGACAAGAGGACAGTCTTTCATCCAAAAGATTCACTGATTTTTACCAAAGTCATCCCTGCATTTTGAAGGACTATAAACCATATACTTTTACATGGCACTTTGGTATCCTTTTTGGAAAAAAAGAATCTTTTACAATTTCATTTTGGTTAATTTGATTAAAGAACTCTTGAATTTTCAGTTAAGTTCTGCTATGTTTTAATGAATCAAGGGTCATATTATGCAGTACAACACACATGACTAAGGATCAGAATCCCCCCCTCGCTGGATGCCATTAGTGATCTGCGTTTGACAGTTGATTCATTCGAGAGCTGTCAATCCCTTTCAGAGGCCATGGGAATTAATCAGCACAATATGGCACAAACTCATTTAACTATTATTAGCACATGTGTTTGAAAAAGAGAAATTATTCCCTTTTCATTTTCCCAAGGCTCTGAATCATTGTTCATCTGTATGAAGAAAGTGGAGGCGACTCTGGAAAGAATATTTGCAAGAATGACTAAGTAAACTTAATAGATGTCCTTCAATTGTAGTGAAGATATTCAACACACTGATTCATAAGGTTCTCCAACTCAATCATTACTACTCCTCTCTTGGGTTAAATGGCACAGGTAATGATTCAAAAAGCAAAAGAAGAGAAAGAACAGAGTCTAATTTGCCTTGCTGGGTTAATTAGAGTTTCACAGAAAAAGCTTTTTCCTGAGTATTAACAAAAAGGATCTCACTTTCTGCCTCCTACAATGGCACAGAGAGCAATAACTCATTCTCTCACAAGGTAGCATATTTTAGAAAAGACTTTCATTTCAGGAGTCACAGAAATTCTCCACCCTTCTCTCTTTGGGATGGCCCCAGCCCATTAAGTTTCTCTTCACCCAAGGCCCAAGCAGGATGGGTAGCAGCAAATTAAAAGGGAGAGAAAACCCTAATGTTCTTTTGACCCTCCCTGGTAGGAACACATTACTCTACTGCATTGGTTTACTCTGCTTATGGCCTCTAGCTTGTCATTTCATGATACTGGCTCTTCTTCAATTTCCTAGGCATTATAATACCTAAGGAAACCTAAACGTGTATACAAAGGATTAAAATAAATTAAAAAACAAACAAATATCTGCCAATAGAATCCATGTACATTTTTGCATTTACCTATAGGATCTAAGAGAAAAAACAAAAGATCCCTTGGAAAAACTTTTTACAAACTGGTAAGATAGGAATAATAATGACAATAAAAGTCAGCATTTGTTGAGCCAGGCACTTTACATAGCTTCAAACGTGGGGGGAGAAGGTTCCTCAAAAAGTTAAACATAGAATTAATTACTAGACGACCCAGCACTTATATTCTTAGATATACACACAGAAGAGCTGAAAATGTATGTTCAAACACTTGTACATGAACGCTCATAGGTGCTTTATTCATAAAGCCAAAAAAGTGAAAGAATTCAAATATCTACCAACTAATAAATGCATAAGTAAAATGTGGTCAATACATACAGTGAATACTCAGCCATAAAAAGGAATGGAGTACTGATACCTGCAACAACATGATGAATCTTGAAAACACTGTGTGACTCTATGTGTAGGATATGTCCAGAAGAGGCAAAACCATAGACAGAACAGAGGTTAGTGCTTGCCAGAGGCTGAAGGCAGGGAAGAACAGAGAGCGACTCTTATTAAAAGGTACAGTGTTTCGTTTTGGAGTAATGAAAACATCTGGGAATGAATAGTGATGGTGGTTGCACGATATTGTGATTATACTCAAAATCCCTGAACTGTACATTGACAAATGACTAAAATGATGAACCTTATATCCTATGAATTCTATCTCAACAAAAAAAAAATTGGAGAGAAGGACATGAGGTAGGCTGAAATGAGAGGTACTGTCCAGCAAGTTTATCTGAATGGTAGTTACAAGCGCTTTCACAGTTTAGGACTATACTAGCGTGGTATAGTACCCTTGCTGACTACTCGAAGGAGATAAAATGTCCTCTGGTGAAGCTCAAGTTGTTTTTAAATCCTTCCTTTTTATTCAAGTAAGTTTTTATTTATGGTCACTTCATTTTTATAAAACATTACTGCCTTTACATGATTTCATTTTTTTAAAAGCCTCTCTCTATTTTTAAGTAGGAAGAGGAAACTAAGTCCAAGAGACATTTACACCTGTGCATCCTGGAGAGGGTCAAACCATGGAAAACTGCCTTCTCTTACATATTCTA
Source organism: Panthera uncia (assembly GCF_023721935.1). Classification (NCBI taxonomy): domain Eukaryota; kingdom Metazoa; phylum Chordata; class Mammalia; order Carnivora; family Felidae; genus Panthera; species Panthera uncia. Next base: position 30,400,485 of record NC_064813.1, read on the forward strand.
GCTGTTATACAGACTTTGCTTCAAGGCATGAAGAGTCCCCATGGTAAAACTCCTGGAACTATAAACGCAACAGGTAGAAAGAACTGGCTCTAAGCTATGCATGTAATAAACATTTTGTATCCTTAAACATGTAAAAAAGATGAGCACCTTTCCCCCCAAAATCTCCTTACTATGCCCAGTGAGAAACCAAATCTCATCTTTATTTCTGCCATGAGATCATTTACACTTCCTAAAGTGTCAGGCTCAATGTTTCGCCAGTCAGCGGTAGAACTGACTGTGCCAAATGAGTTTATTTATAACCACTTCAATACTATTCAGCGGCTATAACAGAAATGAACCAGGAAAAGGAGGTGAGGGATAAGAAATTAAAAAGAAAAAAATATATTAACTGTATTTTTGAAGTCTTGGGCCTCAGTATCAGAGAGCCTAACTATATATTATATCTCCCCTTTGCTGAGCAGTGGTAAAGATTAGAAGGCTATTCTCTTCTGTCTTAAGATCTGGAACTCCTTTATTTCACTGTTTTCTTGTGCCCATGGGCTTTTTACCATGGAAAAAATCCCAACACTTGAAGGAATTCTGACTGCTGGAAACACAGCAGAGCTATAAGATAACCTAACAGCCTGGATACTCAGCTTGCATGGAATGGTTTTAAACTACACCCCCATCTTATTTTTTAATCATGGAAAAGAGAAACTGAGCCACGTCACTAGGCAAATTCAATTTTAGGAGCAGTAAGCTTGCCAGGATCTCAAATATCAGAGCCTGCACATTGAGTTATGTGTGGACAGGCAGGAGAACATCATGTCTGAACCACATCATTCAGCACTGACATGTGACCCTGCCTAGGAATTTAGAAAGGGTCACCCATGTATGTGATAGCCACTGAGTAGACATCTGAAAATGGGTTACTAACAACAGTCAAGTATCTTTACTGCATGTCTCTAAAGAAACTAGACCTCCACCCTTATTCCCTGAAACGAAACAAAACAGTTTGTGTACTTAAAGGAAATAGAATTGACAATAAAATATATCTGTAAACACATACACCCATGTATAATATACAATTATATGCATAATTACACATATGTAATAAAAAACTTATTTTAAAAGATTTTTAGTAATGATCAGTGCATTAAGTATTTTTTGCATAATCTTTTATTATGCTTTTTTGTATGTGTACTTTTCTTTTAAGGAATTAAAAAACTTAAAAAGATACAGACTTTGGTAGGAATAAAATCTTTCTGCTAAGTTGGAAGTCAAATAGAAAAAGGAATGGAGATAAGATAGTGAGAGAAGGAGAAAGGGAAAACAAAAAGAAAAATAAGCATTAAGACCAAATTTGAAACTCAAAACTTAAAATATTAGAAGAAAGCATTAGTGTTGCTAACCTATATCATCAAAGTTTAAAACTTGTATCAGAAAATTTTATAGACAAGAAACTAAGTAAAAACTCTTATGAATCAGGGTCTCAAGCATATATTTTACAAGCAAATTTTCATTTAAAAATACAATAAGTAGGGGTGCCTGGGGGGCTTGGTCGGTTAAGCATCCAACCAATGGCTTAGGTCATGATCTCACAGCTTGTGAGTTCAACCCTGCTTTGGGCTCTGTGCTGACAGCTCAGAGCCTGGAGCCTGCTTCAGATTCTGTGTTTCCCTCTCTCTCTCCCCGCCTCCCCTGCTCATGCTCTGTCTCTCAAAAATAAATAAACATAAAAAAAAAATAAAAATACAATAAATAAAAAAAAGAAACGTGCTTGTAGGAAAAGAGGCAAGTACAACACAAAAGCAACTTGGATAGAACAACGTCTCCACCATGTGACCATCTAGGATATTGTGACTAAAAACTCTTAAGGTAGTGTTGCATTTTTGTACTTCTAGGTATTCAGAGAAATCATTTTTTAGTGTGTCCCCCAGGACCAGATGAAATTAAGCTGAAGAATTATCCTTCATACCTGACAGATTCTACCCTGTCCTAAGCCAACATTAAAGATACAACTTCCTATAGGTTGGCAGGACTTACGAATGATGTAATTGCCTCCTAAGAAGGGATTTGATAACATTAAATCTGGGTCTATGAAGTTTGAGACATTATGACTCTAAGATCCAAAATGTGTGAATTCTGATCATTTAATTCACCAATGTCAGGGACATTTATGATATTACAGGGCAACCTAGAAGATAATTTCTAGCCCTAGGAAAACAATGCCACATTACTCTTATTTCTCTGAACTCCCAGACACTTCTATAATTAATTAGTCCCACAAGAGCTACTTTTCAGTGGTCAGCAAGTGCTACTTGTGTAGTATTTCAGTTTTCTCCACTAATGTCAAATGGAAAGCTTTAAATTTCTTTTTAATATATTTTTTAATGTTTATTTTTTAGAGACACAGAGAGAGAGAGAGAGAGAGAGAGGAGATCCGAAGCAGGCTCTACGCTGTCAGCACAGAGCCAACTTGGGGCTTGAACTCACGAACCACAAGATCATGACTGGAGCTGAAGTCAGGCGCTTAATGGACTGAGCCACCCAGATGACCCCAGCAGCTTTAAACTTCTTAGCTTATAGTAGTCACTTAGGTATCATTGTTATTTAAAAAGTAAAAAAATATTGGGGCACCTGGGTGGCTCAGTCAGTTAAGTGTCCGACCTCAGCCCAGGTCATGATCTCACAATTCATGAGGTAGAGCCCTGTGTCAGGCTGTGTGCTGACAGCTCAGAGCCTGGAGCCTGCCTCGGATTCTGCGTCTCCCTCTCTCTCTGCCCCTCCCCTGCTCATGCTCTCTCAGTCTCTCAAAAACAAATAAACGTTAAAAAAAAAAAAAAAAAAAAAAAAGTAAAAAAATATTATAAACTTGTGAAATGGGAAATCAGTAAAATAAAAAAATTAAATAATGCTATTAAATATATACAAAAGTGAGAAGCACCTGGACAGCTCAGCTGGTTAAGCGTCTGACTCTTGATTTTAGCTCAGGGCGTGAATCTCACAGTTCGTGAGTTTGAGCCCCGCTTTGGGCTCTGTGCTGACTGTAGTGCAGTGCCTGCTTGGGATTTGGATTCTCTCTTTCCCTCTCTCTCTGTCCCTCCCCCGCACTCTCTCTCTCTCTCTCTCTCAAAATAATAAACTTAAAATGTATATATATATATAAACTTGATAAAGCATCTATTCTATTCTAGTAACCTTAAGATTGAACACTTATGAAAGAGTAAAGGATACAATTGCCATACAAATATTTTTGAGTGTTTTGTGTAAGGCTCTATGGTTAATTTGAGTAGAGGATCCTGGGGATTAAAACACTGTATTTTGAAGATATTTCTAAAAAATTTTTATTTATTTATTTTGAGAGAGAGTGTGTGTGCAAGCAGGGGAGAGGCAGAGAGAGAGGGAGAAAGAGAATCCCAAGGAAGCTCCACGCTCAGCGCAGAGCCTGACATGGGGCTTGATCTCATGATCAAGGCAGAAAGGCAGTCCAACGTGTTTTTCCAGGAAGTAGGACAAAGTAGTTAAGACTCTCTCCGGTCTTCTGAATTCTCAATTTCCTGATAATCTGTGAAACTCCTGGAGGACACGGATTGTCATTTCTGAGCAGCTCTGGCCATGAAAGTGTGTTATATTCTGACAGAGAGAGGTTTGGCTATGTTAAGAAGCAAGAAGCAACTTGTATTGAACATCTGATGTAAAGAAAGTTAACAGTACGTGTTTGCATTCAACTTGCTCATCTTAGAAAAAATATTTGTAAGAACACTTTAGTCTCACATTTGTGAGGGAAGTTTGGCAACTTACCTTCCAGATGTAGGCAGCTTCATCACTTGAGCCACTGACTAAAAACTGGTCATCTGGACTAAGACTGGATTTAACATAGAAGGTAGAGTTTTGATGTCCATTGAAGATAGCCACTGCCAGAGGGGGAAAAAATAAAATTACTTGGTTCTTATTATTTCCAGTATTCAAATAAATGCAGACAGTATAAATGTTCTAACAAGTTTTATTAGTGTATTGACTATTGAATATTGAAACAGATAGTCAAGCTATTTTCACTAAATTAAAAGGAATTGGACATTGTCACAAAAGTAAAGGAAGTCTCAGAGAGAGGTTTTATATTAGACGCACTCTCATGACCTAAGCCCAAATACTTGGTATAGAGCTGGCTATAGAAGAGAAAGTGATGAAAAACATTCCTAAGAAGAATGGAACCAGTTTCCACTCTTTTAGTTAAATGCCTTTATTAGACCCCTCTTTCCCCACCCTGAGGAAGGGCTTTTCCATTGTATAATACATTGGTCCTTCTTCCTCTAAGACTTCAAATCTCAAGGACAAATTTCCTATTTTATTCTTTCCTCACTAGACCTCACAGTGCTTTGAACAGAGTAGATTTTCAAACATTTGTTGCATGAATAAGCAGTAATCAGTGGAAAGAGTTAAGATTTAGGGACAGGTCATTTGGGATGTAGGAATCTATCTTAATTTTTTTGTAGGAGTCTTTTTAATTCCACACTTTAAAAAGGCTGGAAAGAAAAAGCTAGTGGGGTAAACTATATGTTCACACGTAAGATACTCCAACTAGGCTAGTTTTAGCCTTCAGGTTTAGACTTCTTACTACCTGTGGTAAAAGGGCAAGTAATCTAATCTAGCACAATGTGCTTGACAGTTTCTTCTACCCTCAGACCAAAACCTGAGGCCTCTGGTATGAGAACACTAATAGGAAATATAAGAAAAATAATCTCACTTACTGGAGAATTTAAGGATACATATAAACAGGAAAAAAAATTCACTCCAATCTTCTAACAGAAAGGAAATAGGAATTATTAAGGCACTTAATAGCTTTCCTTAAGTGGTCATAGAAACCTCTTCCTTTTACCAGAATAAAACTGGAAAAAGATCTTGTAGTTTTTGCTTTTCAAGAAAAAGCCTACATATTAAATAGTTTCCACTGCAACACTCTCAATGTGGAAGTAGAATGTGAATCAATTCAGATATAATTTTCTTTTCACCTATTATGATGGATAAATCCTCACAAAATAAATAGCCTCCTTTGTTCTGAATCCAACTCCAAAACTATATTTATTTTTTTCAACTCGAACTATGAATGGAAAACTACAGACCAAATTTCTCACTAAACCAGTAAGTGTTTACTGCCCTCTGCTGGTCTAATAATGTACACTGTAAACGCTTCAAACCTTTTGAAAAATCCTTAAACCTGTATTGGCTTTGATCAGCTTAATTTAAATTAATAATTTGGGCTCTGAAAATGCTTTACTGAAGTAGTTCAGAGTCATCCTTATGAACATCACTTAGTATAATAAAATATTGTGAATTAAAAGCATGGGAAATGAAATATTAAGCCCAGGACCCTATGAAGTATTTTTAATTAAAAAATTTTTTTACTAACATTTATTTATTTTTTGAGAGTCAGAGAGAGACAGAGCATGAGCAGGGGAGGTACAGAGAGAGGGAGACACAGAATTGGAAGCAGGCTCCAGGCTCTGAGCTGTCAGCACAGAGCCAGATGCGGGGCTCGAACCCACAAACCGTGAGATCACGACCTGAGCCGCAGTCGCCCAACCGACTGAGCCACCCAGGGGCCCCAGGACCCTCTGAAGTTTTGAAAAAGATAAGTAATTACCAGATGTCACACACACATCTGTCACTCAATTTCTAAGGAACGTTATCTATCTACCTATCTATCTATCTAATACTATTTTAGGAGCACAGGAAAAAGGTCACTAAATTATTAGTAAAGTAGCATTGGGCATATTTGTTCGATGACAGAGGGACAAACTAAACTCAAGCCCCCCTTTAGGGCCACACCATAAAAAAAAATGACACAAAAAGAGCTCTTGTGGGGCGTTGGGTGGCTTAGTCGGTTGAGCGTCCAACTTCAGCTCAGGTCATGATCTCACGGCTTGTGAGTTCGAGCCCCACGTCAGGCTCTGTGCTAACAGCTTGGAGCCTAGAGCCTGCTTCAGATTCTGTGTCTCCAACTCTCGCTCCCCCTCCCCCACTCACGCTCGCTCGCTCTCTCTCTCTCTCTCAAAAATTAACATTAAAAAATTTTTTTAAAAAAAGGAGCTCTTGTATATTTGATAACACAATTGGGATTATATTTTTATTTTTTGGAAGATTTTAAAAAGTCTATTTTATATGGCTATTTAAATTAAAAGCTATCCAAGTTCTGGCTTTACTCAGGAAAATAGGAAAAGAAGTTATATACCGCTTCCCCTTTCCAAATAATCTTGTTCTTGTTTAGACAAACACCAGAACCAATCCAGGGTGTTAGAAATACCAACTGTGAAGCTGTCATAGAATTCAAACTCCTAATAATGGCTTGGGGCAGTCTTTGGAAACTTCTGTAAGAGCCCAGCTAAATTCTATACTATTTTAAGGTTCCTTATTTATCAACACATCTTACTTTAATGGGAACTAGGTAACTTTGGGGATTGGTTATAGAATTCAAAGTCTGTTTCTGACCTGAGCAAGAACCAGGTTACGAATATGTAGCTTGCCTAAGTAATTGATAATATTCTTAAAATTATATAACCCAAATAACCCTTTTCGATGATGTCTAAGAAATTTTCACTTTTTAAAAAATGTCATGTATCAACTTTGAACACCAAATTCCAATTTTAATTTTCTTGAAGACAAAAAGAAGGCGAGGTTGGGGAAAACTAGAGATATTTAAGGAGGCTGAGTAGATAAAAACTATTTAGGGGCTTAAAAACTTCAGCCCCCTAATTTTAACAAACAACCCCCAAACAAGACAAAAGCTAAGCAGAACAGCTTTCTGTATCACGAAAAGTGAGATAAATCCAAATATAGTCAAAGGGACATAATTTCAGGAAAGACTCACCGTTAACATAAAATTAAATCACCATAGAGAGCAGGATTCTGTTTACTTGTGCAATTACCACAGGGAAATATATCTATCAAAACATCACTAGAACTAATCAAAGACCTCAAAGTCCTCATACGTCTTCATAGATTTGGTTTAGAAAAAAGGCCAATATTAAATTATCATTAACAAACACTTCCATATTAGTTTTTGGGTAGGAGATTTGAAGTTGCTAAGATCTTACCTGGAGAAGTCTTTAATCCAGTCATATTGAACATGTAGATGTTGTCATCTGTGCAGTTAGCAAATAAAGTAGAGCCCGTGGAATCCAAAATCAGACTTGAGTATCCTAGAAAAAGGAAACTTTAGTTAGCATGTCCTGATGACAGTGAGTAGAACAGAAGTGAAAATGTGGAGGCAAAAAGAACATTCCACAAGATTATCAGAATTTGTCCTCCCCCAAATATATATAAACCAAAAATATTCTTCAGAGTGTTTATCTTTCTAATTTCAAAAAGATACAATGACATGTTAGCTTTAAGTCTGTGTTGCTGAAAACTAGCTTGATATTTATTTTTAAAATTTTAACAAAAACTCGCACATCTAAAAAAAGTCCTACAGGCTATAAAAAGGCTTACCTAGTTTTCGAGTGCTGCTACCTGGGTACAGAAAAGACTTGGATGCTATGGGTTCCTGTCGATAAGCAGTATAATTCTTCCGTAAATCCCATATTTTGATTACCCTAAAAACCAAGGTAAAGAAAGTTATTTTGTAGCCACCCAACTCCAACCAGTTTCAACTACATTGAATGTGAAATGACTTTTAATCTGACTCCTCTGGCTCATCAATCAGGTGTAATGAGGATATCTCACTGGGAAACAGATTGAACTATCTCATACTGTTATTTCCAATGTCAGGCTAACAACTTAAGCAGAACGGAAACAGATGTGATCTGACCCAGTGATGGGTTACCTTGAGTTTACTTTAAGGGAGCGGAAAAGGAAGATGAAGGTTGGGTTCCGATGGTCATTGTTTCATTGTTTTCAGAAACAAAACAAAATAAATGCTTCCTAAGCCATTAACACTCTGCATGTAACCTCTAACATCATAAGGAATAAGCCCTGTCCCTATGGTTATCTCTCTGTATAAATCCTTAAGTAATCTAAATAAATTTTCCCGTGAAATGAAGTATTTCTTCATTTCACTTACTGGTATAATTGTCTTAATCCTCAACATCTAGTTTATAGGCAACCTGAAAAAAACCCAAGTTTGGTATAAAAGGGCAGTATCCTTGGAAACAGAGCAAGCTTTCACAGCCATTCAGAAGCATTACTAATAACCTTCAGATAATCCTTCATTTGTGCCTGAGAATTTGGTCCACAGACAAGTTTTGGTGTCCAGAAGAGACAACAGAAATCCTAGTTCATTAAGCCATCATCCTAAATTAGTTTCGAAGGTAGGGATGTCTTCAGAGATACAATGAGCAAATAAGAGGGCAAAGAAGGGTGCTTAAAAAAACATTCAAAGAATTTTTATTCTAACAAAGCAACCAATCAAGAAGTACCACAAACTTATTATTATTTTTTTTTTAAATACTTATTTATTTTTGAGACAGAGAGAGACAGAGCATGAACAGGGGAGGGCCAGAGAGAGAGGGAGACACAGAATCTGAAACAGGCTCCAGGCTCTGAGCTATCAGCAGAGAGCCCGACGTGGGGCTCAAACTCACGGACCGTGAGATCATGACCTGAGCCGAAGTCGGATGCTTAACCGACTGAGCCACCCAGGCGCCCCACCACAAACTTATTTGAAAACCAAACATTCAGACCAATCACGGATGGTAGGTATGTGAAAGTCATTAGGCCTTATTACTCCTTGAAATGCCCATTATATACCCAGAATCAGATTTCTTCTTTTAGGGTTATTACTAAACCTGAGAAGATAAAATCCAAAATAACAGAAATCTTACTCCTCAAAATAAGACCCACTGCTTAAATTCTACCACACGGACAAGTGAGCTACCCATCCAGCTTCTCTACAACAGCAATAGCAGCCAACAATGCTCCCGTGTGCTAGGTAATGTGCTCAGTGTGATACATTACCTCATTTAATTTTTTGAGCAAAAGTCCTAACTAGGTATTTTTCAGTGTCATCTGTAGTTCTCAGCTGGATATTCACTACGTCGAAAGTTAAAAGCACACACATTCAATTTTAACGGGACTAGGTGACTTCCCTATGTTTATGAAAAACATCTCATCAAAAGAAGCAAGGCTCTTACCCATCCACAGCTCCCGCCGAGATTAATGTATTCTCATCTTGAAAGAGGACCACAGTAACACTCTGCTGGAAATCCTAACAGCACCAGAGGCAGAAAAAGAATGGCAGAAAGTCCTATTTTGGGTATCATAATCTTTACCACAAAGAAACCAAGATGCTAAAATGATGGCTTCCCCCTCACCCAAACTCTGAGTTAGACTAAATTTTCCCTTTCCAATAATCCTAAATCAGATATTTATCCTGACCAAGAAGTAATTTTGTGTGAAAATGACCTAAACATCATTAAGTTATAGTATGTAGTGTTGACTTTGCCTTGTACTCAAGAAACAAACTGGTTCTACTTAAAATCAGCCCTACTAATAAGCTGTGTATTCTTAGAAAACTCATTTAACTTCCCTGTGCCTGTTTCATCTGTAAAATGTCACCGTCTACCTAAACTATCATATAGGAGTGTCTAAAGAATTATGGATAAAAAATGACTACACGCTCTGAAAAATTAAAAGGAGCTCAGTAGAGTTTTACCTCCTAATTGTCATTAACAAATTTCCTTGGCTCAGAAACTGATTGTCTAAAATGATATTAATTTTAACTTCATCTGGCCTCCAAAAATCACGTTAACCCTGTCAGTTTCTTCTCATGCCTGTGTCCTATTCATGGTTTACAATTTTAATTAGTAAACACATTTCTCTAACATATTAATTTGAATCCTACAGACCAGGAATATTAGCAAAATAAACACAATAAGACCCACCAAAAAAATGGCGATTTTTTTTTTTTTTTGAAAGAGAAAAGGTATATTATGGGCATTGTTTAAGCTTTGACTACAAATTTTCAGAGATACTATATTCTACTTAAATGTCTCAATATATTTAATATTTTGCCAAATGTTTAAAAAAATATTAAAAACCTACATATTTTCTGTAGTTATGAAAACAACAGGAATTCCCTCCTCCTAAAGAAAACTCTATCAAGGTACTTAATATGCTTCTTCAAACCATCCCCCCTTTTCTAATGAATTACATTATACTCTAGATACGTGTACGTATGGAGGTCTCTAGGGACGAGGCTCAGGAAGATGACTTTTTACTATACTTCCAGGTGACTGTGTTGCACCCTACAGTTTGAGAACTACTACTGTAGTACTGTAGGTATTGAGTATTAAGCAATAAACCACTGATACCAAGAGGAAATGAAGATTCTCATTCATTTAATCTATAGCTCCTATTTTATGCCCAAGAAGTTCTGTAAAATGAGATTCTATCCTGTTAAGATGCACACAGGTACACAGCTATAAAACCTTACCACAGAAGGAGCAAGTCCTTTTGAATTCTGTTTCTTCTTAGGTTTTGAAGGGGTTTGCTTGTCTAAGGTATTGTGAGCTCCACTGATTTGATTCACTTGCCTATAAAATCCATCTGAAAGATATTCCGAACAAACTGATTTAGGTTTCAGAACTTTATTCCCATGCTGAATATAACATTTATGTATAAGATCCCAAAATTGTATTCCTAAAAGTGAAAGAAGAAGCCAGGAGCTACTGCATTACATTTCTTTCAGTGAGATTATAATATATCAAAAAGAAATAAACGTAGGGATATTTAGAGCAGCTTTATTCCTAATTGCCAAAACTTAGAAGCAATCAAGATGTCTTTCAGGAGATGAATGTATAAGTAAACTGTGGTATATCCAGACAATGGCATATTATTCACTGGTAAAAAGAAATGAGCTACCAAGCCACGAATAGACATAGAGGAACCTTAAATACATATTAAGTGAGAGAAGCAAATCTCAAAAGGCTACAAATGTAAGACTCCAATTATATGACATACTGAAAGAAGCAAAACTATGGAGCCAGTAAAAGATCAGTGGTTGCCAAGGGTCAGGATGAATAGGCAGAACACGGGGGAATTTTAGCGTTGTGAAACTAGTCTGCATGATACCATAATTATAGATACATGTCATCATATGTTTGTCAAAGCCAATAGAATGTACAATACCGAGAGTGAACCCTAATGTAAAGTACAGAGGGACACTGGGTACTAATGATGTATCAGTGCAGGTGTATCAATTTTGACAAATGTCCACAGCTCGGCTGTGGGATGCTGACAGTGGGAAAGGCTGTAAGGATAGGGAGTAGACCAGTACAGAGAAAATTCTGGATTTTCTGCTCCATTTTGCTGTGTATCTAAAAGCCCTCTGAAAAAATAGTCTATTAAAAATAAATAAGTTATTTTTAAAAAAGCAAGCAGAGATACGATCATTGCATTCTGCTTAATGGTATCATGGGGGCAGTGTGAGCATAATTATGTTTAATCCAATTCTTTAAAGCCAAATAATTTTTAAACTAAAAGATCATCTCCCAGCGAGCCCATGTATTAATAATTCCATCAATAGTTTAGGTAAATTATTGCAGTTCAGAAGACAACAGAAGTAAATATGGAGGGTAATACTTGCAACACAATGAGAATTTGTACAGTGAGCAGAAATGAGGGATTGTGAACATGTGCCCCCTGGTGGTAACTATATGAAACCACTAACTCAATCAACGTAAGTATGGGGTGATCCTACATTTATCAAAACTAAAATGGAACTAGGCTACCTTTTTTGTTGCACCTGGTGTCCCAGACCATAATGTTGCCATCTCTTCCACCTGTACAGAAGACGGCTATGGGGAAATAGTTTATAAGAAGTTAACAAAACCAGTCAATAATGCATGCATTTCAATTTAAGTTTCCTAGAGCATGTATTATATACTACACACTGTAATTGGCAGAGGAGATTAAAATCGAAAAAAATACATGGCTTAACAATAAGAGAAAACAAAGCCGTGAAGGGAAAAGATTACAAAGAACTCAAAAGGTTTATGCTGAAAAAAACACTTTACAGAACAATCCCTCTGTGTAAATATTCTTAAAACCACACAAAACACTATATATGGTACGCTTATGGAAAGAATAATGATAAACAAACAGTAACCAAAATATACTGAGAGGTTACTAAGTGCTACACACTAACCCATGTGCTTTATACAAATTATCTCAATCCTTGTTATCAACCCTCTTAGGGGGTTATTACTATCCCCATTTTATTGATAAGAAAACTAAGGCATAGAGAAGATAAGTAACTTATAAAGATATTCTTAGCAGAATAAATCGAGAACCCACTCTCCAAATCTACAAGCTATACTGTCTCAGTATTAAAATAGGGACCAGATCTACACACAATGGTACAAGAGGTTGCCTCTAGGTTAGAAAAAAGGGCAATGGGATTAGAGAAGGGAACACAGGGGAACTTCAATTTATCTGTAATGTTTTACTCTTTAAAAACTAAACCTAAAAGACTGTTTCCTGTGTGAAAGAGTGAGCCCTTACCGAACCAATCTTTACCTGCATTAGCTATAAATTTTGGACAAAATATAAAAACCAACTACCTGAGGGCTGTTTAGAAAATGAACAAAAACATGCAATTTTTGGAGGGGAGTTTACACCTGAAGCAAATGGTTGGCCTGGGCTAAATTACAGTTTTTTTTGTAGTTTTGCCTTGAAGGTGACCACAGTTGCACGAGCAGTACCAGGCAGCTAAGATGCCAATAAAATATCTGCCATCTTTCAAGCCATAGGAACTAGGAAAAGGAGACTGAGGCAACAAGAGCTGCCAGAGTGAGAGGGGAACTCCAGAGAGAGCCAGAGAAAGGGTAACTCTAATTCTGTGTTTAAATTTAAAGCACAGGGCACCTGGGTGGCTCAGTCGGTTAAGCCTCCGACTTCGGTTCAGGTCATGATCTCACAGCTTGTGAGTTCGAGCCCCGTGTCGGGCTCTGTGCTGACAGCTCAGAGCCTGGAGCCTGCTTCAGATTCTGTGTCTCCCTCTCTCTGTGCCTCTCCTCTGCTCATACTGTCTCTAAAAATAAATAAACATTAAAAAAATTAAATTTAGCACAAGTCTCTGGTTGACCCCTGAACCATATATGCAAGGGAAAACCAAAGGCAGCTGGTAACTAAGGCTTACGTTGAAGAACTGAAAATGGGGTCTGACCCTTCTGTATGTCTAACAGCCTGCCATCTAACTACTACTGAGTTAATTGCCTGTTAAAACAAAAATATCAACAAATGAAAGTCCAGGGAAATAAAAATGACTTCGCCCAAGAGTTTAGAGGCAGAAACCACATTAAAACAGGGGTTCTACGTATGGTTGTAAAAGTGTGCCCTGTACAAAGGCATTTGGCTGAAGGATCTAAAATCTAATCTGTGTTTACCAACCAAACTATGTGGCCTTGGGGGCAGTGTCCAACCAGATAATTCATGCTAGAGCACCTACAGACTACTGGGAGCCATGATAAAAGCCATCAGCCCCAATTTCTAACACAGTGCTTTTTTCTACTAGACCACATTGGCATAGACTTACTGTATAGAGTTTTAAAGAAATTAAGCGAAGGGACCAAAAGATACAGTGTTTCCCTTTCCTATCACTCTTTAAATAAATTTACTTTGTAAGGTAAATTTTCCTCTTATTTTTATAAACTCACAGTAAACTCTGACACAGTAGTAAATCAGAACACAAACACCTAACTTTATACAATAGATGTATGAATGAAAACTTAGAGGTAAAAACTATGCCATTTATTTTTCTTCAAGGTTGCGCTCTCAAAAGCAACCAGTCAATTAAAATTGACATTTTTTTGAGTACAAATCAGCTCAACAACTCAGTTTGATTTTCCTGAGTGCTCATGTGAATAAATGAAAATGTTCCTTTTAAAAATAGAATATTTCTTAACGATAAAGGAGACCGCAATGCTTGTCTTTACCACTGAGGTAAAAATCAGATTAGTTCAGCCACTTCTTTGAGATCATTGTTTGTTGGTCTTTTTGTTAAAAAAAAAGAAAAAAAAAACTTCAGTGAGAAACTAATAGAGGAAGGAGAAAAGAAGTGAACAGAAATGAAGAGCTCATTCAGACAATCCTGTTTTTCCCTAGCTACTACAGCACTGTTCTGTATTATATCACTCTTTATATCTTCTTTCTCTATTACAACAGCAAAATAAATATAGAAAGATCAATTGCGAGTAAATAATTGAAAACATATTAGAGAATTGGGCCATTTAAAGTAATTATATAGTAAATTTTTAGGTAGAGAATCATGCCCATTTTATCAAGTTTCCCACTCTATCTTCACACCCCATTTAATTAAAATTTTAATTAAAATTAAAAAGTATCTAATTTATAAATAGAGTTAACCAGTGTCCAGTACAGGTTTTGATTTTAAAGGACACTCGAAGTTGTACAGAGGTATTGTGGCTGTTTATAAGTATTTACCTTATCTGCAAGATTATAGAAAAAAATTATCTGAAGATTCTTAACAGGGACAAGCTGGAGATAATGTCCATAAGAACGGGACTAAAAGCCAACTTTATTTCATGGGTTTCAGTCATGAGACTCTCAATCATCTATGTAGGTAAAGTAGCAACTCTGACAGGGAAAAGGGAGGAAACAATCACAGCTTCTTATTAACTCACTATAAAGGTTAAGGACATGAAAGGGGAAAGGTACAAACCTACCTTTCTCAAACTTAGAAAAGGCAACTGATTTGAGGCTGCACTGATGACCTTTGCATGTTCCAATCAGCTCACCAGCTTTTACATCCCAAAATTTGGCTGTTTGATCACCTGCTGCTGTAACCTTTCAAAAATAAGGTATCATAATTTAATAAAGAAACGCTTTACCAGTGCTTACCCAAATTCCAATAAAATGAAAGTCACTTACAAGCTTAAGTTCACCAGGAACCCAGGCCAGATCAAAGACAGCATTCCAGTGAGCCATCCATTCTAAACAAAGAAAATGGTGAATGTGAAATGTCTAGACTATGTTCGGGGTAGCCATATCAATAGCCGTCTGAATTTCTTGAAAGCTGTTGTGAAAAGATCAGTCATCAGCACCCCACAGTCCATGGGCCAAAGAGAACTTGCGTACACACAGACATTATACATTCCCTTTACTACTATAGAGAACTACCATTTGATATCAAATTCCTTTCCATGAGGTGACTAGTATTATACTCTCTAAAATGGAATGTTTCTGAAACATTTCCAGTTCAAAAATCTTCATCATGCTCTCTGAATGTAATCTAAACTAGTTTGACATTCAAGGTTCTGCATACTTTGGTCTTTATCTCTGTTGCAAGGTTTATCTCTCACTGTTCTCCATATATCTTATTCCAACCAAACTGGATCACTCCCTATTCCCTGATTGTAGCCTATGCTTTCTTATCTCTAGGGCTCTGCTGATGCTTTTGCCTCCACCTGGCGTGTCCTATTCCACCTCCATTGGTTTAAATACCATAGTCCAACTCAAATATCCTACACTTCATGAAAAATCTTCCTTGCCATCTTTACTACACGAAAGCTTTCCTTTTGACACTGTGGCATTTTTCTTGTATGTCTACATCATTTATAGCCTGTTTTATTTATCTCCACACTTGACTTAACTAGTTCCAAACTATTAGCTTCTTAAGGTCAGCAGAACTTTTCCTTGGGAAATGCTTGGGCAACATAAATACTTGAAAGTGATGTTTCCTCCAACCACGTTAAGTGTAAAAGATTTAACTTCTTAAAAGAAGAACTGTTTTTAATCCTAAAATGTGTGTGTGTGTTTTTTAAGCTTTCAGTAAAGGTATTGCCATAGTTAATAATATTGACAGAAAGGCAGTCCACCATTTACTTTCGGCCTGGTCCCTGAACAGACTTAATCAGAAGTGAATAGGGGCACCTGGGTGGCTCAGTCGGTTGAGTGACCGACTTCAGCTCAGGTCATGATCTCACGGTTTGTGGGTTTGAGCCCCGCGTCGGGCTCTGTGCTGACAGCTTAGAGCCTGGAGCCTGCTTTGGATTCTGTGTCTCCCTCTCTCTCTGCCCCTCCCCCACTCATGCTCTATCTCTGTCTCAGAAATAAACATTAAAAAAAAAAAAAAATTAAAAAAAAAAAAAGAAGTGAATATAATTGGTAATATATCCAAATAACACCTTACATGAGGCTTTATGAATTCAGAATAATGTTAAAACAACAAGTTTAGACCTAGACTTACCTTTGACACACTTCTTTCGATTGGCTTGTGATTCTGTGTTATATAACCTAACGAAGCCTTCTTCATTGGCAACTGCTAGTATATGCTCCATATTGGGAGCTAAATAAGAAATAAAAAATAAAATATATGAAAAGTAACACAAAAATTTTAAAGCTGAGTATAAAGCTCTAAAAACAATACAATATAGATTAACTGAATGCTACTAGTTAAACACAAAGAATCTGTTTGAAAAGAGGGAAGAGGATTCTACCCAAATAGCATTTGATATGGTAGAGACGTTATTTGAATTAAAGACTGCTTAAAATTTGCCATAATATCTAATTCAGTGAATGACTCAAAACCACCAAAATTATCTTCAGATAGTCTCTTATTTAGAGAAGGGTAGTACTTAAACAAAGTAAGAGTGGTACTAACCAATGGCGAAGAAAAGCATATGATACAAGCCACCAGCAAGTTGAGTCTACTAGTTAAATTTCCTTTTCATACCCTTTTACTTTTCCTCTCTTAAACCATTAACCGTGGGGACAAGTACTTCTATTTCTGTTCATACGTTCCCCAATGCATTATAGAAAGAGAGAGATTCCATCAGACCAAAAGGTGTACCTACTGGGCAAAACAGTTTTTCATGATGGCTGAACCTTTGCAATCCTTTCCCAGTATCAATTAAAAAACAACAAAACCAACAGTGCTATAATAGTCTATGCTTTAGAGGAAATCTATAATTATGCATACAGATTAAGAAAAGCCTATTTCATAAATCATAGAACAGTTATTAGAAAAATTCTAGGGGCACCTGGGTGGCTCAGTCGTTAAGTGACCGACTTCAGCTCAGGTCATGATCTCACGGTTGGGGAGTTCGAGCCCCATGTCAAGCTCTGTGCTGACAGCTCAGAGCCTGGAGCCTGCTTCAGATTCTGTGTCTCCCTCTTTCTCTGCCCCTCCCCTGCTCATGCTCTGTTTCTGTCTCAAAAATAAAAAATAAACATTAAAAAAAAAACATAGAAAAACTCTACCATCTATCTAACTTACTTTTTCTTGAAAGGGGGACAGCCAGTATTATTTCTTCTCTAAGTGTGAAACAGATTATTTCTGAGCAAGCCTAGATTAGATAGTAATTCTCTTACCAGAAGAGAAGGTACATCCAAAAGGAGGAACTGGGACTCCTGTTTCTCCATAAGAAGTGTGCTCATCATTACAGTTGCACTGATAACCAGTTAGAAGGGACTGTAGAGGGTACTGTGAAGACCATCCTAAAGTAAGACACAATTCCTTATAGAATTCCAATATATCATCACATATCAGTACTTTAAACAAGCACAGAGGTACATATCTGTTTTTAAAAGCTTTACATACTTTATATAGATCCACTCACTATCCAGGATCCTCTAGAATACAGTTTCTGATATTTCCCTAAGGGAATCTGAGGTAGAAAGGTGGAAATGAAAGAGCGCACTCAACTTCTGGTGAGGTACAGCTTTAGGCTTAAATGGAGTCTTAATCCATTTTAAATGGAGACTCTCCTTTGTACAGTGGAGATTTTAAAAAGCAAGTGGCCTCTGCACATTAAAACAGATCTTACCTCTCCTCCACCCTTTGGTGACAACCACAAAACACAACCACAAAGATTACCGCAACCATTAAAACTGCCCTTCTCTTCAATTAAAAATTGTTTCCAGGGTTTCTAAATCAACATCACCGCAAACTCTTAAATTACTAGAAATATCGTACATAATCCAATGGTCAAAGAGTTAAAGGAAATAATGTAGGTAAATGTGCCCACCTAGCCACTAACATATTCACAAGTAAATTCTAATTCCATTTCCTCTTTCCTTACCAGTGCTGAAATTCTAGGATTCTAAAATGTTAACAGCAACAAGTCACAGTATCTTAAAGTACATTAGAGCAGTTTTCATGTGAGGCATTAGGTACCTACCCCTAGAGTACAATCGGTTAAACCCTGGGTAGTGGTAGGGTCAGGGAAGTCTTTAGAGTCTTTAGAAATAGAAGTTGAGAGATGAGTAAGTTTTCACTGAATATACAAGAGAGAGGAAGAAATTCAGGGTACAGGGAGAATTTATTCGACTTGGGTCAGAGATCTAATGTGCACTAGGTCCTAAATAAATAGTAAGCAATCTTCAAAGATTTGTTTTATCATTTAGATATAGGGGTCAATACATTTAAAATATTTAAAATATTTAAATATTTTAAACTGAGAACTGAGAACTAAATGTTTATTAAGCACCAGAGGACAATGAAGTTACATTCTATTGAGAGCTGTCTAAATAATTAATAAACCCTCTTACGTTTTAGGGTACTTTTAATTCCCACTTTCATCAAAAATACTGTTTGGAGAAGACCTCTTAGTCTGACATACCTCAGACACATCTAGCTTTGGTGTTCCTAGAGATAACCGGAAAGAATCGGTACAAAAGAAGCAAAGAATACAATCCAGATTTAGTCATTATTCCCGGGGATATTACCTCAAGGTCAGGTATCAGGGTAAATAAGCCATTAAAAGACCATTAAAGGAAGAATACAACAGTTATGTTGTAAAATATACATCTACAGGATGAATTTTAAAACAAAAACCTGTATTCTAAAGTCATGTAAATGTACACTTGTGGTTTGGGATTAAAAAATATAATAATCTAATGATTGCAACACAAAGAGTCTAGAGGACCAAGTCTTGAACAATTTAGGCAGAACTGAACAGGATAAGCTCTGGAGATGCAATTCTCTGCAATTACACAGGGACTCCTTCAAACTCTACCTCACTGCTTATGGACTAATATGCACAAAAGGCCTAACAGGGCTTGGTAACTTGTCCCTATCCACCCTTACATTTTTGCACTCCCTATAACAAACAGTTGTAGACGGCTCTCTTAACCAACTGTTGGATCCTTATTGTGCTTTGCAGTTTCCAATACGAATGTATAATTCTTTCCCCCATAACACACACTTGGAAAAGCCTGTTCTTTCCTCGATGTACAATTTAAGCCCCTAGAATTACACGCCAATTTTTCAAGAAGTATCTAAGATATGAGTTTTCAGTGAATCATTTGATATATGTGCATTTCTATAATGTCTGAGAAGGTTGTGGCTCTTTTCCCTCCTCTCCCTTCATCACGGTCTTTCTTCTACTTTTCAAAAGAAAGGCATTTCCATGTCCCAATCTTAAAACTTGTGTTGATCCAAAGTATAAAAACTTATGGGACTCCAACTAAGAGACAATAGGATAATTCCTTTAATAAAGGCATCATAAATAGCCCAATCCATCTCTTTAAGATATACTTCCAATGAAATTTTACTTTTTGCTTCATAATTACTTATCAAAATTAATAGTCCATATTGTTTTGATAACTTGCATACTAATAAATGTAACAATTCAGAAGAAACTCTTGACACTTAGAGCCTTATGATTACAGAAAATTTTGACAGTGTGGTCAGTAAAATAACTTTTCAAGCCTAGAATCAAATTACATTAGGATAAATCCTGTGAAAGACAGTGGAAATAAAATCAAGAGAAAAAGCAACTATAGCTGACCTTGAACACAGGTTTAAACTGTGCGAGTCCCTTGACATGTGGATTTTTTTGACAAATACAGTACTGTAAATGAATTTTCTCTTCCTAATGATTTTCTTAATAACTTTTCTCTAGTTTTATCGTAAAAATACAATATATAATATGCATAACATAGAAAGCGTGCGTTAACTATGTTATTGGTAAGGCTTCCTTCCAGTTAACAGGAGGCTATTAGTAAAGCTGTGGAGAAGTCAAAAGTTATGGTGGAATTTTGACTGCGTGGCATTGATGACTCTAACCCCCATGTTGCTCAAGGTTCAACTGTACATGCAAAATATGGCAGTTAAAGAGTTTGTTCATATTTTTAAAAAATGATTGATGTGATCATCAAATCACTAGTTTTTATATTCTATTAGATACATTTTAATTTTTTATTTTAAAATTTCAGTAAGTTTAAACCTATGATAAAAACTTTTAGATAACAATTTAAAAATAGAGGAGTAATCAGATTTCCACTTTAGAAAGACTGTTAGCAGCAATGTGGAGCATAAACTGGAGAGAGAGAAACTAAGAGACCATTTAGGAAACTTGTTATTTAGTACAGACAAGAAGTTATCAGGACCCAGTGGAAATGGAATGGTAAGCATAGAACAGATCCAAGATACACTGATGAGGCAAAATCAGTGGGAATAGAGAGGACAGATTCAAGAGGTTTTAAGAGAACTTTCTGTATCTTGTGGACAACAGAGGAATTTTGATTGACTCAAGTTTCTGGCTAAGAAGACTAGTTTCAAATAATGGGACCACTCCCTAAAGTAGGTAATAGAGCAGGTTTGGGAAAAAAGTTCCGTTTTGAGTACTTGAGTCTGAGATGTTTGTGAGACTGACCTGCCGGGTGAAGATACTCACACAGCTTTTATAGGAATGGATGTAAAGTATAGGGAATGGAAGGTTGCAGGTAGTAGGGGAAGAAGGCCTGGTTGTGGCTATGATCATCCATAGGAGTAGGCAGAAGGAGAAAAGGGGCCTAGAATGGAACGCCAACATGGAAGGGGAAAGAAGAAGGTCCTACAAAATTCAGGGCATAGTATGTAACAATGAATGAATTTCAGAGTCTGACACATAACAATAAATGAGTATTTGTGAATGAGAGAGAGAGGGGAAGTAGACAGATACACTGAGAGAATGAGGAAAAAATCTGTTACAAAATAGGGGCTAAATATAGCCCCAATAGCTTGCCTCAGGTCTCACAGATAGTAAGGACTCGGGCTGGAATTAAAACTCTTGCAGTTTAACTCCAAAGACAGAGCTCTTATCCACTGGGCAGTACTGCCACTCAGGACACAGGGCACAGAGAAGGTACTTAAGCAAGGTCCCAGGAGAGTCAGAGAGGGGCATTTCGAGTACCATCAGAAAAATATACAAGGGGGCAGTAGGTAAGGATGATACAAAGTTCAGAATGGGGGCAAGAAACGGAGGGACTATTCCTCAGTCTACTACTTCTCAATATCCTTTTCCTAGACCTTTGCCTTAATAATATAAAAAGTTCCCTTCTCAGATTCTTTTTGTTTTCCACATGATGTCAAGGGGGAAAGAAGACCTGGTCCCCTTTTAAATGAATGGGCTTTCATTTCTATCCAACCTCAGTCTGGGTAGTAACTCCCTGGTCAGAAACTTACCAGGAAGTTTCAGGTTGATGATACTCAAACCTGAGCTCAAAACTCCTATTGCCAATGTTTTAACCTAAGGAACCCCAACAACTGTAGCGAGTAAGTTGGATTTCTACATACCACTAACACAGAAACATCCCCAAGTTATACCGCTACAGTGAAAAACGAAACAAAGCATTTTAATCCCATTTCTGTAAACAACAATACATACTACCTTGGCATCGAAAAACATTTGTAATAATATACTTTAATCTACTATCAGTGATTATCTCTGGGGGATGTGGTTAAGGGCATTTTTCACTGTGTAATTTCGAATTTTTATGCACATGCAGTAATCAGGGGGAACATTTTTTTTTGACCATGCTGGAAGCAGATGTTCTGTCTTCTCTGCTTGACTGAGTTCTTTAATAGCGAATCATATTCACCAGCATATACAGCAAACAGTAGGGCTTACTAAAGTTCTACAACAAATGAATCAATGAATTAACAAATGGATCCGTAAATGAGTCTTGAAGATCTCACAAAGCTGTTAAACCGCACACACACACACACTCAAATGCACGCATTGTCCAGTTAATGTGCAATATAGACAGAAGCCGTAAAGAAGGCCAGCCGATTCAACTTTCCTCCCTCCGTCGGCCCGTATTACAACTTAAAAACTCCCGATTACGATTAAAAGTGTCCCAAGGACAGGAAAGTGCAGCTTTCTTCAGTAGTTCTCACTAACACGAACTCACTTTGGCCGTGGGAGAACTCGGGGGCTGGGAAACAGAGTTGGAGTCGGCCTTGGTCCGCGGTGTTGTTCGGGGGAGGTGAAGCCCGCCAGCAACAAGCAGCGGTTAGGGCCGTTACTCACCATTTCTCGGGACGCCGAACTGGGGCTGGCGGAGCACCGAATTGAAAAGCATCTGGGCCAGAGGAAAAGGTTCAACTGCACGAAAAGCCGTGGAAATGCCCCTAGGTTCTGCAGAAATCGTAGCTTGCGCCCCTCTGAACACGACTAGTTATTGCCTCCAACTCCCGCCACTGTAAGCCCCGGCCACCAAACTCCCCGCCAAACTGACGTCACGCCCTCTGATTGGCTCTCGCCGCGGCGTCCGGGCGCCTCCGAGTCACTTCCCCCTTCCAATCCCCGCCTCCTTTTCTCCGAGCCGCGGGAACCCAGAGTTCTGGAGCTCCCTGAGCGCCTGCGCGGGGGGCCGCAGAGGCGCTGGCGAACGGCGGGGAGACCAGGGCGCATGCGTAACAGGGCTTGACATAGCGCGGAGGAAAAATCCGCGAGGTGGTGGAAGAAGATGGCGGTGCTGGGGCAGAGTTTGCAATCTTTTTAAATAGGCTAGTCGAGTAACTATTCGGGTCATGGCGTCAAACTCAACTAAGTCTTTCCTGGCAGATGCCGGCTATGGCGAACAGGAGCTGGATGCTAACTCTGCCCTTATGGAATTAGACAAAGGTATTCGAAAGAGCGGGCTGAGCGGGTGAAACGGGTGTGGGGGGCACTGGCGCCACCAGGCGGTGGTGGCCGCCGGACAGGCGCATGCGCCTAGTTTTCCTGGGAGAGGGAAAGAGGGCGGGGGCGGGCACCCATGCTTTTGGTGAATCCAGAGCTTTTGCAGCCCTGGTAGATTGCAGGAAAATTGCAACGTTGCTGGCTTGGCTTTGCACCAGTTGAACAAGTAGCGAGCTCCAGTGATGGGCCCGATTTGATCACTTGAGGGCACAGTTCCCCGCTTTTCCAAGCAGTTTGTAAAAATGCTAAATTTAAATTGTGAAATTGTTTTTCAGTACGTTCAGTTGAGACAAGGTCTTCACCAGGAGTGCTAAATAATAATCTTACACCCACTTTATAGCGTTGTATTTTATTTCTGTAACTCTGTTACCTACGGGTTACTAGGCAGATTAAATATGGCTAAAAAAAATCCAAAAAGCATCGCCCCTTTTTTGGTAAATTCCACGAGTTCTCTTTTCCTGTCGGAGAAGGGGTGAGAGGTGCGAGGGCTGCTTGGTGTAGTCGAAGGAGCTTTGGAGTTAGACTGAGTCAAATTCCAATGCCACTAATTTTATTATCATGGACAGGTCACCTAAGTTCACCTAACCTAGGTATTTTGTCTCCAAAGTGGGTTCAGTACCACTGAGCTGGCAAGACTGTTGTAAATATTGATGTAATTGTATGCAAAGGAAGCCTTTATTAAATGCTAAAGAGATATGCCTTCTTAGAGATGGATGTGGGAGGCAAAGGCAAATATTTGACGGTAAAGAACTAAAGTATTAAACCTTTCTTTCAGTGTACTTCAGTGATTTTTATTGAATGGAGGAAACGTTTTGTCACCTGGTATACAGTTAATTCTTCATTGACCAGAGCCAATGTATACTTTATCGAGGATTGGGACTACAGCTTAGAAGGATGTGTCTTTAAGTGCACTTTGAGCCATTTCCCAGCTCTCTAACGTGGACACTCTGTCAACTTTATGGGATTTCGTTTTTTTGTTTTTTAACCTGTAAACATTTCTAGTAGGTAGGTCTAGATAAGAGTTTACCAGAAAAAGCTTTTAACTTCTTTTGATCAACATAAAGATGTCACAGCACTCCAATGAGATATTCCTTTGGTTGAGTCACATTAACTTTAGTACATCCTCATCAGCCAAGAAAATGATGCTGGGCTTTGCTTTCTCTTACCAAAGCTGTGAGCTGTTTCCCCTATGAAATATGAAATTATAATAGTAAATGTGATTTTTAAACACCACATAATCTTTTCATTCTGGAAATTCCTTCCTATTTCCCAGTGAAAGTTGCAGGTCTGGATATCTCATAACTCTACCAATTCTGAAGACATTTTCTACCACTCTGGTCCAGGTGGGCTCATTTCATGACAGTAGGACAGTGGTTGTAGAACAAAGATCAGGATCAGGCTCTGAAGAAGTTGAGAAATCTAGAATTCCTAAAAATTTGACATTGTGTTAAAAAATATATAACACAATTTTTGCTTTTTAGAAGTTGATATAGCATACGGTATTTCATATCTGTAAGAAATAAATGCATGATTATTGAGTGTTTAACTATAAACCGGCAGTCAGTCCTAGGTATTAAGCAAGTGATCGTGTTCAAGTCTCCCAGCAGTACCCCAGGTGAGTATTCCCCATATGTCTCAGGCTCAGAAAAATAATTTGAACAATATAAGAACAAAACTTGTGGGGGCGCCTGGGTGGCTCAGTCGGTTGAGGGTCCGACTTTGGCTCAGGTCATGATCTCACAGTTGGTGAGTTTGAGCCCCGCGTCGGGCTCTGTGCTGCCGGCTCAGAGCCTGGAACCTGCTTCGGACTCTGTGTCTCCCTCGCTCTCTGCCCTTCCCCCACTCGTGCTCTATCTCTCTTTCTCTTAAAAATAAATAAACATTAAAAAAAAAAAAGAACAAAACTTTTGTTCTTTTTCGCTTCACCATGCTCCCCTTTTAAAGCTGTTATGAAATTAGATTACAGGAATGGCCAGTTTCATTAGAATATAGTTTAGTATTTTAACTATTGAGTCATTTCATCCTGTATCTGTTAAAGTATTTCTGTTTTATGAGCCAAAGGTCATAGGGTCAGAAGGCTACAAGTTCTGACTTTGTTTTAATTCCCAAACATCTAGACCAGAGTTCCCCAAATTGTATTCCAAGGAATAGTTTCTCAAGTATTTTAATAGGAGGTTCTTAGTCCATAGCCCCTCTTCATGTCCCTCCCTTGCACCCCCCAAAATGTACACTCATATTCACACACACAACTTATTTCATCAGGCTTTGTGCTAGGGAAACAGTGACAAAACAAAATGAAGCCCCTGCATCTGTAGAGCTTATATTTGGGACAGAGAAAACAGGCAATAAGCAAATATATTAAGCATATATTGTGACAGGCAGTGATACATACTGTAAAGAAAAGTGAAACTAATGAAGGGGGCTGGAGAAAACTGGGTGTGGGATTGGGGTTGGTTATTTTATTTATTTATTTTTTACTTTTATTTACTTTTGAGAGAGACAGCATGTGAGTGGGGGAGGGGCAGGGAGAAAGAGGGAGACACAGAATCCAATGCAGGCTCCAGGCTCTGAGCTGTCAGCACAGAGCCCAGCGTGGAGTTTGAACCCACAAACTGTGAGATCATGACCTAAGTCTAAGTCTGACGCTTAACTGAGCTGCCCAGGTGCCCCTGGTTTGTTATTTTATGTCGGATAGTGAGGGACAGGCCTTACTGGTCAAATAGAGGAACAAGTGCAAAGGCCCTGAGGTTGGAGCCTGTTTTGCATGCTGTTTCTGGAGCAGAGTGATAGACATTGAAGATAAAAAGATAGCCAGGAGCCAGTTCGTGTAGGGCAATACAATCCATTGAAATGATTGGCTTTAATTCTGAGATGGGAAACCATAGGGAATTTTCAGCACAGGTGTGGCATATCTGACTTAATTTTGAGAAGGATCAGTCTGACTGCTGTGTTGAGAGTACATTGAAGTGGGAGAGCCAGGGATGGAAGTGAGGAAGCTAGTGAGGCAATTGTCACAATCCAGGAAGAAGACAATAGTGGTTTGGTCCAGGGTGATTTCAGTGAAGATATGTGAAGTGCTGAGATTCTGGATATATTCTGAAGGTAGAGCCAATAAGATTAGCTAATGAATGTGATGAGAATGTGAGAATTAGTGGTCAGGAAAAAACTTAGAGGTGTTTGGTCTGATCTACTAGAAGTATGTATTGCCATTTACTGAGTGGATGAAAGTGAAATCAGTTTGGGACTGCTAAATTTGAGACATCTCTTAGTCATCCAAATGGAGATGTTGTGTAGGCAGTTAGATGTACAGATGTGACACTTGAACTCCATTATAAGGAAATGTCTGTGGCACTCGTGTCCTAAGATGCACGCTTGGGAGATGTCATTTATGATTTCTTGCACTTTGTTCTGAGCCTTTTGAGCAAGCATGGCAGTTAAGCCATTTGTTTCTGATCTCTCTAGGAATAAATGGATGCCATTTTGAAGCTGACACAAGTCCATTCCTTCCAGATGTAGTTAGTAACACAGAAAAATAATCAGGTGATAGCCATTCATTCACTCAGCAAATATTTACAGATCGCCTACATTGTGTTAGTCACTGTACTTGGACTTGGGGCTATATTAGTGAACAGTACAGCTTTAAGAAGGAAACAGGGCTAAATCATATATGGCCTTGTTAGTCAGGACAAGAAGTTTGGATTTTATGCCAAGTGCATTGAGAAGACACTGAAAATTTTTAAGCAGAGGACTGACATGAGATTGGTTTACATTTTTAGTGATCACTCTAGCTGCTTTGTAGAGGTCTTTCGGTGGTATGTCTCTTTTTCAGAGTTTTTAGCTGATAACCATGCTGACTGAGCTGTGAAGACTAAGCACATACGGAGTTAAATGTTACAATCAGGTATAACTTAAATTTATCTGCCACATTTCAGAATATGGATAATCATTAATCCGGGCATTATAAAGGACATATCTCGTTTACATTGATCAGTATAACTTTCTCATTAATATAACTTCTGCATAGTCTGAACTGACAGAAAGTGTCCTAATGATTTAGGAAAACCTATGCAAGATCTCCTTCACCCTGAGTGAAAAGGAGTCTCCTTTAAATGACATCACTCAGCCTGATTCCTGTAAGGTTGGCCTTGGAAAGGATGAGGTGAAAGAGCAACCAGGAAGGGAGTGGTTCCCTTTCTTGCAGCTGGGCTATGGGAAGAGAGGAAATATAAGAGATGGAGTTGCTGCTTGAGGTGTTGGTGAACTTACTGCTGCATGAAATTTTGAGGCGTGCTCTTTGAAAAATTTATGAAATAGAAAACTGATACAAATCAGGACAACTATTTATCTTCCCTTATTTTCCCCTTAGATGCTATCACCTCACCTGTATTCCAAACCTGTGAGTTCTCAGACTGAAAACCACAGATTGCTATTACACTGTCCATTTTGGCACAGATGTAGTTGGTGTTATGATAAACAAACACGAGGCTGTGGAAGTATCTCCATATCCCCTGCTCAAGAGAGAGGCCTCTGCGACAAAGTCTGTACCAGGTGACCCATTCCATGCCAGAACTGACTGATTCAGAAGGGGACATGTGACCCACACTGAGTCAACCGGATTCTCTCTTGAGATCTGTACCATCAGACCATATTTAGCCTGAGAGTATCAAGAGGTGGACCTGTAAGAAGGTCACGTGGAATTGAAAGTCTTAACATCTCAATTCCTGATTGGTGATTACTTGATGGGTCGTGAACTATTCCAAAAACCCAAGGCCCTTCTTCAGTTCTTACTGAAATCCATAGACTCATTTTTATATGTGGGTAAGAGCTACTGTTTTGACGATTTTGTAACTTACAAACTGCATCCTTAAATATTACTGAAAGTTGGTATTCATAAAATAAAGCTAATTTGTTTATGATTCCGAATCACTATTCTGGCTGTACGGTATTGCATACATCCCACCATACACAGTTATAGACAGTTTATGAAATTTGAGTGAAGGACGTTTTATTGTTCATTATCAGTTGAGTTGACTATCATTTCTGTTGTTTCTGTTCCCGCTTTTTAAATATAATTTACTGAGACTTGCCGTGATCAATTTATTAAGCTGTGGGATGTTAGGTTATCTTACAATGTGTGGTGCATACTTATGTTGGTATTTCTTCTTCCCTACCCCCATTTTTAATGAATACACTTCAAGATACATACGTGTTATGGTTCCATTTTAAATCATCCTCACCCCTCAGCTAAAGCGAACGTACATACCAAACTCTCTTAAAACGTGCTTGGATGGTAATGTGTATTAGCAGTGTTCTTTGTGGTGGGTATTAGTCATGTTGGTGGTCACTTAACATCTTGTGATCGCTCCTCCTGTGCTTGAGGAATGACTCACACCAAGAGCCCTGTCTCACCAGAGTGGAAGCCAAAACTCACCTTTCTAGTTAACTTTGCAAAGCGCGAGATGTGAACTCAGCTCTGCCAGTCAGAGAGACCTCCTCCGGGCTCTGTGATACAGGAGGTTAGCAATGCACGAAGATGTACTTGAGGGCACACTCACAGTTCCGTGCCCTGGCAGTGACCGTGGCTGCGGTGTGAGTGGACAGTAACGGCAGCAATGGCTTCAGCGTTCCTGGATGACAGCAGAGCTAATAGTTGCATCCTGAGTTTCCCAGCAACAAGACTTCGCATCTCATCAGTCTGGCAGTGCAGTATTAGGTGTTCTTAGCTGTTTAGCCTCGAAACTGTTTATTAGGTTTTTAATAAACTCCTGTTCTGCCTAATCAGCCAGTTAGCTTGTGTGGCTTGAAGCTAAGAACTCTGACTGATACATGCTGCCTGGAAATGTGTGTTGTTTTGAAGACTTGATTCATGTACATAACAACCCCCAAGTTTACCATAATTTATGTTATTCTTCCTCAGTTCCCTAGAATTTGTTATCCCTCAGAATTAGAGCACTCTAAAATCATAATCAAAGAATCCCTTTTTAAATCTTAACTTCTACTCTCTAGTTGCGTGCTACAGATGTATTTTAGCTTCATAGTTTAGGACCATAGGCTCTGGAGCCAGATTGCCAGGACTTGAATCCCGCATCTGCCATTTATTAGCTTTTGTTCCTTGGGCAAGTTGCTTAACAAGTCTTTGCCTGTGTCATCTTTAAAATGGAGATAAAAGGTGGCTCATTTAGTTGAGCGTCCAACTCTTGATTTCAGCTCAGGTCATGATCTCATGATTCATGAGATCGAGCCCCTCATCGGGCTCTGCGCTGACAGTGTGGAGCCTCCTTGAGATTCTCTCTCTCCCTCTCTGTCTGCCCCTTCCCCACTCGTGCGTGCACACTCGCTCTCACTCTCTCAAAAATGAACATTTAAAAAATAAAAAAGAAGGAGAGCTCCGTTTCTTTGGTGGGAGAATACAAAGAAAGATGTAGAAACAGCAATCACATCCCTACACCTTAATATCTGTTTTTATAGTGGCATTCTCACAATCGTTGGTCTTATGATCAGGGCATTCTTCCTCAGGTTGGTTGTAGCTAGCAACAGAAATAAAGTGAACAGCCCTTCTTACATGATCTGATTGTGCTGAGTGCCCATTTTCAGGTGCTTGGTTTATTATGAAATTGAAACTGGCCCAGAGCAAGCAAGATGGGTACCATAGCCCCAGCTTAGGATTGTTGCCAAATCCTAGGTCTTCGTGCATTTTCCTCTTCCCTTGAACCTTAGCTTCTGTCCCTCAGAGTCAACCTAGCTTCTTGTTTCCTTTTTCCAAAAGCTCTTACATCAGAAAATAAGCAAGAAATTGACTCTTCTTTTACTTATTTATTTTGGTTGGCTCTGTTACAGGAATGAGGGTATATTTTATCTTAAAGAAATAAAATTAGACAGTATTAGAGAAATCAAAACATTTCTCTGGCCAAATTCAAAATTATCTTTGGTGCATTTTAAATCACCATGTTTAAACAAATCAGTGTAATCTGTGATTTTGCTTTTTAAGGGAATGTAAAACAGATCATATTCTGTCAGGAAACTCCCTCTACATGGGCTGTCTCCTACTTTACGTTTTTCATCCCAACCAAGGTTTAATTCATTACAAACAGAATTTTACTCCCTTTTGCATCACTGAACTACTGGCAGAGAGAAGAGGAGGAAAAAAGTTCAATGGCTGTGCATCATCCCAATAGGTTCCCCTAGCACACATGCACAAACATATCTGTTACTTCTCTGTTCTCTCACCTGCATCCTCAGACCTGCCCTTCCTTATCTCCCCTTCCCTTTTGTCTTTACTGCCATGTGTGTGTGTCTCTGGAACCCTCTGTCAAGTCAGGCCTTTAGAAAAGCTTTTAAGCCTACATGAGCCATTGCCAGGTACCTAGAACATTTCCATTGGCAAGGTGTGTTTGGCTGGGAGAAGAGTTCTAGAGCTTTAATGGCAGTTCTTATATGTATGGAGGTGGGGGGCAGAGGAAAGGGGGAGCAGGCAAAGAAGGGATATGTTCTAAATATCTCAATTAGAAATTTGAATTTTCCCATGGGAACTTTTATTATAAGTTGTTATTGGATTCTGGAATATGATGAGTGCTGACAGTGCTTTTTTTTTTCCTACAAGGAAATATATTCCAAGTACCAAATAACCAACAAGAGTGCGTTTACAAAACTCAAACCATTAATACGTTGTAGGAATTGCCCGTGCAGATTTACTCTGTCTTTTGTATTGAAGCGTAGTCACACCCAGTAAAGAGTCCTCAGATGAGTATTTTCTTTGTCATTTTCTAACAGCGAGCAGACTTTACTGAACAGAGAGATTATAGCGCCCCTATTCTTGCCCAGATTTAGATATATATAATTAGCATTTTGTAAATGCTAAAATACTAAAAAAAAGAAATATTTGAAGCTGATTATATTAATACCATATTAAGATACTCATTCTAAATGAATATTTTTTCAGGAATTGAACATTAACTTTATAATTTGTTGGTTGCTTTTTTTTTATGTTAAAAAAATCAGATTAATTGAGGTATAATTTATGTATAATTAAATTCACCAAATGCATGCAGTCATGAAACCACTACCACAGTCAAGACATAGAATGTTTCTGGGGTGCCTGGGTGGCTCAGTTGGTTGAGCATTTGACTCTTGATTTCGGCTCAGGTTGTGGTCTCATGGTTAGTGAGTTCCAGCCCCACATTCTGCCTGCATGGACAACAAGGAGCATGCCTGGGATTCTCTCTCTCCCCCCTCCCCCGCTCAAGCTCTCCCTGTTCTTTTTCTCTTTCTCTCTCTCAAAATAAATAAACTTAAAAAAAAAAAAAGATATAAAACATTTCCTTCACCCCAAAAACTTTCCCTGTACCCCTTTGCAGTCAATTTTCTCTCTCAAGCCCCTGACAATTACTGATCTGTTCTCTGTCCCAAAGTTTTGCCTTTCCTTGAATGTCATATAAAACAGTCTTAAAGTTTTGTAGTCTTTTTTGGGTCTGACTTCTTTTACTTAGCCTAGTGATTTTGAGATCTACCCATGTTGTTGCATGAAGCAGCATTTGTTTCCTTTTTATTGCTGAGTGGTAGTCCCTTGTGTGGATAGACCACAATTTGTTTATTTATTCGCCAGTTGATGGACATTTGGGTTTTTTCCAATTGGCGGCCATTATGAATAAAGCTACTGTGAGCAGTTGAATACAGGTATTTGTACAGACGAATATTCTCAATGCTCCTGGGTAAATATTTAGAAGTAGGATTGCTGAGTGGACAGTAGGTAAATGATCACCTTTATAAAAAACAACCAAACTGTTTTCCAAGGAGTTGTATAGTTTTGTATTCCCACCAGCAATATATGAGAGTTATAGTTGCTCCATAGCCTCATTAGCACTTGCTATTGTCTGTCATAACATTTTTTGCCGTTCTAGTGGGTATGTACTGCCATCTTAATGTGGTTTTTAATTTACATTTCCCTGATGACCAGCCGTGTTGAACATCTGTTAACTTGCATGTGTGTGCCATTTATATTTGTTCTTTAATGAAATATCTCTTCATATCTTGCCCATTTAAAAAAAATCAGCTTGTGGGGTGCCTGGGTGGCTCAGTCGGTTGAGCATTTGACTTCAGCTCAGGTCATGATCTCACAGTTCATGGGTTCAAGCCCCGCATGGGGCTCTGTGCTGAACACTTGCTCAGAGCCTAGAGCCTGCTTCAGATTCTGTGTCTTGTTCTCTCTCTCTCTCTCTCCCCCCCCCCCGCCCCCACCCCCGGCTCATGCTCTGTCTCACTATGTCTCTCAAAAATCAATAAATGTAAAATTTAAAAAAAAAAATTAAAATAAATAAATAAATAAATAAATCAGGTTGTCTTCTAGGGTTACCTGGGTGGCTGAGTCAGTTAAGCATGTGACTTCAGTTCAGATCACAGTCTCACAGTTCGTGGGTTCGAGCCCCACGTCGGGCTCTGTGCTGACAGCTTGGAGACTGGAGCGTGCTTCAGATTCTGTGTCCCCCTCTCTCTGCCCCGTCCCCGCTCGCACTCTGTCTCTCTGTCTCTCAAAAATAAATAAATGTTAAAATTACTAAATAAATAAAAATTAAAAATCGTGTTGTCATCTTATTGAGGCAGAAGAAGTATGGATGATGTCTGTGGAGTGACCCTATAGGGTAGAGGCTGGAGATGTGGGTGGTGTAAGAATTCACCCAAGGCAGAACAAAGGAGATAGAAGTTTATTGAATACACTGCAAGAGAACTTCGGGGCAGGATAGCAAAGGAGAGACAAGCGAGTAGGCAAAGTTGGGGGACTGGATTTAAGCGGGT